>NC_044322.1:244519320-244832427 GCF_007399415.2 Gopherus evgoodei | reverse complement strand
TCTGTACTCCTCCTTGACGAGAGGAGTAGCACTGAAATCGGTATTGCCATGTCGAATTAGGGTTAGTGTGGCCGCAAATCGACGGTATTGGCCTCCGAGCAATATCCCACAGTGCACCATTGTGACCGCTCTGGAAAGCAATCTGAACTCGGATGCACTGGCCAGGTAGACAGGAAAAGCCCCGCGAACTTTTGAATTTCATTTCCTGTTTGCTCAGCGTGAAGCTCTGATGAGCACGGGTGGCGATGCAGTCCCAAATCCCAAAAGAGCTCCAGCACAGACCGTACGGGAGATACTGGATCTGATTGCTGTATGGGGAGACAAATCTGTTCTATCAGAGCTCCATTCCAGAAGATGAATTGCCAAAGCATTTGAAAAAATCTCCAGACAGAGGCCACAGCAGGGACTCAGCACAGTACTGCGTGACAAGCGTAACGGAAAGCCAAAGAATCAAATGGATGCTCATGGAAGGAGGGAGGGGGTACTGAGGACTCCAGCTATCCCACAGTCCCCGCAGTCTCTGAAAAGCATTTGCATTATTGGCTGAGCTCCAAATGCCTGTAGGGTCAAACACATTGTCCAGGGTGGTTCAGGGTATAGCTCGTCAATTTACCCCCCACCCCCGTGAAAGAAAAGGGAAAAAAATTGTTTCTTGACTTTTTTTATATGTCACCCTATGTCTACTGCATGCTGCTGGTAGACCCGGTGCTGGGGCAATGAACAGCAGCACCCTCTCCCCTCCCCTCCTCGGTGGCAGACGGTACAATATGACTGCTATCCATCGTCATCGTCAGCCCGTGAGTGCTCCTGGCTGGCCTCAGGTGAGGTCGGCCGGGGGCGCTTGAGTAAAAAGAGGAGTGACTCCCGGTCATTCCCAGTAAGTTGTACAGAACGGCTGGTAACCGTCTTCATCATAGCAACTGGGGACTGAGCTCCATCAGCCCCCGCCCCTTTCATGTCTAAAGAAAAGATTCTGTAGTGCCTGGACTATCATAGCAGCTGGAGGCTGCCTCCCCCTCATTTTATCTCACTAACAAGTCAGTGTTTCTTATTCCTGCATTCTTTATTACTTCATCACACAAATGAGGGGGACACTGCAATAGTAGCCCAGGAGGGTTGGGGGAGCAGGGAAGCAATGGGTGAGGTTGTTGCAGGGGCACCCCCTAGAATAGCATTTAGCTTGTCATTTCTGCGACGTCTGACACAGAGCGGCTGTGCTCTCTGGTACACTGGTTCTCTAGCACACTTGCCCCATATTCTAGGCGGGACTGACTCTATTTTTAGATAAACCATAAAGGAGGGAATGACCCAGGGGGTCATTCCCATTTTTGTCTTTGCGCCCCCGGCCGACCTCAGCCAGGAGCACCCATGACAGCAGCTGACGGTACAGAACGACTGATAACCGTCTCTGCTATCTTGCAAAGGCAAATGAATGCTGCTGTGTAGCGCTGCAGTACCGCCTCTGTCAGCGGCATCCAGTACACATACGGTGACAGTGACAAAAGGCAAAACGGGCTCCATGGTTGCCATGCTATGGCGTCTGGCAGAGCAATCTAGGGAAAAAGGGCATGAAATGATTGTCTGCCGTTGCTTTCACGGAGGAAGGAATGAGTGACGACATTTACCCAGAATCACCCGTGACTCTGTTTTTGCACCATCATGCATTGGGATCTCAACCCAGAATTCCAATGGGCGGGGGAGACTGCGGGAACTATGGGATAGCTACGGGATAGCTACCCACAGTGCAACGCTCCAGAAATCTACGCTAGCCTCGGTATATGGATGCACGCCACTGAATTAATGTGCTTAGTGTGGCTGCGTGCACTCGACTTTATACAATCTGTTTTACAAAACCGGTTTATGTAAAATCGGAATAATCCCGTAGCGCAGACATACCCGAAGAGAAGTTTCTTCAGGCAGGCTTTGTTCAAAGCAACAGGATTTTTGCCCTAAATAATTAAGTCTGTTGATATTTGAATTAAATAAGTACAATATTATCACCCTCCTTTGTTTTAAAGGGGAAACCCAGGAACAGAGAAGCTAGGTAACATACCCAGGGTCACAAGAGTCAGTGAGGGAGTTGAGAATAAAGCCTCTGGGTCTTAACATCTGCTCTGCTATCTAAATACTTAAATCTTGTTCCCATCCCATCTTACTGTACTGAGCTTGTTACAGATATGGTAAGCAAGGGCAAAGTGGATATTTTAAAGTATGGATTAAATACAAAGTAATGGAAGTAAGTAATGTAAAATGGAGTCTACATTTGCATGCAATTATCAAAAGATCAAAGAATTTAATACTCACAGGGCCCACTGACTCCTAGAAATCCTTCAGGTTAGCTGATCACCTGTCTGCCCTGCTGGATTTATCCTATTAATGATGGAGCTGAAATTGCCTGGCCAAGGTTAGGCTTTTGTGGATTTTAACTTGCTCAAATCTAATGTCAGAACTGAATACATTCACAAGAGGAAACATCTAAAAGAGAGAATGATTTCCACCAAAAAACAATGTAATAAAGGATTCCAGGAGGAGTTAGTTCAGGCTTGAATATTTATTTTGTTTGTGGAGTCCATGAAGTCTGTGTACTGCAGGAAATGGAACAGCTGATAAATTGGCTTAAGGAAAGTTTCAAATATGCCTAGTAGGATGAAGGTATAGAAGCTAATTAAAAACAGAGATGAGTTGCTTGGCAGTCAGAGCAGGATAACTGGAAAACAGGAAATAGCCATTGGCCATGGCTTGCATAATTTAAGATAGGATTAATCCTCTAGGAATAAACAAAAAAGAGGAACTGATTCTTTCAAGATCAAAAATAGACCATTGTCATTTTAAAAATGGAATCCTTTATAAGATTAAGATAAAATAGTTGTCTGTCTTTTCTCAATAGTGTGTTATAATAGTGATATAAAGTTATCAACCCAAACAACATGCTTACATTAATCACCACAGTTGTTGTTGATGTAGGGTGGGAAAAAAGCCAGACTATGACCAAACCATTTCTGTTTCACTACTAGCAAATTACATCCTTTTGCTATTATTGTGGTTACCACTTCAGGCACGTCTACACTGCAATTTAATACCTGCATCTGGCCCAGGCCAGCTGACTTAGGCTCGTAGGGCTTGGGTTAAGGGAATGTTTAGTTGTGGTGTAAACGTTTGGGTTCAGGTTGGAGCCTAGCCTCTAAGACCCTTTGAGGTGGGAGGTTTCAAAATCCGGGCCCTAGCCTGAGCCCAAACATCTATATCAGAACTAAACAGCTCCTTAGACAGAGCCCCATGAGCCTGAGTCAGCTGGCAGAGGCCAGTCACGGGTGTCCAGTTGCAGTATAGACATATCCCTAGTGGTAGTGTGTAAAAAATTCTGTATATAAGGAGCTCCAAGTTCTCTAGCATTGAAAACTTAAGCTGAACAAACTGACTTTGGTTGGTATAATAAGGAGCAATATCTCTGTTTTGTAGTTGGGTAAAGGGAGTTTGATAACATTTGCAACCATTCACTGTGTCAACCACCATCTTGTCCCACACACCTGGGTTTGAACCAGGGACCTCCAAATCCAAAATCTTAAGTCTCTATGGCTGAACAGCCAGGCTGTCAAACTGACTGCTGTGGTAGATCCATATCCTCTGTGGATTGGCCACGTTGACCAGTGTGTTGCATCTTCTGGACAGAGGAAACTCATCCCACACCAGTTAGAATTCCAGACAAACCCCCAAATATCTTTTCCAGCACAGCAGGGGTGTCATTGCTGAAAGCAAATGAGCCCCACACTGTATCTGGGGGTGGAAAGAGACTTTTCTCCTCTGTGGAATGGCCACAAAGGAAGCGTAACGCAGAGCTAATTTTCGTTGCCTGAGTCTGTGGGTGCCCAACTTTAGACACCTAACACTTGCTTTTCAGAAGTGTTGGGTACCCACAAATCCAGCTGACCACAGTGGAGCCTTAGAAACTCTGAAATACCAAGCCTTAGGTGTCTCGAGTTTGGCCTTCAAATGTTGATCTACCCCAAAATAGGCTTTTTTTGAAAAATTTGCCTCACGTGATTTGTATGAGGTTACACAATGAGTCATGAGAGAACCAGGAATAGAAACCCAGGAGACTATCATCATCTGTGCCCTACTTTTGGAACTAGAACTTGTTAGACAAACAGTTAATGTACAGCGAGCTGGAGTGTAAATCTGCAGTGCACTAGCATGCCACACGTGAACTGTCCATGTGAACCTTGGTTTCGAAACAGCAGTAGATCAAAGCACACAAGGGAACTTAGTGTCCAGTACTAGAGTCCACATGGATTGTTCGTGTGAAACACACTTGTATGCTGTAGATTTACACCCCATCTTGCCATGTACTAACTGTCCAGACAAGCCCTAAGTGTAGAGGGGAGCAGAAAAGTTGGTAAATGCCCAGCAGTATATTGCAGAGATCACCAAACACAAGTTATTTGTGGAAAAGTGTCTGCAGGTGGCATAAATTGCCTTCCATGACACTTTCTGAACTCAAAATGAAGGATTCCCTTTTAGACAAGATAGGTCTGAGGTATGTTTATTTCACTGAATTTCAAGCACTTTTCTTAGGAATAGGGATGGGTAATCCTCACAAGAGGAAATCAGGTTTGATTAAGAATCCAAAAGTGTGGAGGCTTATCTTAGCCTAGTGTTTGTGCATAACGGCACTGGAAAGATTGATAGAATGAAATACCTTGTGATATTCCTGTGATCTTATAGTCCCAGTTGGAAGTGCCCCACAGCCTAGTTTGTGGTAACTTGGCAGCCCCATTCCCAGTAAGAAACCGAAACTGATAATGCACAAATCCACCAATTTCAGAATCCCAAGGTTTGGCTTGGTTCAGGTTTTCAATGGTAGATTCAGCTACACATGGAGGGGTCTGACTTTATTTGAATCTGTTCATGTAGTACATTAATTTAAACATGAGTTTTGGGCCTGGGGTTGTATTTCTAAGGTTTTCAGTGAAATATTATACTGGGATCAAAGATCTGGTGAAGAGATGTATGCAAACCTAAGAATTCTTATTTACTGCTGAGCTCAGGTCCCCACCATGTCACTGTAAGGTGATGTCATTAGTATAAAAGTTAACTGTATGGCAGTAGTACCCCTTGTGCTATTGAGATGTATACAGAAAATTGAAGATTGCTGTCGAGAAAGAGGGAAAATATAGAATCCGTCTCTCAAATTGAATGGTAAGCAGCTCTACCTCATTTCTTCTCACCTTCTGTAAGTTCTTTGTAAATAAGGTGTAAGTTTGCCCTTCCAAGCATCAAGTAGAGATTTAACACCCAAATAGTGCACTGCAAGATGCTCTTTTAAGTCAAGAAATACGACCTCTGTGTTGTTTTTTTTAAGCTGAAATGGCAATGGGGATATAACCTTCTTACTCCTCCCTCCTCTAACTCATTCTCTCATTAGAATTTACTGCTAACCCAATTAAACACACGCTTCCCCAGATGCTGCCCACATGCCAGCATAATAGAGTCATTAAGGTTTTTTCCTTCATTTTTGA
Source organism: Gopherus evgoodei (assembly GCF_007399415.2). Classification (NCBI taxonomy): domain Eukaryota; kingdom Metazoa; phylum Chordata; order Testudines; family Testudinidae; genus Gopherus; species Gopherus evgoodei. The sequence goes on along the minus strand of NC_044322.1, from coordinate 244,826,911 downwards.
ATTGGGCATGTAGCACACATGGCCACTTGTGAGCGTAAGGTCTATAGAGAGACTGTGGAACACCAGTAAATTTTCTTAATTGAATTGAGCCCTTAAGAAGTAGCTTGAAAACTTTCCAGTTTGCAAACAGACTGTCTAGTTGCACTTATTTACACAGTGCTGCTATAACTTGCTTTAAAAAAAAAGTTTACACCAAGGCAGCGTTTCAGAATTCAAAGAGTTGTTTTATTTTGTAGGCAAAAATGACTAAACTTCAGTTAGTGACAGACGGAGGGAGGTCAGGGGAAAGAGGTATGGCTTCTTACAAGCAAGAGAGGGACGTACTCCAGGCAGTTTTACATGTAAAGGTTGCTGTGGCCCCAGTCCCGCAAAGATTTATGTATGTGTTTAACTTCACACACTGTAAGAGGTCTAGTTGTGCAATTAAGCATGTGTGCAAACTTTTGCAGGCTGGCGGCCCTAACTTTCAGTTCAACTCTCTCTCCTGTCTTGGTGTGTTCTTGTCATCACCGTGGCTTGGAAAGGCAGCTGTGGGACTTAAAATAGGTCTTTGGATGGTGGTGATGGTTTTTTTTAAAAAAGCCACTATAAAATTCATCAGCAGTTACTAAAATATCTATAGACTTTTTATTTTAAATTTTAAATCTGGCCCAGGTCTGTAGTGAGCAAAAAGTTGTTAGCTTTATCTTATGATAGTGTCTGTGAAATTTGTTGATGGGCCCTGTCCTGTTCCCAGTATGGAATGCATACAGGGCACAGATTAAAATAGATCCTAGCTATGTAAATAATAATGAATTAGTAAAATTTATGTAGCACTTTTCATATTCAAATTGCTATGCAGACATTAAACCTCAAAAGATTCCTTGTGAGGTAGGCTAGAGTTTTTTTCTCCTTTTTTTGCAGATAGGGAAAGAGGCACCAGAGACTAGTAAAGTAATTTCTCCAAGGCCCCAGGGAGAATCAGATATGAGGCCAAACTAGTTCCCAGTTAAACTCTCATTAGCTTCAATGGGAGAAGGATCATACCTTCTATGAGTAAAATAGTGACATAGTCATGTTGATGACCTTAACTACACTTTCAGGGGGGTTGTTAATATAGGTGGGTGATGATCCAGATGCCTTGTTCTGAAAGGTTCCTTTGAAATCGTATGTGTGATAATTTGATCTATTCAGTATCTCCTAAAAAGCATGGTTTAGACACCACTGGAATGTTGATCATGTGCAACCCAGCACATAACAGGGAACCATTGTAAGAGATAATATTAGGAAATAAGATTTGGACAATGAGTTTTTTGATGCTGACATTTTGATGCATCTGTTGCCAGTAGCAGGTAATATGTTGTGATAATATAGTGCCTCTCTTACTAAATACTATAGGAAATTAATCTGCAGACTATGGGAATGTCACACAGAGCTTGAGGGCATTAATGTACAGCATTCTGGGTCATTCCATTCCTGTCACTGTAGAATATTTGGGTTTTTTTAAATATAAAGGGCTTGTTTCTTCTCTGCACAGAACACAAAACAAACCTCACATACTAGAAAATCTAGTCAAAAGTACCCCAAGATAGCAGTGCTGCTTCCTGTGCCTAGCTATTCACCAAAGGTATATATTGGTTTTAACTGGAAGACTTACAGATGGGCCCCAGATCTGCACTGAGCCATTTGTTACCGGTATAAACGTTTAGCAGAATGATAATCATGAAACCTACAAGAGGAGGTGATAAATTCATGTCACTTATTGCTATACACAAGTCCCTCAACCCAGGGTGCCAGAGAACTGTTGGCTGCTTGATGGTATAAAATGGAGTGCTTGTGATCATTGACTTTTGTTTCTTCTTTGAGACTTGTTAATGTAGAGTGGGGATTGCTTATGTGAGAGGATCAAAGCCCAATTTGTGTTGACTCAGAAGTTAGAATAATAGTGTTCCTTATCACCTCTGTGATCCCAACAATCCTTTCGTTTGAAAGCATACAAGGGTTCTATTGAGAAGAATGAAATAATTTATTTTGGAAACGGTTAAAGCATTAAGGATCAAAGGGGGCCTAATTCTCATATGGGGGAAGGTAAGTTGAATTAAGCGCATGAGAGATACTGTACTTGCCCTGAACTGCTTCCTACAGAATTTCTAGTCTCTTGGCTGAAAGCGCTGCAGGTTTTTTAGTATAAAGTGAACATACCATAAAAGGCTGTATTTTTTTCCCCTGACTGAAAGCTTTGGCTTTTTTGAGGAGGGAGGTTATTGTTGTTTTTCTGCGTCTGCTAACGTCATCGAAATCGCCAGATGGCATTTCAATGCTTCGCAAAGAGACAGCAGCCTTCTATTACAGCTGTCACATGGGCCCCATTCATTTGCATTCCCAGAAGTGGTCTACAGCTTTTCCTAACTGTACAGGCAATGAGTGCTCTGCACCTTCCAGAGACCCAGAGGGCCTTTTGTAGGATATTGTTACCTTAAGTGGATCTGATAAGATGCACGCATGGATGAAGGTTTTTCTTCCTATCCAACTACCAAACATTGAAGGCTGCCAGACTGTTTTGCCTTTGAAGGGAAAATTTAATTTAAAAAAAAAATGAACACAAGGATCCTTTTGAAAACTGCGAGCAGTAAACAGATGCAGGGCTTAGCTTTGAGAGAGCTAGATACTGTCTAAAAGTCAGGTGGCTGAGAAGCTTATAGAACAAAAATACAGGTCTCTTTATTTACCTTTGGTGACCTAGAAGAATTATTTGCTCTCGTACATGGAGACTGCCAGCCTACAATATTAGGGCTAGATTCTGACTTGGTCTGTATACCCCATCAGACTCCAACCCCATATTCCTCTACAAAGATTACTCAGACAGATCGCTGCTCTGGCCAGTGGGAGCTGCTGGAAGTGGACAATGTCCCATGTAGCCAGATCCCAACCATCTAGAACTTTACAGGTTAAAACTAAAACTCCCGTAAATCAATTGCCAACTAGGACAGACTCCAGAGCTGTCCAAGTAAAAGTCACAATTCACAAAGCACCGCTTAATGAATGGACGACAGAATTTTGTACTAACTTCAGCTTCCAAATGGCCTCCTCAGTGCAGTCACATGCAGAGCGTCTTGCAGTAGTATAGGTGACAGAGACGTGGGTAATTAGTAAGGGCTGTGTCTGAAAGAAAAAAAAAACATATACTTACTATAGCCCTAAAGCCCTACTGTGAATATATTGTAGCCTAACAAAGTGCAGTTGAAAGGCATGAAACAAGCAGTATCACATACCCTACTGCAGCATTTAAGTAGTAGTGTCTTGTTAATATCGCTTACCCTAGTCTTGCCTTAACAGTTTTCCAGCCATATTGCATGCACTGATACCTACTGATTTATTGCAGTATCCTGTGTACATTAAACATTGCTTCATTTCACAGGGAGTTAAGCAGTTGCAGAAGGACACAAAGATAAACATCATGAATTATTTGACTCTTTTTTGTAAATATGGTGCCATTATATTCAGAGCTGGGAAGTGAAGAAATTATTTTTAAACTGGCTCACAGGCAGACTGGTTGACGTTGTACAGTACATGTAATATTAACCAACTTGACCCTGCCTTAATAACTCCATTCTCCAGCCAGAGGAAGGGAGCACACAGTTTCTTAAAGGTGGGCATCTTAGAGGAGCTTATTGTTCATGCTGTGCTCTGATTTCTAATTTAATATCACAGCGGAGCAGTAATGGAGTTTGCATCCCAGCTGACAGATCGTTGCGCAGGAATCAGACTGCCAGCTTCAAGGAATCTCAAAAGGAAGAAAGTTGCTTAGAGAAAAACAAAAATATGGTTTGGGAGGAAATTAATCTCTTTAGCTCGCGGGCAAATTTGAACTCTGGTGCAACTCCAACTGATGTCAGTGGAGTTGTTCAGGAGATGAATTTGCTGAGTAAGTTATCAGAGCTCAGAGCTTTAGTAAGGGGGTTGAGAGGAGATGAATTCTTAAATGGATAACGAAACACCATTCTTTATATCCAAGGCAAGTTATTAGATTGTTTGTTTTTTTTTAATTTAAGACCTTTAAAAGCTGTATGAAGGTGTCTCCTCCGCATCCTAATCCTGCGTCAGATTTTGCCCTAGATTTAGTGCCTTTGGTGCAGGAAGTATTTGCGGTTGCCAGCAGGAGAATCTGCAACATATGGATAATGTGTGGCTGAATACTTTGAACTGTTTTGAAACTCTCAGCCAGTACATATATTCTTATAAACCTGTAGTACTTTATTGGGGGTGGGGGATAAATAATAATTAGAGTTATTTCATTATTATAATATACCGAATTCTGCTGCAACACTTCATTGTTCCTCTTTCATAATTTTTTTCTCTGTACAACTATTAGATGCAGAGCAGTTATTTTTTATTTATTATATATAAATTCCGAAGTGACGTCAGGGAGCCCTGTAATGCTAGGCACTGCACACACACAATAAGAGATGAGGACCCTGCCCCAAATGACTTATAGTCTAAATAGCTAAGACAAGGGGAAGAGGGGCACAAGAGATTCAGTGTGATTCCCCCCTCACCCCCCACAAGGTCATAGAGTAGGTCTGTGGCAGAGCCAGGAACAGAAGCCACTTCTCCAGACTCCCTGTCCACTGGACCCCACTGGCTTTCAAACCTGTCAATGCTATCGTACTGTTTTGAAGCAACATTGCACAATAAAACTAAAGATTTCACCCACAAGGAAGCACAAACAGGCAGTAGAAATTTTTCTCCTTCTATAAACATGATTTATAATGTCCTTGGAAAGATCCCTTCTGTGTAACTGACAAGGACTTTGGAACAAGTGAAGTATAGAAGCTTCTGATTAATCCGTCCCAGGCTTTACACAAGAGCGAGTGCATGTTGGAACAGGTCAATTAGGGAGCTTGTTAGTTTTGTGTAGACATTTAGCTTGAAGTGATGTTTTTATTTGATAAAGCTGCTAGTTGTTCACCTTAATACTGAATCCTAGTGTATTGATTCAGAGCTCCTAGTAACCTGGAAAAACAATATCTGAGGCTTCAGAGGTTCCTTTTATAGACTGCCCTAGTGATAAAGGTTGAGATTAGTTAGATTAGGTTGAGAGTAGAGAGACATTGGCGACAACTCTCATTAACGTCAATAGGAGTTGCATTGTTAAATCCACTGGCTGGCTTTGAAAATCTTACCAAAATGCTGTGTCTTATCCTCACACAGTAAAACCAGTTAATCCTGGTGAATCCCAGAAAATAGCCTTATGGTGAAGCAGAATATGTAAATTTTTTTAATGGTGTTTAGTATCCTTATGTGCTGGTTCAGATGGCCGATAATGTATCTTTCCTCCCAGTAGATGGAGATAGAAGGGCAGAGAAATTTTGTCATCTACTTCTATATGATAGGCTTGCTGGCTGCCAGGTTCCAGTTCTTCCTATCTCCAGCTGGCTGCTCTCATGCTGGCTGGGATGCTTTTTTTTTCCTTCACCTTCATTCTGACATGACTTTAATTTTCTTTCTGAATCTCTTCTTCTGGAGAAAGTGTTTGGGAGACCAGCTCTGCTAGTCACAGCTCCTTTCTTCTTACCTGCCCTATTCACCCTGTTTGGGCCCAGCTCCCTCACTGGCCACCTGGCTATTGTCTAAAACCACTGAAGTGTATTTACATGCATTTATGGGCAAATTCTACCACACTTTCTTATGTGAAGTCGTTGTGTGTTACAGTAGCACCTCGAATTCCCCAACAGGAGCATGGTACTGTACAATCATACAGTGAGAAATACAGCCTCTGCCTCAGACAGCTTACTCTCTACATAGGCAAGACAGACAAAAAGCAGAGCGTCAGAGAGGTGAAGTGACTAGCCCCAGGCCACCTAGGAGGTCAGTGCCAGAAATAATGCCATAGTCTTCTGAGTCCCAGTTTAGTGCCCTATATAATAAATTTAAATAGGACTCTTATTCTTGCTTGTAGTTCCATTGAAATCAATGAGACTGTTAAAAATATAGCACTACTGGGAGACAAAAACTAGCCCTTGTTTTATTCCAGTTCTAAGAGAATACAGATTTAGGTAGTACATTTTAACATCTCCTTTTCTATGGAAGATTCTTCCCACTGTGGAAGACTTTCTGAAGAGAAGGTCTAATTGCACCTTTATGAAAGAGAGATGAAAAAGTCTAATATGTAATGTTATGCCTCAGTCTTGGTCAGAGGGGCTCGCCCCTTAGGGGAAATCTGAGAATTTCCTAGTGTTCATCTAATTGACAAGAAATGTATTAGTTCATGTTTTTTTGCATAAATTCCTCAAGGATGCTCCTAATGCAGAACATCTTAGCATACAGGCCAGTTAGAAATGTTTTGAGAATTATTTTTTTCCAAGGTTATAGTAATTTTTCTGTTTGTGTAAGATTCTCAGGGTCATTAGAAAAATAAATGACAGCACTGAGAGACTAGTTAGCCAAAGTATAAAAACATGGATGGAGACCTAGCTCCTTCTGAATCAGTAGTTCATGTACTCAGCATATTTGCACAGTTACAATCTGTTCTGAAGGCAGAACACTGCCACCTGGTGTCTACTAAGACGGGTCAGACAACAAAAATCATTAATAGTGTGCTATTTTTAAGGTTTCTACTTTGATCTATCCATATTCTTAGAGTATCCATCACTGTGATTTCTGAGGCCCTGGATCAAAAAATCCTTAATAACATTCCAAGCGTTATGCACCTAAATAGACCTATTGACTTCGGTGGAACTGCTGATATGTTTAAACTTAGACATATACTTAAATGCCTATGCTCTAATTTAACACCTCCAATCAGAAAAGTGACTGTATTATGGCATTGTGGGTTTCCTTGTTTGTTCTCTCTGTGATTCCATGTCAAATTTATTTAATTGAAAAACAAAAAGATAATTTTCCTAACTGCTACCACTGCGAACACAACCTCTGATCTTCCCTCCCGTTTCATTATCACCAGTAACAAAGATATTGCAGTTGTAACTTCATTGATAATGTTTGAGCCTGCTCTGAGGGGGTACAGGAGGTGTTACTACACAGTAGGAAATCAGCTACTCGTCGTACTTAGCTGCAAAAGTAGACCAGGTTTCAGGTTTGGAATAATTCCAGGCAAATTTCCCCAGCATCTGCTATTCTCCCAATGGTCCTAGACTATATACTGACGATCAAAAAATCAGGATTCTTAGTTCATTCAAAGTACACCTAGTGACCATAGCAGCCTTCCATTGACAAACAGAGAGATACACATTGTTCTTGCACCCAACTACAAAGTGATGCCTCAAGGACATAGTAAACCTTTTTACCTCCCTTAGATACCAATCAATGAACAATTTAATCAGTCAGTTCAGAAAAAGCCCAGAGACCTCAATTCATTCATGTCTCACCCTCCAGGGTAACATGGCATCCTGTACCTTTTGTGACACCTTTTGCAAAACTGTCTTCACTGGCTCCAGATGGTTAAGTGCCAAGCAGACGACAGTATGGACAAGTTAGTCACATTTTCCCCCACCACCCAAGTGCAGGATTATCTACCTTGGTGGCAGAATAGGGAGCAGATGTGTGGAGGAGTCTCCTTCTCATTGTCTCCACCCCGAAAACACTGGTCACAGATGCTTCCTGTTAGGATAAGGCACCCATCTGAGCGAACATATAGCACTAGGAATGTGGACTACTTGGGAGTCCAGGATACGCACAAATCTCCTGGAGCTGAGAGCTGTTCGGGAGGCCTGCAAACAGTTCTCATCACTCATACAGACAATCCCAGCACATCCAAGAAGACCCATAGATGTCCAAGGCCAGAAGAAACCACTGTGATTATCTAGTCGGACCTCCTGTATATTACAGGCCAGAGAACTACCCCAAACTAATTCCTAAAGTAGATCTTTTAGAAAAACATCCAATCTTGATTTTAAAATGGTCAGTGGTAGAGAATCCAGCACAACATTTGCTAAATTGTTCCAATGGCTAATTACTCTCACTGTTAAAAATGTAGGACTTATTTCTAGTCTGAATTTATCTAGCTTCAACTTCCAGCCATTAGATCATGTTATACCTTTCTCTGCTAGATTGAAGCGTTCATAATTAAATATTTGTTCCCCATATAGGTAATTGTAGATTGTAATCAAGTCACCCCTTAACCTTCTCTTTGTTAAGCTAAAAAGATGAGCTCCTTGAGTCTATCACTACAAGGCATGTTTTCTAATCCTTTAATCCTTGTTGATCCAGCGGGACAGGGTGGTGATCATCCTCTCTGATCCCAGATGGCCCAGACAGTTTTGGTTTCCCCGACTTTTCTAGCTGTCAACCCATGCATCCCTCAGTATCCAGTCCTTCCCTGGCCTCTTGACACAGAACACTGGCAAGATCAGACATCCCAGCCCAGAATTCCTCCACCTCATAGCATGGTATTTGGATGGATATCAAATCTAGAACTGACCTGTTTGGTAGCTATGAAGCCATCCTTAACAATAGCAGGAAGGAATCCACCAGATTATGCAACTTAGGTAAGTGGAAGACATTTTATATTTGGGCTCAATATCATTAGATGTCCCCAGAAGAATCGAATATTTCCCATCTTTTTAGACTACCTGCTTGCCTTGAAGCCTTCAGAACTTTTGCTTAGCTCTATATGAGTATACTTGGTGGTGATTAGTGTTTGTCACCCTTCAACTGACAATCACTCCATTTTCACGCATCCCATCACTGAGTGTTTCCTAAAAGATCTAGTCAGTTACTTCTCTCTCGTAACTAAACCTGCTTCCTCATGGGATCTTAACTTTGTGCTTCTGGTACGAACCAAGTCTCTCTTTGAACTGTTAGTCGCCTGCTCACTGTCCCATTTATCACTGAAGGTCACCTTTCTAGTAGCCATCACTTTGGCCAGAAGGTAGGAGTCCTAGGAGCCCTTATGGCTGATTCATCACACTCAATATTACCCAGGTATAAGGTTTCATTAAGACTGTACTCAAGATTCACCCCCAGAGTAACCTTAGACTTTCACCTAAATCAAACAGTACACGTATCTGTGTTTTTCCAAAGTCAATGCTACTTTTGAGGATAGATGACTCCATTCCCTAGACATATGCCAGGTGTTGGCATTTTACCTACAGAAAGCAATATAATTTAGAAAACTCATCTAGACTGTTAGCCTCTCCCATCATCCATTCTGTCCAAGGGAGCTATCTCCTCTCAGAGACTTTCTTAGTGGGTTTCAGACTGTATTCTGCTCTGTTACCAGTTAGCAGATACTCTTTCTCCACAAGCTATCAGGAGAAAGTAGCCTCACTTCAAGAAGTTACACTTTGTTGACATCTGCAAAGTGGGAACATGGGGTTCTGTCCATACGATCACAAGACATGGCCTAATGTGAGCTTTCACTGCTGATGCATCCTTTGGTTCAATGGTTTTTCAATTATCTGTACATAGGTCCTCACACCCTCCTTCTCAATTAATACTGTTTGTCATTCACCCATAGTAGAATACACATAGGAACCAGCACTCAGAAAGAAAGAGAGGTTATTTACCTTTTGTAGTAACTGTAGTTCCTTGAGATGTGATGTCTTTATCTGTATTCCACTAGTCACCCTCCTTCCCCTCTGCTTTGGATCCTTTACTCATGATTCATGGTAGAAAAGGAGAGATGATTGGTTCACACTGCCCCTTATACCCTCAGTTCGGAGCATGAGAAGAGGAAGAGTGCAGGCGCGTATGAACAGACTGTGCTAGCAGAAATATTTTGGTCTCAAGCACCTGAAGCACATGAATACACACAGTGGAATACAGATAGAGCCCACACATCTCGAAGAATTTCAGTTACTATACAAGGCAAGTAACCTCTCTTTTTGACAACCAACATTAACTTCATTTTGCCTCTTGGAAATATAAGTCATTGTTTATATTAAGGATACATTGATAGATTATAAAGTATTAATAAATGACTAACAGATAAGCATTTTACAAGCCCGAGTAATAATTGTTATAGGTTGGTAATAAGCACATCAGAGGAAAGTGTTAGCGATGGTTTATAAGTACCTGTTAGACTGTAACAATCCATAACAATTAATTAACTTTTATTGACACAGCTATTAATAATTTGCTTTTGGAAAAAACAGGGATCGGATAGGTAGAATATTAAGGCAACATTTTTACCAGGTTACTTTTCTGATTACTAATGCCATGTAAATCCACACAAATCAGGAATTCAGAGTTAAATATGAAATCCTATCTGTAACTCACGTGGTTGTACTTAAATACTATAGCTTATATGGTACTCTCTAAAGGTCATACAGTCTTCAGAGACACTTTTTGATTAACATATCCTCTTCTGTTGGAAAGTCCAACACAAACTGATTTCCCATCCTTTCTCCCAACTCTCAATTAATTATAATCAAGATATGGTATCATAAGACTAAATTAAATTTAGTAATTGCCTTTTTCCCTTCATTAAGTTGAAATATTGCTAAATTTAAGATTGGAGCAGGTTATTGTGTCTTGTTATAAAGTTCTGTTAACTAGCATATTCAAATTTATTATTTATATTATCATAGCCATTGGGAAACCCAGACATGAACCAGGTCCTCTTCATGCTAGACGAACAGTTCTCAACCTGCAGCCCAGTTAGCACACAGCTGTGTCCTAAAGGCCACCAGGCCATGCAGTGGGGTCCAGATTCCCGGCTGCCCGGCATGACGGGATCCAGGGCTGCTGGCTGGCCCCGCAGGGTCCGGGTCCAGGGCTGCCACCTGGCTGCCTGGCCATCTAGCTTTGTGCGATGGGGTCCATCAGGTTGAAGCTGCTCCCCCTCCCCCAGGGTTTTGCTCCTGGCCACACACTCTGGAGGGGAGGCACTGGGCATAGAGGTTTGTGGGGAGGGAGGTTTGGAAGGGGGTGTGCTGTGGTTCTCAACCTGCGGCCCAGGTAACACACGTGTCCGACAATGATAAATAGGTTAAGAACCACTGTGCTGGACACTGTACAACACAAAACAAAAAGACAGTCCCTGCCCCCAAACAGTTTATAATCTAAGTAATGTGTATATATTGATACATACGATTATTTGTGACTTGAAGAGGTATTTGTTTGCAGGTCATGGGCTTCCCAAGGACTAAATATAGCCTTCGGTGTACTAAAATGTATCTTAAAATGCAGTCCCATAATGTTGTCCTTTTTCCTGTAAGTGGTGTGTGAGGATAAATCTGTCCTATGGTGAGTTTTTATTGTTGGGAACTCAAACAACAAACTTTTTCTATTCCTCTTGCAAAGAATATATAAGCACAAGCAAATATTTTGGCTGTGTGTTTATTTTTGATAAAGGTTACGTATTTGATTTTTCTGTAATATATTGCAGAATGCTTTGTCTTTACTCTGTAGAGCAACCTTTGCCTCCAATAAAAGACAAAGTGAAAACCTCTGTCTAAACATACATGCAAATTAGGGGCAGCCTGCACACTCCTGGTAAATTGCCAATCTATTGCAAAGTCAGGGCATCACTGACAGATACTTCATGTTCTCCTGACAGTGCAAAAGGTTCATTGCCTTAGCACTTTACTGGGACCCAAAACAGTAATTAAAGGACAAATATTTTAACTGAGCTCTTTCTTCTTTCTTTAAAGATCTGTTCCCTTGGAAACACTCCTGTAGATTGCAACAGGAGCAGGATTGGGATATACATAGAAGATATTATTTTATTTGAATTGGGGTGGTAGCTTGAGAGTTACTTTTTTTTTTAATTCAAAGTGAAATATTTAAGGTAATCATAGAACATTTAGGTTGGAAGAGACCTCAGGAGGTCATCTAGTCCAACCCCCTGCTCAAAGGAGGACCAACCCCAACTAAATCATCCCAGCCAGGGCTTTGTCAAGACAGGCCTTAAAAACCTTTAAGGATGGAGATTCCATCACCTCCCTAGGTAACCCATTCCAGTGCCTCATCACCCTCCTAGTGAAATAGTGTTTCCTAATATCCAAGTAGTTCGAGTAGATGCAGCCATGTATTGTACGTGAGTGTGCACACCCTGCACACTAGAGCTAGAAAACTTTGCCTAGCAGTACCATAGAGGCAGCATTCGTGCCCTGTGGCCATAGCCCTGCATCTGGCCATGTAAGGGTGGCACCATCCTGACCCCTCAGTTCCTTTTCACTGCTTGTGGCCTAGAGTTGGAGCTCTGTGTGGTGCCTGCACCTCACACTTGCATCTCAGTTTCTGATAACTTTTTCTGTATAAAGTAGTTAGTACCACCTTAGGTTTAGTTAAGTATCAGCTTAGTGTAAGCTGGAGTAGTTGACTATCATGTAGGGGAGCCATCCCCAATAGCACCCTCCACACAAAGTGCTTGTTGTGCCTCGGCAAGGGACATATTAAAGACAGGTGCTCCACCTGCAGGTTGTTCACAAAGGGGACCTAGGCGGCATCTGACCTGCTTTATGTCTCAGTCTCAGACACTCCACTAGTTCAGGAGTTCTCTGGTGCTATGGATATACCATCTCATCCTCCGTTCTGTCCTTGGCACCTTCTGGCCGTATCATGGAGTTGCTGAGTCCAACAGCGCTGCAGCTCGCAAGCCTGAGCTGCAGACTTGATCCAGCACTGAAAGCTAATGCCCTGGTGGTGACTGCAGCAAATGACACGGCTCAACAGGGAAGATCTAAATCTACACCCAAGAAGAGAGTCCAAGAGGATAGGCTTGAAGGGAAAATGATTTATACCTCCTCTTCCTTGCAAAGGTACATCACAAGCCAGTAGGCATTGGTCTCCAAATATGACTTTATTAATTTAATGGCCATGTTTAAGTTCATGAACAAGTTACCAGAATTCTCCAGGAAAAAGTGCAAAGCATTCATTTCAGAAGGCTATTTGGTGCCAAATCTTTGTGTCAGGCATTCATGGACCTGGCAGATGCCTCGGCCAGGATTACAGCATCAGCTGTTACCATGAGAAAGGTTTCATAGCTTCAGAACTTGGGCATTGCACCTGATATCCAGCAGCCCACTGAGGATTTACCATTTGATAGCTGGGTTTTGTTTTCAGAAAAGACTGATGAAAACTTGCACTTATTTAAAGACTCCCAAGCTACTTTGTTTGCTTTGGTGGTACCTACTCCACCAAAGTAGGGGATGCTACTGTAGAGGTCAACAGCCACAACAATACCACTCTCAGCATTTTTTTCAGACAGTCCTCTTTTTCTGAACGGCAGCAGGATTACTTCAGAAAGAGCCACATATTCCAGAGGAGGAGAGTGGTTACTGAGAAGCAAATCCAGAGAGCACATCCTCTGTCATGTCCAGGTCATATTATGACAACTCGATCATCTGGGTCTCATTCTAAATGGTGGGATGTCAACATTAGTTCTAACTCAGAGTTGAGTTCACTGGGGCCATGACAGACTCTACAAATTTGAGGGCATTTCTGCCAACTTGAACAATTCCAGGCAATTTCCTGCTTATGTCTGGAGCTGCAGTCCCCACCCTCAAGCCCAGCCTATGTATACTTGAGGTTGCTAGGCCATATGGCTTCATGCACATAGGCTGCACCTTCGTCCTTTTCAAATATGGCTGAAGTTGGTCTATTATCTATGCCATCATCCCTTGGCCAGACTGGTTTGTCTTCCTCCAGCAATCCTGGATTCCTTACAGTGGTGGACAGTTCAGGATAAATGTGCCAGGGCATTCCCTTCACTCGGTCTCTATCGACCAGAACTATTGTCACCGATGCCTCCTTCATAGGTTGGGAAGCACATCGGGAGATACTGAAGATACTGTAGTCAGAATTGGAAGCTTCTCTACATATCAGTGTCCTGGAGCTTCATGCCATCTATAGTGTCTATCAGACTTTCAAGATCACATCAGGGGCTCAGCAATTCTCATACTCGCCAACAATATCACCGCAATGTATTATGTGAACAGGCTGTTGGGGAGGGGTACTCCAGTGTGCTCTGTCCATAGGCAACTGGGTTCTGGCAGTTTTGCATTGGTCAGAGCATTTCCTCCCATGGCTGATCACTTTCCTGGGATCCACAATCACCTGGTTGTGAATTCAGCAGGAATTTCTCTTTGAATCATGAGTGGTCTCTGAAGTCCCGGGTCCGGTGGTCCATCTTTGTAGTTTGGGGCATCCAGACAATCAACCTGTTCACCATAAGAGAAAACAAGAAATGTCAGTTGTTTTGCTCCTAAGGGAGACTCAGTCTGGGCTTCTTCACTGATGCTTTTCACTTGAGCTGGGACTTGGCACTCTTGTATGCCTTTTTTCCAATTTCAATCATCCCGCAGGTCATTCTCAAGGTGAAATTGGACCATGCCAGACTCCTTCTCATTGTTCTAACATGGCCAAGATGATGATGGTTCTCAGGCCTCCACACATTATTGGTACAACCTCCCATATTCGTTCCTCTTCACCCGATCTCCTGACTCAGCATCATGCTCAGATTTTGCATCCAGCACTTAGACCAGTGCATCTCACAGCTGCATGGTTAGATGAGAAAGAAGAATGACGATCAAAGAAGTCTGACAGGGCTTGCTTAACAACAGGAAGCCCTCCACCAGGACAGCCTATTTGCCATATAGAAGTGGTTCTTGGTATGGTGGTTGGTCCAATGAGTGCAACAACACAGGCTTGTATTCAGGGTATCTTGGAGTACCTGTTACAGCCTCCGTTTTCTGGCCTTGCGCTTAGATCATAGAATCCACCTGGAGGCTATTTCAGCATTTCATTCACCTGTCTGTGGAAAATTGGTATTTTCAGATAACAGTAAGGCTCTTGAAAGGAATTGCTCATCTTCATGCGCCGGTTAAAGAACCGGTTCCCTTGTGGGACCTTAATCCTGTTTTAATAGCTCTTGTGGGACTTTAGTTCAAGCTTCTGGCAACTTCTCCTTTCTCAGAGGGGTAGCCATGTTAGTCTAGATCTGTAAAAGCAGCAAAGAATCCTGTGGCACCTTATAGACTAACAGACGTTTTGGAGCATGAGGTTTCGTGAGTGAATACCCACTTCGTCAGATGCATCCAACAAAGTGGGTATTCACCCATGAAAGCTCATGCTCCAAAAGTCTGTTAGTCTATAAGGTGCCACAGGATTCTTTGCAGCTTTCTCCTTTCTGTGTCAGAAAACTGCCTTCCTTCTGCAAGAAGTGAGTGAGAGTTGCAGGCTTTGATGGCAGAGACTTGTTACATGCAATTTTTCAAAGACAATAACCCTGCAGCTACATCCAAAGTTTTTATCTAAGGTGTTTTCCCAGTGTCATTTAAACCAAAGTATGTATCTATCAGTGTTCTTCCCTAAACCACGTTAACCCCAGAAGAGCAGCCTCTCCATACTTTGGATGTCAGTTGTCATCTACCATTTTATCCTTTCCATTCCTGACCACATCTGTTTGTTTCATGTGTGGACCAAATGAAGGTTCAAGCAGCCTGTTCACAGACATTGTCTGTAGCTTCCTGTGTCATGACAGCATACAAAATAGTCCAGGCTACACCTCCTCAAAGGGTGTGAGCTAATTCCATAAGAGTTTAGGCAACATCAACAGGATTTTAAAAATAACATTCCTATCTTGGACATTTGTAGGGTGATCACTAGGTCCTCTCTGCACACTTTTTGCAAACCACTGTGCCTTTACAGCTGCATCCGGATCTGATGCAACCTTTTGGGAAGGCAATCCTGCAGTCTCTCTTTAAATAGAATCTGAGCCCAACCTCCTAGGAGTACAGCTTGCAAGTCACCCAACGGGGAACACACGGATGCATCTACTCAAAGAAAAAAAAGTTACCTACCTGTAACTGTTGTTCTTTGTGATGTGATGCTGATGTGTGTTCCACAACCCGCCCTCTGTCCTCTCTTCATCAGAGTCTCCACTTCGGATGTTTGGTGCAAAGGAACTGAGAGGGTCAGGGTGGCACTGCCCTTATATAGCCATGGGGGAAGCTATAGCCACAGGGAGCTCCTTAAATCAGAACACCAATACTCCATATTTAAGGCTGTAAGAAAATGGCAGACCAAAATTTTGTTCCGAAACAGCATCTTTAACACACACTACAACTTTTTAAAGTTGTCACAAGTTTCAATATTGCTGTGAAGCCGTGCACTAGGTTGCAATGCCACTCTCTGGTTTGGCCCAGCCACCCTTCTGTCATGACCCAGCGGGAATGGTGGCCAAGGAGGAGGATGGGGCCATGGACCCATGCAGGGGGCTTGCCCTGCTTGCTGCCCCAGCTCTGTGCCAAGTGTTGCTGCCTGCACTTCACCCTGCTGGTGCTAGTTTTGTCCTTCGCCCAGGTGTAGTTCTACCTTCTCCATACAGTGCAGGCCAGGCCTGCTGAGCAGCAGCAGCTCATGCATGAACCTCAGAAACTTGCCTTCCTCAGCTGCCCGCTGCTCCAGGGCATCTTCTCCAGGAGGCCCCAGTGTCGGGGGCTGGGCTGAGGCTGGGATTTGTGTCTCACAGAGCACCGAGGTGAGAGCAGAGAGCCCTGAGGTGGGGCTGGCTCTAGGGCGCAGGGACTCCAGTCCTTCTATCCTGCCATGGAGTCTAGAGGAATGGTGGAGGGGATACCCAGCCCCTGTTGGAGGATAAAGGACCCTGCTCCCAACTCAATATCTAGTCAATTACTCAATAAGAGTTTAGGTCCTGGTGTGTGTGTGTGTTACAACCTTATCCATAGAATAGTAGCTTTAACGCAGTTATTTCAACGATTAAAGAAGGGGTGGGTGCTAAAATTGCTTTCAAATCTTGCTATTTAAAATCAGTAACAGCCTTGCCCCCTCCTCCTAGTGACTTTGCACATCTGGTTGTTTTTATACATAGCTTCTCTTAATTAGTCATGTGCATTGTAACACATTGTGTAATATTGACCCTAATTGCTGTGTCAATCATTTTTGCACTTGAAGGAACAGAATGTTTTCGTTCTCTAGGCACAGCGCACACACACAAAAGGTACATTATTACTTGTCTTAAAAGTAATAAATGTCACAGCTATAAGTAACTTATTCGCTGTTGCACAATGCTGTTTATTTTGTATAAATTCTATGGCCGCACTGGTCTTTGTAGTGGTCTGATGGCATTTGCTCTCTTGCAGCCTGTGATTCATAACTATCACCATCAGTAGAACTTTGGACCCTCTGCTCAAAAAAAAGCACAGGATCCTACCACCAATACTGTGCATGCATGCACACACACATCAATCACTGCAGTAGTCTTGCCTAAAATGGCTTTAGTATATTTATGTGCTAAGAAAAAAAGTGACCTGATTTGAAATTAGAAGATGGAGACTCTGCTTGCTAATTTTCTTTTAAGCACTGAAATCTCCAGGATTCAGTGATTGGTTCTATTTTATAGACACACCTGAGTAACAACCTCAATGCTTTTATTCTCCTCCCCAGTTCAAATACACAAATTCAATGGATTTACCACCCATCCACCCACTCATTCCATATTGCTACATGTGAAGGCCACTCTTTGTACTGCAGATCTCTACCAGACCGGCATGCGAACCTTTATCAGTAGCAGTGGTTAAAGTGTGTGTGGGGAGTGGGGCACACATGAGGTCACAGACCTTGCCAAAAATAAATAAAAATCAGACAGGTCACTGAGGGGCACCCTTAAAGGAGTCTTTTACCACAGCTGCTACTCCATGATTAGGACAGATGTCCCCGTGCGCGCACGTGCACACACACACTCTTTTTTCTGACCACTTTAAGCACTAATCAGTAGTACAGCCAACTCAGCCAAAGAAATAGAGAGAACCACAGAATAATCTAATATATTTTAAATACTCAAATGTGTGTAACCACTACTTTGTTATGCCTTCATCTAAGCAGAGAAATAAACATCACCATATGAGAAGAAATCTTCACTTAAATTGACTGACAGCATAAATGCAGATACCATATACCTCTCCTCTTAGTGTGTTTGTTTTCTAGTCTCTATGATTGTCATCACTGGTAAATTAGAGGTGCATTTTGGTAAATTTATATTTGAATCTGGCTTCAAATTTTCCCAAAGATCAGACGTTGTTTGGTCTTAGCCACAAAATACAGCCCTTCAGCCAAATTCCCAATATAATGGGATGGTCGTGATCCAGGACTTCAGTTTGGATTGCTCTTTAATTAGAATTCAGAGATAGTCACCGTATCACAGTCAGGGCATTGCTTGAGCCCTCACTTATACACAAAAGGAGACTGCTCTGAGTTTAAGGGCCACAAGTTGAGTACAACGGCTCTAAGAAATGAAAGTTGTTCAAATACATAAAATTAGGGACACAAGTTTAATGAAGGAAATAGATAGTTACTGAGATTAATTATAGATTTTTGGAGCCTTTCACCTCTACTTCATTGTTTGCAGCCTAGCTGGTAGTGACTATCATCTCCTCGCTGATAGTGACCTACCTGGTCTGAATCCAGTTCCTGGGAACAGCTATGCACATTACAAAAAAAATACTTTGGCAAGTGAGCATTTGCCTCATCAGTGAAGGCAAGGACTAAAGGCCTAGAACCTAACCTAACTCCTCTCTCTCATGCAGGGGTGATCCTTGCAGGTTAAGATTGAGGCATACTGGAAGGTCATGCCTTTCCTGTCTTCTATGGATATGTAGGGGGACTTCAGTCTTTGGGACCACCAGTCTGTCATCTTTCATTTGTGCCAAGTGAACGAAAGAAAATCTCTTGAACCCAATAGAAGACCTGTAGAGCAGGCTGGTTGCTTTTCTCATGAATTAATGCCTCTGAGCTGATCTTAATTGAAGTGTCTGCATACCTATGGTCCAGTAGTGTTCAGAGATTTGTCACATTTTCTATGAAGACACTTAAAGTGTATCAAATTGTGAGATGCATCAAGGTTTAAAATGGTTAAGCAAAATGTAGTCTGCACTGTAGTGAAATCGTAGCTCTCCTGGGCTGACACTGGAAACGGGTCTTGTCAATTTCACTGAGTGAAAACGAATGAAAGAACTAGAAATTACAGTAAAGGAGAATGACAAGCTGGTCATTAGCAAAAGACCAATCATGGAAATTTAAAGATGAAAACAAATTGTGTAGCCAGATAGAGGAGACAGCTGCAGAAGAATAGGAATTTATCAGTGAGGATTATGTGGAGCTCACCCAGTGAGGATTCTGATGACCTAACTGGCAGGGGCTAGTGGGGGGAACAATATTGTGAGCTGACTGATTTTATTGCAGTAAAGTAGTCAAGAATCTCATAAACTTGGGCTTCTAAGTTCATGTGTTGCCCTCCTAGAACATATTTACAGCTGACCGGATTTTTTTAAAAGGCCTGTTGCCTATTCTAGACCACTGCTGTACTGAGACTACTGCCTGTAGCATACTGAACAATATTGGCTTATTGTTCCTTGTATTCTCCCATTGGTCTGTCTGATAGCTTATACTTAGACTGTTAGCTCTCTGGGGCAGGAGCAGGCTTTTTGTTCTGTGTTTGTACAGAGCCTAAACACAATGGCACCTTGTTCCATGCTTGGGGCTCCTTGGCACTACAGTAATACAAATGATGATGATGATGATAGAAGTGCTGAGCATTGGCCCTTGTCATTGATTTCACTGAGAGCTGGGGTTGCTCAGCACCTTCTGAAAATCAGGTTACACATGTAATTATTTTAATGTTTTTGCTTTCAAGGAGCGTCTCATGTTACAACCGTAGATGCAAAACTTCTGCAGGAGCAGGCTTTAAGGGTATGTCTAACTGCAATAAAAGACCCATGACACACTCGTGGCTGGCCCAGGTCAGCTGACTCAGGCTGGCAAGGCTCAGGCTGTGGGGTTAAAGCTTGTAGTCTAGCCATTCAGGCTGGAGCCTGGGCTCTGAGACCCCGCAAGGGAGAAGCCCTCTAGACTGAATGTCTACACTTCAGTTTTTAGCCCTGCAGCCCAAGTCCTGCGAGACAGTCAAACGGCCTGGCTCTGACGCTGGGTGCTGCGGGTTTTTTATTGCAATGTGGACGTATCCTTAGAGCTTTTTCCCACTGATTTCATAGGAGTGGTAACTTCAGTGGGAGCAGTATCTTTGCAGTTAACATAACATTGACATTCACTTTTTCAGTTTCTGAGGATAAAAACATCAGACAAGAGATGAAAACTTCCTTAAAAGTTTACTAAACGAGGCAGTTCTTTTTTCAGCTTTTGTTTATAGCAGCCCTCTACAAACTACTTGAAATACATTTGACACTCCTGGTAGTAATTTTTTACTACCAACACAGAATCATTTATTTTATATTAAAGCCTGTATTTATTTGGATCATATTGTCTGTGATATTTAATGATGCTGCACTGCTTAAAATTGTAAAACAATTTATAGTGGAGAAAACTGACATGTATATACATTTTTAAATAAATATGAAAATGATTGATTATCATGTCTCCTTAACATCCCACTAATAGCGCAATCTCTAAATAAGCCACTTTTCAAGTTTTATGCTAAATGAGGTGTTGAGTGATTTATAGATTTGTTTTTTTTAAATGATAGGGGTATGTGAATTCTTTTGTTCAATTTGAACTGCATTACAGAGCCTTAAATGTTAGCTTTAAAAATGTAGAAGGATTTGTGTATGCGTGCATGGGAGGGAGAATGGTGATTTTTAATGGAATGGTTTTTAAGCTCATAGCGTGTGCCTAGCTGCTCTAAATTGCATCTTGTTAGAATCAAAACAGCTTATTGTGGTAAATAGTCAGACAATCTGAGCAGCAGAATTGATACCTGGAGTGTATGAGACCACCTGATTGACTAGTAAGCAGCACATCTCCAACCTCATGTGCAGCCTGCATGTTCCTCCTCCTCTTCCCTCTCTTCAAGGATCACAGCTGGTGTTAATGCAATTCAAGTTTCGACTGAAGGCAGTTTTCATTATTTCCTTTGCATCATTTGTAACCATCTGGACGTACACATTAAAGACCTTTGATAAGACAGCTGAGGCCAGACTTTTAAATGAGGAATTGTATTGATCTTTGTGTATAATTTAAAGCTAAATAGAGCCCCCTTTGGAATTTAATCCTTTCCATCTGCCACATTTTAAATAAAAGCCAAATAAAAAGCCTTCTAAATTTAACTTTACTGATCTTTAATTTTTTGTGTAACTTTTTATCACTGATTCTTCTATTCATCCCCTTGTTGTTGAATAGTCACTTAGGCTAGGATTTCCATAACAGCCCAAAGGTATTGGCACTCAAATCCCATTAAAAGTAAATGGAACTTTGGTACCTAACTCCCTTAGCTTCAGTTGAAGTTATCAGCCATAATTTATATGTCAGCATTTCCAGTAGTGTTGAGAGGATCTCAGATATGGAGTTCATCTCATGCTGTTTCTTCATCTCAGGAGTTCCTTTCCCTAAATTCTTCTCCCTGTGTGTATCTTCTTCTGGGAGTCACTGTCTTTGTCTAGTGGATTCTCAAGCAAGTCTGCATTAAGAGCACATGAGAAACTGTCTCCCTAGTCTCAGTTCTCACCCCCAGCAGCTGCTCATCTCCTGCTGCTCACCCCCAGCAGCTGCTCATCTTCGGATGAAGCCTGTTCAGTTGTTCTGTGGTGATGACACATCTGTAAGCCCCTTTGTTGTTAGTTTAAACTGATTTTTACCAAAAAATCACAGGTTTTACCTTTTTTTTCTGATTTTCAGCCTACTTTTGTATCCTTCAAATATATAAAAAATAAAAGTTTTTGTTAGGAAAACAATACAATGCATGAGATACAGGTATTACAATAATATATTAGTCTGTGTGTATATGCAAAGCAGCCTGTTGAAGTAAGGCTATGTATTAGTCCAGAAAATACACACAATAAACAAGCAGGAATGCACACAAATCTGAAATACTGTGCGCATCTGAACGTACTGATGAATCTCACGCCAACCACATACACCTTGCAAGCTTTTAGCAGAGAACAGTTTAAAGATCCAAAACATTAAAATGGGAAGAAAATGAAAATCAGTATCAGAATAGGTTTCAGAGCACAAGGAAGTATTCAAAAGTTTTAAAGGAACAAGAACAGGAGAAAAATATAAAGTTGAGTGTATGTGCTGCAAATGATGTGGCCCAATTATGAAATGTAAATATTTATAGGCTAATAGTTCTAAGTCTACAACAGTAAACTGCTTATTCAAATGAAAAGTTTTATTTGGGGATTAGAGGTCTCTTGTATTCTTAAATTCAGAGGTGGCATTGTGTTTTGAGTTCTGTTTTAGTTCTGCAGCAAACCACACTGACTTCCATTCATCAAAGTATTAATCTGCTTAACACTTTTCACCCCATCCTTCTATCCACCCTGATATTTACCTAGAGAAATTATTAATCGTTTTTTCCACCAATTTTCATCCTTTTTTGTGTGGTAGTAATAAACACCAGTAAATTCCTGGGAAAAATTAAATAAAATAAAACCCCAAAACGATGGGTCATACATGTATGTAGTTTAGCTGGCCAAGGGGATGGAGCATGCTCGGTGCAGACACTTTTCAGAGAATTTAACGTCCCCCCTCTAATGAACATGTGTGAATTTCATTTTTTCAAATGCTTATAACGTGGCTAAGTTTGGATAGATTTCACAGGGACAGAAAAAGGCCCATCTTAACAATAGAGTGATGCCCCTGCCAAACTTAAGTCCCTTCCCCAAAGCATAAAGGCATTAGTGTGCTAAGGAATTCTTTACATGGGCAAGATATATTTTTCTCTAACCTTGTTCTGGAACACAGCTGAACAATTTTTGCTGAAACTTGAAAAATACTACAGCCTAAAGCATGCACTTGACATGGAAAATTTCAGCCTGACAGTTAGTTTTGAGAAAGTTATAAGCAAGTGAAAAGTAGGGTCATATAATAGAAAGTGTTATGCAGCCTTATTCAGAGGTATTGTTAATGCAGTGTTACCTTTTGGTATAAATGCAAAAAGTAAAAGTGTTCACCACAACTGCGCAGTTAAGATTACTTTAAGTGGTGGTACATTCCATTGAATTTTATAAGAAACCCATACTACTTTATAAAGGGCTCCAGATTCAATATTTGCAAAAGTAGTGATTACTTTAAGTAGTTTAAAAATTACAGCCACTTAAAAATGACCCCATTCTTAAAATTTTCATTGGTTGTACAGTATTTCTTTGGTTTCTCTAATTCAGGGATTCTCAAATTGGGGGCCCTGACAGGGGGTCACGAGGTGATTACATGAGGGAGTCGCGAGCTGTCAACCTCCACTCCAAACCCCGCTTTGCCTCCAGCATTTATAATAGTGTTAAATATATAAAAAAATGTTTTTAATTTATAAGGGGGGAGGCACACTCAGAGACTTGCTATGTGAAAGGGCTTTGAGAGCCACTGCTCTAATTTAATACTATCAAAATTTTAAAACGGCAAACTTACTATACGTATAGGTATTGACAATATCTCCTCCACAGGGTGAAGTTGGATTTAATTGTTACTTGAGAAAAATATATTTGTATTTTTGGGAAAGGAATGGCACTACAGTAAAACCAACACAGAATGCAAGTATCCAGCCTCAGCCTTGATTTTCATGGCTTTAAGACAAGATGGTGTATTTATAGGTACAGTGCAGTGGTTTCTCAGATAGTCCCTTGTGCCTAAAATCTTTTCCAATGTTTATATGATTCTAGGTGGTCTAAAAAAATTCAGCAGCAAAATCTGTTGCATCAGCACAACATGCCTAGTTCATTTCAACACGTGTCTGATGCATTGTGAATATACCCTTGTGGACAGAGCTCTGTGAAAAGCTTTCTGTCTAGTCTTCGTAATGATGCAAAGGGTTTTGCTGCACTCTGATCACAGAAGTGTGCTCAACTCTGTCTTATAGAGCTTGGGTTAGGTAAACTTACAGGCTGGAGTAGCATAGTACTTCTTCATTACGGCATAGAAAAGGATACTCTCTGATTCATTACTTGCCCAGAGGGACAGGAAAATACTAAGTCCATATGTTAATGCAAAAGAACAGTCAGAAATCATATATCCAGGTAAAGCTCCAATTTTCCCTCCTTAAAAAGCAGAAGAATTAAATGCCAAACAATTGTATGCCAACATTTTTCTTTGCTCTATAATCCTTTGGTAAAAGCTGGGAATTGGACATCAGGTGGTTTTAAAAATGAGCTATTATTTTCCATAGGGGCCAGTTCATGTTATATTTCAAATCACTCTGTGGATATTTAAAAAACAAAGCAAAACTGGAGAGTTATGTTTTCTTTCAATTTGGTTTTCAGATGGATTGGTCTGAGAGTTCATGAAGAGACTTGGAAACCATATGAAATCATGATTTATTACTTAGCCTGTGATTGTATGATGACAGAAAACCTACCAGATACTGCTGTATTTTTGTTTTTCTTCTCACTAACAAAGTGTATCTGAAAGTAACATAGTTGAAAGACAACAGCTTTGCTTTGCCTTTTCTGTTTCTTCTTCATTTGCTGCGGCTTGTGAGAATTTGAGCATTATGCTGCAAGGAGTGGTTAGTGCTGTTGCAATAATTGGGGCCTTCTCCAGTTGCAAGCCAAACTATGGAAAAGTAAATTAAAGTTTTATTAGGTGGTCCAGTTACCTGTAATAGCAAATGGGATGGCTGGTAACCAGACTCTAACTCAGTCTGTTACATAACATTATTTACGAAAATCAGTAAAAGTGAAAAACAGAAAGATTAAGTTAGTCTAAACAGAAAAGTGTTCACTGATTCAGCTCCAGGACTGTATTAAGACTGTATCTGGTAAACGAGAAAGCTTGGAAAAGGTAATAGAACACATCATGCCATGTCATGTTGGAAGTTAGGCCTAACTGATGAACAATTATAATGAGAGGCTGGACTATTCTGCCATCTCCCTTCTTTTGGAGGCCCTTAAAAAGAGACTTTGGGGATGGGAACAGATGGACCACCTGAGGTGTTCGTGGAGGAGGACGAAAGCCATCAGGCTTCCACTCCATTCCAGACACTTTGTCCTTCACCCATGGATCCCAAAGGTAATCACACCATCATAAAGTCAAGACCTCAGCACAGTAGCAGAGATGTATGCCCATTACTGCTGCAGCAGTGAGGACTTCAGCCAGAGACACGTGAGATCCTGCTCTGTCTCCCTTTCCTAGTGTGTTCCTTTCTACCCCACTATTTTTCCTCTTGTCCTGTTTCTGTCTTGGCTTTCAACTTTATCCTGAGGTAACTGTGCTATGCAGCACCACCACAAGACAGTCCATCCAGCTCTGTCCAGCCTGAGAGAGACCAGGAAGGGAACCAGACCAGGAGATGAGCCAAAGCCTGGAGCAACTGCTGTCCTGGCTGACCTGAAAACCCAGAGCATCCATGTGTGACTGACCTGCTGCCCAGACTCCTGAGTATATCAACAAAAGCCACACTGCCCCATCTTTTACTTTCCTGTCTCTTCTCCTTGTTTTGAGTGTTTGTGTGCAAAGGCAGGGAAAGTGCCAATCCTTCACATCAAGGAGCTGAGCAATACAATTAACCTTTTCCTGATGCCAAGGAATGACCCACATAATAAGACTCTTATCTCCTCTCTTTTGAAAGGGGCTGTCGTGTTTGTTCTATGTAATCATTTCCATTTTAAAGTGGTTTTTAACTTGTTTTAGCTTTCTTTTTATGTTGCTAACAAATAAATCTCTAAACTTTAACGTGTGCTTGGTATAGACTCATAGACTGGAAGGGACCTCGAGAGGTCATCGAGTCCAGTCCCCTGCCCTCATGGCAGGACCAAATACTGTCTAGACCATCCCTAATAGACATTTATCTAACCTACTCTTAAATATCTCCAGAGATGGAGATTCCACAACTTCCCTAGGCAATCTATTCCAGTGTTTAACTACCCTGACAGTTAGGAACTTTTTCCTAATGTCCAACCTAAATCTCCCTTGCTGCAGTTTAAGCCCATTGCTTCTTGTTCTATCATTGGAGGCTAAGGTGAACAAGTTTTCTCCCTCCTCCTGATGACACCCTTTTAGATACCTGAAAACTGCTATCATGTCCCCTCTCAGTCTTCTCTTTTCCAGACTAAACAAACCCAATTCCTTCAGCCTTCCTTCATAGGTCATGTTCTCAAGACCTTTAATCATTCTTGTTGCTCTTCTCTGGACCCTCTCCAGTTTCTCCACATCTTTCTTGAAATGCGGTGCCCAGAACTGGACACAATACTCCAGTTGAGGCCTAACCAGCGCAGAGTAAAGCGGAAGAATGACTTCTCACGTCTTGTTTACAACACACCTGTTAATGCATAGAACTAAGCATGCTAAGGTCTCTGTATATTCAGCCCCAAACCTTGTTTTAAACTGTTTAATGTGAAACAGTTTCAGGGTCATATTAACTCTTTAACTCTTTGGGCCCATATATTATATCTAAATTAATAGAACAGTGGTTTGCATTTAATAGTTGTGCATTTTTTCTTATTTGTCTAAGGTTTGATTGTTTTGTGGATTGACATTAGTCATCTCCCTTTTTGGAGGTGTTTTTTGTGGTTCAGTTAGGGTGGATTTAGCGATATGATACTCAGAGATGGAATGCCTGATGTTAGTAGTTCTGGGGACAAAGTTTTATTTGCAGTGAGGGGAATCATTGGCTTTAAGGATACCAAATCTGCTTCTTGGATGAACAAGTCCATTACTGTTGTTCTTACCCAATAACATCTTGTACACTGAATTGGTTGATGTCATAAACAGATAGTTAAGGGTTAATGTCCCTTTTACTTGTAAAGGGTTACAAGCAGTGTACCTGGACCACCTGACCAGAGGACCAATCAGAAGACAAGATACTTTCAAATCTCGGGGGATGAAAGTCTTTGTTTTGTGTTGTTTGTTTGTCTGTTGTTCTCTCTGGGTTCTGAGACTAACCAGACATACCTACAGGCTCTCTAATTTTCTGTTCAAATAGTAAGTATAAGTAGAAGGCAGTTTAGTCTTTTTGATTGTTTCCTTTATTTGCAAATGTGTATTTTGCTGGAAGGATTTTAATTTGTATTTGTGCTGTGGAGAAGGCTTCTCTCTAGTGTCTATAAGCTGAAAGACCCTGTAACCTTTACCATCTTAATTACAGAGACAACTTTTACTACTTTCTTTCTTTTATTAAAAGTTTTTCTTTTTAAGACCTGATTAATTTTTTCCCGTTGTTGAGGCTCAAGGGAATTGAGTCTGTACTCACCAGGGAATTGGTGGGAGACGGAGAGAGAAGGGAGGGGGGAAGGTGGAATCCCTCTGTTTTAGATTCACGGAGCTTGAATCTGTATTACCTCTTGGGGAGGGGGAAAGAGGAGGGGGCATGGTGCACTCCTCTCTGTTTTTAGATTCAAGGAGTTTGAATCACAGTAATCTTCCAGGGTAACCCAGGGAGGGAAAGCCTGGGAGAGGCAACGGTGGGGGAAAGGGTTTACTTTCCTTGTGTAAGATCCAGGGGGTCTGGGTCTTGGGGTCCTCTGGGAAGGTTTTGGGGGGACCAGAGTGTACCAGGCACAGCAAGTCCTGGTTGGTGGCAGCACTACAAGATCTAAGCCGGTAATTGAGCTTAGAGGAATTCATGCTAGTACCCCATCTTTTGGACGCTAAGGTTCAGAGTGGGGAATTATACCATGACAGTTGATAAGGGTTTATGGATGAAGGAAACCTTTGCTCCTATGTTTCCTTGATGTATTTGTCCTATAGATATAGTTTTGTCTAGTGTTTCCCCATTCATTAAGGAAACAGTCTCAGATTTTTATAGAAAAAATCCTATAGAATTTAATAAGATAAAACCAAAAGATAATTTAAAACTTATTCTAAAAACCTACAGAATTTAACAGATACATTTTTCAAACTTTCTTGTAGAATTCTGTAGGACAGATACAATTCTCTTAAATTCTATACAACTGTGTAAAACAGACACAAAACACCTATCAAAAGGTAACTTTCCCAGAAAAAAGGGGCTAAAGCACTGCAAATCAGAATGAAGTTCCCAGGTCGTCCCACAGACTGCCTATATGACATTGGACAAATATCTTTGTCCCCCTGTCCTGAAAACACTATGCATGTGCTTATATTTATGGTGTGAGGTACCGTAGTTCCATTAACTTCAATGAAAATACTATGCGCGCAAAGTTAACCAAATAGATAGTTGTTTACATGATGGTTGCATAATCTGCCTGTGCCTGAATATGCCGTCTATAAAATGGAATAATACTTACTGTCTCTCTTGCTTTTATCTGTCTTTTCCTTTTCAGGGCATACACTCTTTCTTACTACATTTATCTACAGGCCTAATGCAATCAGGCCCAGATCTTGGTTAGGGCCTTCAGGTGCTATTGTATTGTAAATAATAGTAGTAATGATGAATGCTGAATTTTAAAAAACTTCCCAGCATATGTGCTTATTTTTATACCTCATTCAGTTACCTGAACAAACATTGGCTAGTCAGTTAGCTTGCTTTCACTTTTCTTTCTAGTCAGCTTCACTTTCTAGTTCTCATGCCCATGCACGCCATTCCAGTGTTTGAGTTGGAAACGTTGCACAAGTATGTTTGTTTAAGTCAGAGTTGGACTGAATGCACAAAAGTTCAGGTTCACATAAAAACTTCAAAATTTCAGGGAGGGGAGGTCAAATCGAAGGTTTTGCAACATAGGCTAATAGATCAACGCTGGCCCAGCAATAGCACGAATGCAAAATTACCTTCTAAAATCAGCTTATCTGGCATTTTGCTTAGTGGATTACAAATGTGTTATTTCATGTCTGTTTTTCTAAATTTCTGAACTTTAGGTTTGAGATGTGTAAAGTGGTTTGGAACAAATCTAGGCGAGTTCATACAGAGGTTATTCATATTATCAGAAAACTATATGCAAAATGTAGCATTGATAGTGTGTGTTTAATACATTTTTCCCTGTTATCTAGCAGTATATATAAAATGGCAGAAATCCAGAAATCATCAATAATTGTCTGTCTTACATCAATCTTCATTGTTTCATTTTGCCACATATGTAGTTTGTCAGAAATAAATTTCATGTTTCATTTTTTAAGGAGGCAATCCATGCTAGGTTAAGTAATTGAATAATGTTTTTAAAATCATACTGTTTCTATTTAATGTTTTTGTTATAATTTCAGGACTCTGAAAAGTATAGCATAGTTCTTCAGAGCTGTGTAGTGTAATTGTTTTATAAAAGGATTTGTTGTGTTTTATAGCCAAGACATCAATAGTGTTCTCAGAATGCATTTTAATAGATCAAATTCAAACTATTTGTGTAAGGATTTATTTTAGCTATAGAAGATATTTGAAGTCAACCTATGACATGTAAACTATTTGTATTCAGTGTGCATTGTTACCTCACTGAACCTAATTTATTATGGCAAAATTTCTCCTACATTTCTTTCCTCACTGTATCCTTGTTGAATTGATACTTGGCTATACCTAGTTTTAGATTTTTTTATTTATATATTTAATTATAAGAATTGCACAATTTAGGCCTTACACTTTCAAAAAAAATTTTTTTGCAATTGTAATGTATAGTGATTGCCATTTTCAAAGTCTGCCACTGTTCTCAGTTGCTATACAGAGGTATCTCTGGGGGGATCACAAGTACTCCACTTGTAAGGCCTTGTCTACATGAACATTTACTGTGCAGCCAGCTAGGATGTGACTCTACAGCACTCCAGTATGCCACGCACTATCTGTGTGGAACCTGTTGCCGCACACTAAAAGTTCCATTGATATACTGTGGTTTGAAAAAGCAGTATATCAGTGTGCGCTAGGGAACTTTTAGTGTGCATCAGCAGGGTCCACACAGATATTCTATAGTGCTCCAGCATGTTGCACACTGATTTACACCCTAACTTGCTGTGCAACAAGTATATGTGTAGAGATGCCTTTAAGTATTGTGAAATACTCTGATACATATGTCATATAGAACAGATTGTTGACATTTGAATGGAGACAGTTGCTTTGATCTTGTCAGATAACATAAGGTAAGCAGGGTAGAGGCCTAGTTAGAACTTCAATGGGAGATACTGTGCATGATATATTTCCATAACATGTACTGTGTGTGTGTGTATATATACACGTACACATAATGTTGTAAAATTCCAGCAATTACAGAACCATGTTTTCAGCTGAAATCTTCATTACTACAAATAAAGGAATGCATACCTGTGTGATGCTTCTCAGGGCACCATGGGCTGAGAGTCACCTTGTTGCCAACTATCCCCAGCATAAGGGAGTCTTGCCTGGGCTAGCTGAGTGTTAGCTTACTAACAAAACCACCCTGTCAGCTACTCAAGTGCTCTCCTCTGGACCCTGCAGTTTGACAGTAGATGTACCCCAACCCCTGACTCCCTTCAAAGTAACCCCCTGTGGTATCTAGCCCCTGGTCACTAGATACTACAGAAATCCTGGATTCTCTGTTCCCAAATGAACAGTGAACCATGTTTTATCCCATTTAACTTAAATCCCTGCTCCTGTATCATGCACAGCCATTGAATTTTAATTATTGTAAAACAACAGGAAATTTATTTGAGAAAGAATAGTGATTCAAATAGAAATAAGTGTGAGTGATAGAAATAAATGGTTTTGTACAAAACAAAATAATCATTCACAAACTATGACCTACGTTTATTAATAGTTACCTAGTAGATTCTCACCCCAAAATTCAGTCTTCTTTAACAGTTGCTGGCCCCCATCTTTCATGAAGCACCTCGCTCATCAAGGTGCTTCCTCACTGAATGGATCCAGAGTGTCTTTCTCTGTCCAGAGATATATTGAATCAATCTTTTGTGTTTATTCCTACTCTGGTGATCCCCTCGCTCTCATATCGTATGTTTTCACTTCCAATTGGTTTTGGTGATTATAGTTTCTTTGATGGTTTTCCATTGACTTTTCTGGGTTGGCACAAAGGCAGACAATGGAGCACTATACATTACATAGCCCTCGTCCAGACTAACCCGCGGCATCGGCAGGTTAAAATCGATTGCTCGGGGATCGATATATCGCGTCTAGTCTGGACGCGATGTATCGATCCCCGAGTGCGCTTACATCGATTCCGGAACTCCATCAACCCGAACGGAGTTCCGGAATCGACATGGAGACCCGCGGACATCGATGCAGCGCCGTCCAGACGGGTGAGTACCTCGATTTTAGAAATTCGACTTCAGCTACGTTATTCCCGTAGCTGAAGTTGCGTATCTAAAATCGATTTTAATATCTAGTCTGGACGTGGCCATAGTTGGCTAGCTGGAAAGGGGAGGTGACAACTCCCTCGTTCCTGAATAGGCCCTCACCAAGACATATGATTCCTTGGTGATTTGCTTTCACTCCAAGACCATAAGGGCATAAGTTTCAGTAGAGTTACGTTATTCCTTAAGTATTACCCATAGATACACTTCACAATGAGTGAGTATTGATAAGTTAAAAGCTTTCAGTAGAGACCTCAGACACTACCATTGATTGATAAATTCCATGAAAATAGTGTGTTATATGCTGTGAGTTTGTCTAGGGAAGTACAAAGTAACCTCTGTACTGGGCTCCTGTAGATGATCTGTGCCAAACTTTGACAAGACTGGCTGTGACGCAGAAGCCTCTACAGTAGTCCTCTGCAAAGGCTACCTTGTACTTCCCTAGATGGGTTCTGTAAATTACGTTGCCTGCTAATGCGCTAAAGGCAACCTGGGATTGCCAAGTCACGGGGAAGGCCCGGCCATGGTCTGTATGTCAGCTGTATGCCACTAGAGAACTCTTTTTGCTCAGTTGCTGGTCTCGGGGACAGCAGTGCTGGCTTAACGGCCACTCTGCAAAATGTCAGCATCACAATATAGAATATGGGCTTATACTTTTGTCCTGCTGAAGTCAAACCTATTTCCTTCATTGAAGTATTAATGTATTTCCTGATCTCTTGCTCCGATAAGCAGGTCACCGATTTCAGACTACAGGTTTAATAGAATTTCAAATTCTAAATAGTGCTTTTTGCTGAAAATATGAGACCTTCTTTTATTTCCTCTTCTGTAACATTTTGCCTTTATATCTTTGAATTTTTTTCCTTTTGGCCCGTTTTGCTGGGCTGAGATAAAGATAAACAAATTATTCCTCTCACCCCAACCCGTCTTAGAATTTAAAGTTGATGCTTTATTTAGCCGCTGCCAGATTTGTTCATGGTGCAAACCCAGCTCAGCAGATGTGGGCTTGCTGTTCAAGTTTTGCCTTTAATCTTGGAGGAAACAAGCCCCTTGATGGTTGAGATGAGGTATAGTATGTAATGAATGAAACCTTATCATGGGAACACTAGGAAACCCTTCCATAACCTGCGGAGGGAACAGTGCCAGGAGTTGTCGTCTCTGGGCACCTGTATGGATTTGGGATGTTGCAGTTGGTCACTCAGAGTCGGGTTACCACTCAGCCATTGGGTTCTCTTTAGCAGGTGTAGTGCAGAGTGGGTGTTGAAAGTGTCTGGTAAATGAAGTGCATTTTGTTATAAGGAAGGAAAGATCAGAACTCTCTGTACCAACCCATTGGGCTCAAGACCCTTCTCTGGAGATTCCTTCCTTTCCTCTCCCTACCCTGCTGGATTTTAGTCACAGAGGTATGTGTGTGGAGAGCAGGATCATTGTGGATGAGGTAAGTAATGAGTCCTGGGGGATTCTGGTCATTGTAACATGACTGTATGTGGGCTGGAAGGTGTTGGTGTGAGATCCCTGTATTAGCTGTGGATAAGGGGACCATAAAAGAAAGAATAAATTGATCCATTAAATTGACATCAGCCTTTTGTTTCTCATTGGCATTGGATAGCATTTCTGTAGGCAAAGTAAGTCACCTTCCATGTTTAGTAAGACATATAGTAGGAAGTGCAGAAGCATGGGTGATCTGGTGACCCAAGTATAGCACGAGGTGTTAGGAGACTGGAGTTTTACTCTTGGCTGGCCACGGAATCACTATGTGACCTTGGCCAAATCATTCTCTCTTTTTGTGCCTGTTTGCCAGTGTGTAAAATTCAGACAGTTCCTCAGAAGTGTGTATTTCAGTATTGTTTGCAAAGGATTTTGTGAGCCTGAAGAAGTTCAAAGCATTACCGAGGATCACTATTGTTTTATGTATTAAGAGTTTCATAAATGCTGTAGTGACTGGCAGTTCTTTTCCTGCTTATGTTATGACCTGTCTCCCATTATAAGAGCATACTTTGTTCTTCAGCCTGTCAGTGTGCCAACCCAGAAAAATATTACGCTCTGTCACGGGGCAATTCTATCACTTGGGGGCATTATCCCACTTAGAAAAAGGTGAATATCTATCAGAGTAAAATAGATGTTTCTTTATCTGAGTTACGCATCCTTCGCATCTGATAGGTTGACAAAATGGATCTTCCAGGAATAGCTGTGGGGGCATTTGTTCCAGTACCCTGGATATATACATTGCATTTGTGCCCAGGAGGATGCTCCAAAGCAGTAATAGGCTAGCAGTCACTTTCAAGAGTGCCTTTAATTGATGATCCCATGTGGAGCAACAGTGATTTATAGTGCTTCCACTAAACTTTTGACCTAGAAATGCCACTGCTTTGTCAATAAGTTAGAAGTAATGGAAGACACACTTTCTGCCTTAGTTGCTATCTGTTCTGCAACTTAATTTAAGCCTCCAGTTTTTATTCATATAGCTTATTCCATTACACATTACAGTTCCTTAATCTTTTCTTTAAGGCTGCACCATTAGTTGTCACTTGCACATTATAAATAATTTCTCTGCATATGTTGCCATTTCTTAAAGTGCTACTTTTCTTTTTATTTAATAATCTTTCTTTTTTAATTATGTTCCCATTATTATTTCATCTAGTCTGGTGTCCTGTGTATAATTTCACTCTGGCATTCCTTTATGGAGCTCATTAACTTGCATCTCAACTAGAGCATATCACTTAGAATGACATCCAATCTTAATTTCAGTATTCAAGTTTCAATATTGTTGCCCAGCGCACTCTTACTTGACAGAGAGTTTTTGTCGTCATCTGCTTTCTGACTGCTCTTAAAAACGTGTATCTGTGTTGTGACCCTTTAAAAAATCTAAATAAACTATATGCAATCATGCAACCAATTTGCAAACTTGTTTAAAGAGAGAGACATCAACCTAATGGTTGATCTGGTCAGAATGTTCAGAATTAATCACATTGTTTTATGTAGTTAATTTCTTTTAATCTTTTCCTAGCTATCAACAACAAATTGAATAAAAGATGCTGGTAAATGTCCCTGAAAAGATGTTGGGTTTGATGCCACGTGCTTTAGTTTGACATGGGAGACACAGCCATATCCTTACATGTACTACTTTGTTTTTCCCTTTCAGTCTTCAGGTACCAGTATTACAGTTGATATCGCTGTTATGGGAGAAGCTCATGGGCTCATTACCGACCTTCTGGCAGATCCTTCGTTGCCACCTAATGTGTGTACTTCCCTGAGAGCAGTGAGCAACCTGCTAAACACACAGTTAACCTTCCAGGCTATTCATAAGCCAAGGGTTAACCCTTTGATGTCCTTCAGCGAGAACTACACCTGCTCTGACTCAGAGGAATGTCCGGAAAAAGGAGAAAAGCTGGCTATTCCCAAGGTATGTGCTAGTCTACATGTTGGCTGTCACAGTGAATTTATTCCAGCTACTAAAACTTGACTCCCCCCTTTTGGTATAGAATTGCATGGTTGGGTGCATCAATGGAGATTTTTTCCTTATCTCCTGAAGCATTAATCCTTGACTTCTATAAGAAGCAAAATTAAATGGACTAATGTTTTTGGTGGTAAGACAGTTCCTATTCCTTCAGTGCTCACACAGTTCAAACCTGATCCTTCATGCAACTTTAGAAATGGGCATTCAACACATACTTGGTATTCCTGTTTCTTAGTAGGTGTTTGAAGGCGTTGGAGTAAGGGGGACTGGAAAGAGCACAGCTCTCTCTATACTATCAGAAGTAGAGGGGAGCTCCTCCTAATCTCTTGACTTGGGGGAACTCATCTCTGCTTCTTCCTTTCACTTTAGTGGTGATAACTCCCCCTCCCCTTTCAACTTTTACCAGTGAGTGTTGGTAGCAAGTGATGTCATTATGCGTCATTAAGCAGGAGGGAATGAAACGGTGAGATCAGTGCACTCTTCAGTTCTAAAGATCAGAGTTCAAATCTTAATTAGAGTTACAGGCGAAATGAGTTTGATGATCTTTTCTTAGTCCCTTAGCACCTGATGCAAAACCCAGGGAAGTCGGTGGGTATCTTTTTTCATTGACCTCAATGTGTTTTGGGTCATGCCTCAAATGACCATTGTCAACTTGAAAAAACCACCATACAATTCCATATAGTGGACAACATTTTCTCAATAAAGGTCCATTGCTCAGTCCTCAATAAGGACTGAGTTGCACTGGCAGAGCTATGTATTTAGAAACAAGGCATTAACACATCTAAACTGCTTTTTATTTTCATACACTAGCTTGAGCAGAGCTAGCATGTGCTTGTGTACCCAAACTGGGAGGCTCGCTCCCAAATGCAGTGTAGACACACCCATAGAGAAATAACCAATGCTATTAATTCCTGGTTTCTATATACACAAGTTAGCAAAATTCAATAGATAGAGAGAAACCTCTTATCAGGTTGGAGGTAATTTAAATTGCCAGGTCATCCACTCTGACATCTAAAAATTTAGTAATATCGCTATTAGCAGCAAGACTTATATTTTACTTTGGAAACTAAGTAAAACAATTCTGTGTTGATTTGTTCTTATCCTGTACAAATAATTTCTCTGCCTACAGTTATGGAGGCAACTGATCATCAACTTTTATATTTTATAGGACTTGTAATATGCCTCTTTCACATTTATAGAACTTACATTTCCTTTAATTGAAGAAAAATTAGTCCCACTGAGCACTTTTGCTATTTATACTCTATATAATGTAATAGCTCCTATTGAAAACTCAATATTCGTTGGCCCAGATGACTGCAGTAATGGTGATATTTCCATATACATAGAGTAGTAGATATTAAGATATCACTATGAATTGGCAAGTGCTGAATTTCTTGGGAGGCTCTCTGTAACAAGATACATTAGATACAAACTAACATATTTAGATACTTTTGAAAAAACAACATATACAGCAAACCCATCATGTATTATAGGCAGGGCTGAAGGACTGCTTATTCTTAAGGTTGCCTGACACTTCCCATTATGAGACCCTGATTTCAGTTTCTTATAACTGCAAAACTTTAACCGTTTGGGCTGAAATTTACCATGCACAATGTCTGCCTCAGACTGAATCTGTTGAGCCAATGGCACAATAAGCCAGTGACATTCACTGTAGATCCTTATAAATATGTAGATAATTAATTTTTTTAGTACTTCTCGAACTGAAAATTCTTCATGATAATTAAAAAGCAACAAAGAATATAAAAATTCAACATCTGCAACATAATGATGTGACCACTTGTATATCTGCAATAAAACTGATCCCACAAATAACAGTAACCCCCTAATCAACTCCACTCATTCCCTCAATCTGCCTCCTCGCCAGACATCTGGGAAAAGCCCCATCAACAAGGATCAGGTAGATCGATATAAGGAGCATGCAAGACAATCCGATAAGTCAGGAAAACTCTGCTGCAAGAAATCCACTAGAACTTCTCCCAACACCTTTGCCTTGCCATGAGAGATTTTTGCTAGTAATTTTTCTTCCTTTTTGCAAAAGCATTGTGGAAGATTTAGTGTTCCATCACGTAAATGTTTGATTTTCATGGATTGTCTTCAATTTGGCAGGATAGAGCAGAGAAACCTGCTGTTCTTTTGTTGTTGTTGTTGTTGTTGTTGTTGTTGTTGTTGTTGTTTTGTTTTTGGTTTTTTGGGCAGAGAGAGGGGTTGTTTTGTTTGTTTTGCTTCCTTTCCTGCTTCCTATCTCTGATGTCAAAGAATGTGTGGCTGCTATTTCCAGCTCTTTAAGCATCTTTTCTAGTGTGACTTTGGCCAAGTCACTTAGGGCTTGTTTTTCAAAGGTGCTGAGTTCCTTAATGTTGACTCCAATGGGACCTCTGAGTACTGACCACTTCTGACAGTCAGTCCCTTGACCTTTCTTTGCCTCGATTTCTCCATCTATAAAATAGGGCTCATGGCACTTACCCACCTCACAGGGTATGTCAGGCTCAGTTACTGAATTGACATTTGAGATCCCTGATGAAAGGTGGTATATATAATTGCAAAGTATTATTTGTTCTAGCGTCTACGGAAGAGTCTGCCTCCAGGTCTACTCAGGCGAGTGTCGTCAACTTGGACCACAACAACATCTGCCACAGGTTTACCTACCTTGGAGCCTGCACCAGTGAGAAGAGACCGCAGTGGCAGCATCAAACCTCATGAATCTTCTTCATCCAGGTAAGAAAACTATCCTGTTTGTATCTTTAGGAGAACTTTGGTTTTCTGTGGGCATGTAGGTGTGTAATAATGTCTTCTCTTGGGAAACTATAGGTCAGAAATTTGAAAGAGTTCCCATTCTAGGTTTGGGATTTGGGGGGGGGGTTGTTGTTTTTTGTTTTTTAGAGAATTATAACCTTTGTAGTAGGCCATATTACTACAAACACAAATTCGGCAAGGTTTAGAAGCCAAAAGGTTCAATGAATTGCAAAACCAGAACTTAAAAAGATTATGTGTAAATAAAAAAAAAAAAAAAGAAAAAAGAATTATCTATTAAAAGTCTTTGCTAAATTCTTCTTCTATATCTTTATACTCTTTCCTCTGCATTTTCTGAGCAGATAGTTCTGATGATTGATTATAAGTATTTTTAAATGAAATGTACAATTTCAGACATCTGACAATAAGAGCAAGAAATTTCATGGTGTGTTTTAGTGGTTCCATTAATATTATTATTTCAAGAACACCACAAGTGTTCAAGGGGCTCTACAGACATAAAAGAAGATAAGGTCTCAACCTTGAGCTTTCAAGCTAAACCATTCAAATGTAATGCAAACAATAAAAAGTGTAAGCAGACACCACCACAGAGGAGCATAATCTTGGAAGGCAAGGCCAAAGAAGTGGGTTTGAAAGAGGAAAAGGAGAGTGTTGAAAGAGAGTGTTCCAAGCATTAAAAAGGTACAATATAAGAACTATGACACAAAGGGAGGAATTAGGAAGGAGAACATTGATTGCCTAGGAGAACATTGATTGCCTAGTGCATGAAGCAGGCATGATAGAATTTGAAACCAGAGATATAGGTGGGGGCAAAGATGTGTAGAACCATTCCTTAAAGAACATTTTCTAGCACTGTATCCAGGCTAGCTTTCAATGTTCCCAGGGAGTGCTGCTCAACAGGTGCACCATACAATTTTATGTGGGGATTCACAAATTCTTATTACAGAGTTTATAGTTCTGGTATAGAAACAAAATAAAGAGCTAAATTTTCTGTTCATATATGTGTTAAGGCTTCCAAGCTTCCTTGTGCCATCAAAATACAACCTTTCCAAATTCCCTCAGTCCCTTTTGTCTCATCTTATTAAAGGGCTTGTCCTATAAAGATCTTCCTTTCCATTTGCTGCTACAGGAACAGGATCCAAGCAAGTATTTTAGGGGATGGAAATGGTGAGGCCCATGTTATTTGAAGATGCCTAAAGTTTCAGGCCTTCTCAAGGAGGCTGCCACTAGGAGAGACCTGAAGCATTCCAGCTGCAAATAGGATAAAAAGGCCTGGTCTACACTGCGGGGGGGCGGAGAGAGGATCAACCTAAGATATGCAACTTCAGCTACGCTATTCTCATAGCTGAAGTCAACGTATTTTAGGTCGACTTACCTCGTGTCCTTACGGCGTGGGGTCGACTGCCACCGCTCCCCCATCGACTGTGCTTCCACCTCTCGCCGCAGTGAAGTACAGGAGTCGACGGCAGAGTGATCGGGGATCAATTTATCACATCTACACTAAACGCGATAAATCAATCCCTGATAGATTGATCACTACCCGCCCATCTAGTGTAGTGGCCCTGGCTGTAGTAAAAGCTGTAGAGGGGAAGAAAAAAAATTATTATATTTTATAGCCCTGGAACCAGCCACAGAGGCATCCTTGAAAATATCTGGGAGCTGCAGTATATCTTAGAAACCAAGTGATCCAGTAAAGTGAAATGTAAACAAGATAGCACCATGTGGAAATCTTTTTCAGCCACTGTTTTTCTGTGATTCATACAGCTTTCTTGATTTATATTGTTGATTCCAGACTCTCACATAGTATGTAAGCTTCCTAAGAAGGGAATCTGTAGTGAGGGGGAGGGGAGCGATTAAATATCGCTGGTGGTGTTTTTCTAGTTATATAACTCTTTATACTGAGCCAACTAAATGGGCTATCAATTCTTCCTAAGTTTAATGTCACCAATTGCATAATGATAGCTCTGTCAAGCCTCCCAGCCTATTGTTTACAGTTTGTCCATTACAGGAGCAAAAGCAATTCATACTCCAGGAGAGGAAAGTGAGGCCTGTATGTCTAGCATAACTTAGCCAAACAAATATAGATTGGGGCATTTTGCATCAATAAAATATTCAAGAAAAAGGTACTGACCAGGAAAAAAAAATCTATTTAATGGCTTATTATTTCCCTCCCACTTCATCTGTGTTTAGCAAAGTGAGGCTGGAGGAGGAGGGAAAGAAATATGCACCATTCTGTTATCCTCAAAGCCACAAAAGAGGCAATAGAGCCATTCCATGGCAGCTCCACAGGTCACAGGGTCTGCAGCTTTTGTGCCCCACAACCCCTATGAGCAGGGGGTAGCCTATGTATTTCCGTAGTTGTGGGCTCACCAGCTTTGCCCAGACTGCTGCATAGGTTCCAGAATCCTGTGCACACCCTTCCCTCTATGCAACAGAAGTGGTGAGGGCAAGATCCTTGCATAGCTTCAAAGGAAAGTAACTTCATGAAAGTAACATCTTAGGGTTCCATATTCACTTCCTCAGAGTCACTTCCTTAACAAGTTAGAAGATTTTCCTAGCTTCCAGCATTTCATTCTCATCCTAGGATCCAGAAACCAGCTGGGTTCATTCTGCCTTTTGCGTCATGACAGAGAACTGTTCTGCCATCTGAAGTTAGCTAAGCCATGAAACAGAACGGAACCTAGCTTGTTGTTCCATAGTAGTAAGATTTCTGTGATGCTAAGAAGTAAAACAAAAAAAATTGCCATAAGATATAAAAAATTCCTCTTACTATAAAATCCCTTTAGTATAGGACACAGTTTGCTTTGAGGGACCCTCTGTTGCCTTATATTCTATGTCAGAAGGACAGGGGCCTGTTCACCATCTTGTGTTAGAATCCTGAAGCACAGCAGAGTTGGATCTTGACAAGACATTTGAAGGATTAGAGGGCAAAGGCCTGATGGATCCATGCCCTCATTGTAGAAGAACACACTGAGACATCTGCATAAGCAGGTGGCATGTGGCGGTTCCTTTATTAAGTTACAGTGGTAAATGCAGCTTTCCACCTTACAGAATCACCTGGCATCAGGACACGAGATACAGAAGTGTCAAGACTGCCTTTCTCATTTTCCCTTTTGTTTTTTTTCTTTTTTGTGGTGCTTTTCAATGATTTTCTCTTAGATCAGTGAGCAGATATCAACAAGTAGCTTTCCAAGGGTCTCTTAGTAGGGATTTTTTTTTCAAAAGCTGTATGTGATGTATCTGAAAGGTGCTGGATTGAAAGCCTTAGAAACTAGAGGTCTCTATTTATCCACAAAGCAGACACACCACAGGCAGCAGTACTGCAAGCTTCCCCACAGTGTGATTCAATCCTGCTGTGGAAGCTGCATCACTACAGGTTACATTAAGTGGCACCCTTGTTGGCAATCTGAGGAGAAAAATCCAATGGGCCTGATTTTCATGGACGCCAAGGCCCTTTTATACTGTTTCAGGTATGTAAAGATACCTTAACAAAGTGTAAATTTAATTGAAGCCCACTTTTAAACTGTTTCCACACCATCAGCACAGCATAAAGGAATTTTAGTATAAATTAAATGAAAAGGCCTGGACTCTGAAGTCACTCCTAGCGGCAGTCTCACCAGCACTAAAGCATAGTTAGGTAAATTGGAAAACCAGCTTGGAAGACTCTTACTGTACCAGTGTTGTAACTGTGTTTGGCTTAAATCGAAGACTTAAATGTCTGGAGTTGTCAGTCCAGCACCTTTCACAATACTGAATTCACTAAAAATAATAATTGAAACAGTTGATAACGCAGCTCTCCATAGTAGAGTTTTTTGTTCTTACGTGTGGAGTGCTGTGACGATTAGCTTCTCTCAGAACTCTGTCACCAAGACTTTTGCAGGCAGCAATGCTTGTGTAATAATAGTGTGTGTTTGTACTCTTGATCTTACAGCACTGACCCTTGGAACAGCTCAATTCTGATGGCCATCACAAAAAATAGGTCCTTCTCAGCCTCCTATGCGATGTCTGCTACAAATCATCTGAATTCCAAAAGGCAAAGCCGACAAGGTGAACAGCTATTTCTGGTTTGATGTTTATTATTTAGCCAAGCTTGCTTTCTCTAAAGCTGCAGTGTACTCTGGGAACTCTGGTGATTGACACACATGCAGCATCTTTTGCTTTCCATCTACTCTTTCTCGTCACCCACGTTCCCATAAATTAGACTTCAGTTATTTCC
Organism: Gopherus evgoodei; assembly: GCF_007399415.2. NCBI lineage: Eukaryota > Metazoa > Chordata > Testudines > Testudinidae > Gopherus > Gopherus evgoodei. Next base: position 244,785,395 of record NC_044322.1, on the reverse strand, counting down.
ATCGATTAAAAACACAGTGATCTAAAATACACTACAGCTTATAGTAGTGTTGCTGTAGTGTTTTGACCTTTCCATTATAAAAGTTGTTGGTTTCTGTTCTATTACTTCAGTGATCTATGGGCTAAATTCTTCCTTCAGTTACCTCTAGGCAATCTCATTGATTCCAGTAGGACTGAAGACCAATTGTATCTCGTAATATACTCATTAAACTGACTATCTGTATATTTTCCATTGTCTTCTTCCAGTTTGCCTGGTTATAATAAAGCATAGAATTTGTCTTTGTGGGAGATAGGCATAGGCAGCTAATTGTTCTTATCATACAATTAAATCCAAATGACAAGACCATTTTAACCTATATGCCTTTCCGTCTGTCATGGAAAAAGTCTAAAAGGGCTTTATTGATGGTCAGATCAAATCGAATGCACATCTGCCAATTTGTGAAGCACAGTTCTTAGACAGGGTTTCAAAAAAAGTTACCAGTAACCAATGAATAAAAGGATCCAACTAGTTTCAAAAGGTTCTTTTTTTTAAAAAAAAGAATAAACCTAGAAATTCTTTTTCTGACATTGTAGTGACAGGTGATGTTACATAACATCTTCACTCAGTACTGGGAGACTTCCAGATAATGTTTTAGCCAGAAAAAAAAATAGGGAAGATAACTGATGATAACATTTACAATAGAACAGTTTTTTTGAACTCATCAATGCTCTATAGATGGCTATCTTACCTGACTTGTATTGGAGTCCAGGAGAATGTTTCTCCATGCTCTCAAGCACCAAATAAAGATTGTTACCATGGCTTTTCTTGCTAAACCAGCACCTTTGAGCTGAAATTTTCAAAAGCAGCCATTGATTTTGGTGCTCATGTTGAAACAACTTGGGGCTGTTTTTCAGAAGTGCTGAAAATCCACTGATCAAAGTGAACTATGTGGGACCTGTCTTCCTGGCCTAATGTTGGGCCCCAAGGAATCCAAAATTAGAGACCATTTTGAAAATATATGTGCATGTTTATTAGATCACCGTCTGCCATGTTTGCTAGAAGAAATTGTTTTTCAACTTCAAGCCTGGAGCAAACTTCGATAACTCCCCTGAGATGGGTGACATCTCGGCCTATTGAAGTCAATAGGAGCTTTACCATCAATAGAGTCAGGATTTCACCCATATGATTGAAGGAAGTTTATAATGGAAATGCTGGCATGATCATGACCCTGCTGGCATGATCCTGACCCTACTGTCTAGAAAAATCTGCCTCAAATATAAAATCCACACACAATTTAAAGCTGTAGGAGATTTGTGCCGCTTTATCTTTCTTATTTCTCTTCCATCTATCCCCTGCTTATAAAAATTCATAAGCAAAATTTATAAACAAACATTTTCCCATTCTGAAAGAGGGAAAATATTTTCATTTTAGAATGATTCTCTTCATTGCTTTTTTTGTAACTCTTTCACTGCTGTTTTTTTCACTGCACCTGTTATGCTGCTTTTGTCCTATTAACCTTCCACTGATATCTCTAGAACAGTGTTTCCCAAACTTGGGACGTCGCTTGTGTAGGGAAAGCCCCTGGCAGACTGGGCTGGTTTGTTTACCTGCCATGTCCACAGGTCCGGCCGATTGCAGCTCCCAGTGGCCATGGTTTGCTGTTCCAGGCCAATGGGAGCGGCTGGAAGTGGCGCGGGCCGAGGGACTTACTGACTGCCACTTCCAGCCGCCCCCATTGGCCTGCAGCAGTGAACCGCAGCTAGTGGGAGCTGCAATCAGCCAGACCTGCGGACGTGGCAGGTAAACAAACCTGCCCGGCCCGCCAGGGGCTTTCCCTGCACAAGAGGCATCCCAAGTTTGGGAAACACTACTCTAGAATGTTATGGCATCCTTGGTACAAGACTATGTTACAGCAGCATAGCAGATCCATTCTGGGTAGAAGTAAAATATCTAAAAAATTTGGCAGCCACCCAGCTGGCAGGTTAATTACATATCTGAATGCAATGCAGTGATATTGCTTACATACAACGCAGGATTTCTAACTGAATTTGTTTAATGCAGAGCTATTTGCTTCACTTCTTTGGGAGGAGCAGCAAGCAAGGGATATGGCCCTTTGGATAAAATGCAAAGCCAAGATCCTTCACCCCTAAGAGCATGAAAGATCCTGGCACTTTTTGCAAGAGTTAGGGGTGTTTAGCTCTGCTGCTGTGGCCAAACTGCAGTTTAGCTAATTAGAGACTACATACTGCTTGCTGAAAATTTCCTTTGCAGCATTGGATGCAGACTTCTGCTTTACTTCCTGACCTAAGCTGTTATATAGCCGCTTTGCGTTACTATGTCATTCCTCAGAGGCAAAGAGATTTCTGTGTAGACCGCATGTATCCAATATGTTAAGAACCTGAGTGCCTTTTGGGCAGAGAAGTGCTCAGATACTGCAGTGATGAGTTAGAAGTGGAAGTAGATAGGTATCACAATAACAGAATAGCAGTTATAAACAAAAGTATAACACTAAGATGAGAACCTAAGAGATTAAAATAACAGAGATGTAATTTTGAGCTCCCTAGAGAAGAAATGTGCTTCTACCCTGGTACAGAGAAAAATAGTGGTATCTCAAGTATTATTGTGTGATAACTGACAGCAAATTTTGACTTTTGAATGGTCATCATTAAAAAAGATTCAGTATTTTTACTCCTTTAAAGTGATAGAGGACATCAAAAAGACATATTGAGGATATGTGGATTTCTAGAAAGATGCAAACATCAAAAGCCTTTACTATTATGGTTAATGCTTCATAATCTTAAATCAGAATTATTTCCTAATTCAGAGATGACTGTTTTACCAAAAATATGTTTATGTAGTTTGGCACAACACAAACATTCAAACAAGTAAAAATAACATTTTCTGTAGACCTGAAAATAAACATGATAAAAAACTGGGTGGTTGAGCATGACAAATATGGCTTAGTAGATCTGAAAGCACAACATTCCCTGTAACCTCAGGTACAATTTCCAGCCAGGTTGACTCAGCCCTTCACCTTTCTAAAATACACACGTTTATGTCCTTGCAGTTTATTGTTCATGAGTCTTTTGTATGAGACTTTAAGGTCTTTTCTGCTATGGGTGCATCATGAAGAGTAAGGGTTTACCCCAATGGTCTTGGCTCAGAATATCTCCATGCCCCCTTGTAATGGGGGAGTGAGTGTAGTATTGCAGTGCTTTTCTTGCTTCTGGCTCCCCCTGCTGGCTGACCATGGTGGGTCTTGCATGCCTTGGCCCTCCAGCCAAATCGCAAAGTCCAAATGAACCCATTCCAGGGTTTACACCACTCTGCCTATGACAAGTAGGGAAACCTGGGCTCACCCACTATGCTGTGTTCCAGACCAGGGATCATATAAATAGCATCTACACACTGCTCGATTCCAGTTTGTTGCTGCTTCTTCCATGGGTCTTCCCTATTGGGCCTCTTTTAACTTCACCCTTATCTCAGGGTTAACATTCTTAGGTCCTCTCTCTCCCTGCAAATCCAGCTTAAGCAAATCAGCCAGGAACTGACCTGATAAGGCCCCGCATCTCCTTTTATCTGAGTCTGCTGGGCTCTGATTGGCTGCTTCCTTAAAGTTTCTCTAGATAGGCCTAGAGGACCCATCTTCACTGCTTCTTTCCAGTTACTTTGCTGCTTCTTGGGGTAGGGTGTAGGGGGACCACAGGGCCAACTGTTGGGAGTCACACAGGCCACATAAACCCTGTCACATCACATCTGTGCACTGGTTTGGGTGCTGCACTTCATCCCAGAGGTGCTTGCCTCTGCGCTACAACTGAGGCAACTATATCTCTGTGCTTGAGCATGTGTCTTCTCTAGTTTCTAAAAATGTTGGAATCCTTTAAGATGAAAGGATAATATGTTATCCTTATTTTAAAATATTACTGTTTGGCTTATCACTTACCTACTCATACTTAGAACTCTGGGTTCATTACAAAGGCAGGTAAGCATTTTTGTCTCTACTTTATAGATGGGGAAATTGAAACTCAAAGATATTAAGTGGTTTGCCCAGAATTAGACAATATGTGCAGAACCTGGAATAAAATCCAAGTTTCCTGACTCCCAGTCTGTTGCCATATACTCTGGACCATGCTGCCTCCCCTTATTTTCCTACTGTGTTCTTTCATTTGTGTATACTGCTTGTATGCCCTTACGAAAGGGGAATATACCCTAAACATGTAAAGCTAGTAGTTGGCATAGCTCTATTGAAGTCAATGAAGTTTTTTTGATTTATGCTAACAGAGTCCTGACCCTGTGTGGAGACTTTTTTTGTATTGCTCTGTGTATTTTGGAAGTAATTCTCTCTGCATACAGTGAATTGATATATCTGTATATTGACTTTTTTTTTAATTGAAAAAACTGTTTTCTCTTGCTAGGTATCCCACCTCTCACATCCCCATGCCATTCACCTATTCAGGGAACCCCAGCCACCAGTCCTACTGGCAAAACCTCTTCTGTGCAATTTCCAGACCCTACTGACACTGACACCAAGCAGACCTTGAAACCACACAAGGTTTTAACTTCTACTCAGAGCGCACCAGACCTTTCGGAGCAGATTATGGGCCCTCCTGTTATCTGTAGCAGGTAAGATGTTAATTTGATACACATCTGCTTGTTTTTCCCTTTTTCTTGCCCATACTCTTGATTTACTTCAGCACAGTATATTGATATAATTTTTCCCACGTTGAAGCAGTTCACTGTACGCCAGTAATGGTTTAGTTCAATGCTACACAGTATTTTTAAAGTTCAAAACAATTTACTGCAATTAAAAGCTTTTACTTATGTTGAGTATGTAGTCTGATTTATAGACAATTGATCTGTGATTTTCTTTTATCTAAATTTTCATGTTAATGAAATGTGTTTTTCATGCCATCCTCTAGTCACAATAACACACGCTTCGGGGTCATGTTCCAGGTTTTCAATATACAAACCTTATTTAAGAGATAACAGTCAGCCACCTAGGATTTTGAAAAGTACAGACCAAAGTTCCACAGTGGGTCAATTTTTCTGATGCTGGCAAAAGCTTAAATGTTTCGGATAAACTATTGTACTTAAAATTCAAATGGACTGTCCATCCTCCTCTCCCCTGTCCCAGGTACATTTTATAGTTGTGCCCAATGTATTGCTGCCACACTAGCTCTTTGCCTTTAGCATTTTCAAAATGCACAGTTTCTACTACATTACACAGTACCTGTAACTAGCACAATACTAGATATAATTAAACTAAAGTCTGCATTGCTGTGGGCTTGGCCTCAAGATGGACTGAATGGATTATCCTTCCAGAGGTGGAGACAAATACACAGAATAGTAATGGTAGTTAATAGTTTAAAGACGCAATTGCAATGAAGATGTCCATTGCTACTGCCAAATATTACAAAACAATGTAGTAATACCATACTTTAAGTGCTGCTTAGTTACTCTAGGAGAACACAGCTTGGACATTCACCATCTGGAAGTACTGTTGTTTCATATCTCCAAAAAGACTTAGTTGAAGTGAAACATGAATAATGGACTCTGCAATGTGTGTCCAATGCAACACTGTGAGAAATTTCAGTATCATGGTGTGAAGTGTGTCAACCCTGTTGGAGATTGGCATGAACACAGTCAAGTTCATCACATTGCTAGTTTTGATCTCAGCAGTTACATTTTTGTGACCTGGGGTCAATGAGAAGAGAACACTCTACAATAGGGGTCTCTTTCACTTGAAATAGTGTTGGATTAGATGCTAGAAAGTGTTGACATGCTAGCTCAGTGCCAGGGGTTTAGTTCATTTATTTCTCGAAAATCATCAGTGTTTTTTCTGACTAACTTATTCACATGACTTTAGATGAGTGCTGTTTTTATTGTCTGTTGATGGAGTTTGCTGTGTGTGGAGGTAAGTGAGGACACTCAAAGCTGAAGCTGCGAGTAGTTGCTGTGATAAGTAACTACATTGTTGGCATTTAGCAACCTTACCTGGTTTTTGAAACAAAACATTTAGGTTTTGGAATAAACATATAGTTAAACTCAACTAGTACCCTAGCCAAAAATATCAGTGTGGTCAACGCAAATATAAATGCCATCCATTAAAATACTAATAATAAATATAATCATTACTGAGAACACTGTTGCAGAATCATCAGTAACAATAATAGTTTACTTGTTACTGGTATACAGATGTCACTTCTGCAGATACAAGCTGAACCTCTAGCACATAAATAGTGTACCCACTGCTTACATAAATATAATATAGAACAAAACAACTAAGGGAGACAGATTGGGTTATCCCAAAAGAAAATGTCACTTGGAGTTGGTTGCATCAGTAGTAGTAATAAATTTTCTCAAGCCTGGATTTTCAGAGTGTAAGCTACTATGTGTTCGTTGTATATGAGGTAAAAACAGTGAAGAAAAGAGTACATAATTATACATTAAACGCTAACAAAAAACTTACAAGAGTTAGTAGCCCTGCTCTCTCACACTGACCAGCACTTATAAGGCTGCTGCTCATTGGAGACTAGATCCACAGTCAGATGGCTTCAGTGTGCTCCAGGCCCAGATTAGTGGCATATATTCAGCACTTGGTTTTAGTTCTGCTTGTCTTATACTCTACACCTGAGTGAAGTGTATCAGGCTAGTTGGCAATAAAACCGTCCAGCCAGCTTTCCTAAATGCTGTAGCATCACAAATCAATAAGTCATTTAACGTCATCCACATTGTCTAATTTTGTGGCCCTCATTATTTGGACGTTTACCTAATTTGAATTTGATAAGCACTTTTAAGTGAGATAAAACCGATAACGTACATAGAATCTCTGGTTTTTTAACTTAGGGCTTGTCTACACTTACTGTGGATCGATGCTGCGGCGATCGATCCACAGTGGGTCAATTTGGTGAGTCTACACTTCTGCAATCATTAAAAGATTTCCTTTGCCTCCAAGGGCTTTGGATCAGGCTCCAGGTTTCCTACAGACCGTCTTCAGTGTGCTCACTTTTGCCTTCCTTTGCACTCTGTTTTCACTTGATATCCCTGAATTCAGTGCTTAATTTGTGCCAGGGCTGACCCCTGACACCTTTAAGATTGACAGTTCATAGCCCCTGCATCTTGGTGCTTGCCATGTCGTTATGTATGTAAAAAAATTGCTTTTAATAGTGTAATTGTGTTATATTCTCAATTTGCTCTTTTGTACTTGTAAACTTAAAAAATAATAAACATATTTAAAAAATCATATTGGGATGAGATTCACTGATATGATGTGCCTCCTATGCACCACACTGGCAATTCAAGCAGCTCTAAACCCAGCTTAGCTGGCTGGTTAAGCCGTGTTTATGGCTGCCTTTTGCAATACTGGCACCCAACAAAAAAATCAGAGCATTCCTGTGAATTTGTCCTTTGACTGCGCAGAGGACTGTAGATTATATGGTAGGGCATAATCCTGTACAAGCAGCAAGGATCAAGAAATGGTCTAGATGGCTTTTTCTCTATAATTTACATGATTCTTTAATGTTCATGTTCTTTGATATTGTGTTCCAGCTGTGGCAGACCATATAGCCAAATAGGTTCTGGCACTGGAGCGCTGGACAGAGGTAATGGAACAACACATGGCCTGACCAGAACAGGTAATTTTCTGGTTGTAAAATCAAAAAAGTTGTTCCTCTAAAATGTGGTTGTTGAGGGAGTGTGTAGACACATCTGTCTTTTTTTTTTTTTTTTTTAAATACAGCAATAGTACATAGGTGAGATCACAGGAATCATGTTTGTATTTCCTTTCCTTTGGAACAGTAACAGTCCTAGGCCAAGACCATCCCCTTAAGACATTCTCCATGCAACGGATGGTTGTGAGTATCTGGAGGTGTCAACTGTTATTTCAGCAGCCTCCTCAAGTCCAGGGATCTGCAACAGAGAAGAGGGTGGGTGGAGATATATTCCTGGCTCCGCCAATTCTGTGGGCAACCTGCAGAAGGGTTAATGCAGCATAGGCCATATTCATGTTACCACGGAGACCCTTCTGTGCCAGGAAATCCCTTTCAAGGCATGGTGATTCTGGCAGGCTGGTTCCATTGAAGCCACGTTACAGCTATGTCTGCACTGCGCACCACTGGCAGCACTGTGTAGGATATGTGTATCTACACACCTCAGTGAAAAGCAGGCTGTGTCCACACTGCATTATGTAGCTACATGTGTCTGTGAAAGGCTCTGGCACGAGGGAGGCAGTGGGGAAAGGCTCTGAGAGCTCCCCCCGCTAAGGCCTTTCACTGTGGCAAGGAAAGGCTCTGGCAGAGAGGAAGCAGCATGGAAAGGCTCAGCAGCAGGGAACTGCCAGAGCATTTTCCTGTGGCAGGGAAAGGCTCCTGAAGCGAGAAAATGCTCCAGAAACAGGGAGCTGCCAGAACCTTTCCCCATTGCAGGAACATTTCACTTTTGAAGTAGCAGTGTAGATGTGAGAGGCACTGCTTGGGCATGTAGAGGGTCGTGTTGGGTATATATCCAGGTATATATACCCACAGGGTTCAGGCATGTCTTTATTCTACTCATCTCAGCAATGTCTTATTGTCTACACTGCTATTTATGCCCATCAAGGGGGGCATATAGTTCATGTACTGTACATGCTGCTGAAAGGAGTGTGCAGTGTAGAGGTGAGTTAGGGATGGGTACAGGCATGTGTCTGGCCTGGGAACTGGACACACAGTCTCCACAATTTTATAACAGTGAGAGTAATTAACCGTTGGAACCATTTATCTAGGGTTGTGGTGGATTCTACGTCACTGACAATTTTTAAATCAAGAGTGGGTGTTTTTATGCAAGATCTATTCTAGGAATACTTTGGGGAAATTCTATGGCCTGTGTTGTACAGGAGGTCAGTCTAGATCAAGGGTTCTCAAACTGAGGGTCAGGACTCCTCAGGGGGTCACAAGTTTATTACAGGGGGAGGGTTTGCAAGCTGTCAGCCTCCACCCCAAACCCTTCTTTGCCTCCAGCATTTATAATGGTGTTAAATATATTAAAAAGGTGTTTTTAATGTATAAGGGGGGGGGGTCACACTCAGAGGCTTGCTATGTGAATGGGGTCACCAGTACAAAAGTTTGAGAACCACCGGATTAGATGATCACAAAGGTCCCTTCTGGCCTTGAAACCTATGAATATAGCAAAAGTTAATGCCTCGGTAAGGTAATTGTATGTTGATTTCCTCTCCATATTAGATATCCAGAAGCTGCACATTATGTAGCGTTTATTGTGTGAGTGTTTACTCGCAAATTTTAAGTGTAAATGAATTAGTAAGATATAGACCCTGGAAGTTGCTTTTCAGGCTGTTTATCACATCATTGTATATGGTAATATTGTTTTGAAGGATACAGACAACTCAGCAGTATTTTATTGTATCGGTTTTTATTTTTACAAGAGTTGGGATAAAATAGGCTTTTGGAAATCCTATAACTTTTTCTATCCAGAAAAATATTATTTCTAAAATTTTAATACTTTCTTCCATTGCAGACTTTTCTATCAGCCACTGTTCTATCAGCTTCATTTCCCTATCTAATTTATACATCAAACTGTAACTCTTGCTCAGGATCTAGGAAATAGAATATCTGTATATTTATATCTGGTCACGAAGCTAAATTCAGCCTTCAGATGTAGGTGCTTGGGGTTTTCAGTAACTTCAAGGAGAGCCATATTCATCCCAGGGCAGCACTTAGTCCATATACTGTAAAAATAATTGTGTATATTAAAAATATACCATGCATGGCACAAAGTATTTATAAAGAGGAATCTGAATAAGCTCTGCATTAACTCAGTTTTAGAGGGTTAAAAATATGCAATAAATGTGGTCTCACTCTGTCACCTAATTTGACCCATCCTAATGTTAGTCCTCAGGGTTTCCTCATTCTTCATTCTGTGGTCCCAGTTTTCAGACCCTGCAGGGGTACCTCTTTCAGTGCAGTTAAGTAGACTGTCAGATTTCAGCCCTAGCCAATGAGCACGTATATATGAGAATCAGAGATCGTGTTGGTATTATTCAGATGGTCAGAGAGAGTGCCTTTTAGTTGGGTCTTACAGTTCTCAAAACAGTCCAATTTGCATTGTAGATGATCCAGCTCAAGCCACCTCTGACTATGAAACCAACAACAGTGACAGCAGCGATATTGTACAAAATGACGACGAGACAGATTGCTCTAAAGACCCAATGCGGAAGGGATCTGTCTGCAGAACGTACGCGCCTGAGACTATCATGTTGCACCCTTTAATACCACCCGAGGTAGTTCACAATTGCTTTAAATAATGCTTTCATACTTTATTCTAATGCACCTCAAGACACTGGGGAAAGAATGATGCAGTCTAAAGACCCTGAACAAGATTTTCAAAAATAATTGCATAAATTAGGGTCATGTCCACATTTATGTATCTTTTAATAGGTGATCTGATTTTCTAAAGCACTAAGCACCCATTCAAATCAGTGGGAGCTGTTGAGTGCTTAGCATTTTTGAAAATTAAGCCACCTATTTTGATTCCTAAATATTAATTTAGGATTCTAGCTTTAAGCACATATTTTTGAAAATTTTGCTTGTCAAGTATGGAAATAATCTTGTGTATGTTACCAGTACAATGTGCAGTCTTTCTGATTAGCCATGTAAACACTTTAATGGCCTAGTAAACCTTGTAACCTTGTTTAGCATATACAGTGGTCACCAATAAAAAATTAACATATGCCAAAGGGTACTACAAAATTATTATAGTTATTTCCTGTACTAAATGTAGGGAAAGATATTTGTACCTCAAATACCATATACTCTGACACTAATGTTGGTATATGCTGATGTTTCTTCAAATGAGCAAGCAAATGTTTAATCAAAATTTTAAAGCCCCTTAAATCTGTGCAATTAGACTAAAAAACTCTCATAAGGACAATATTTCTAGCAATCTCTGCTTCTGGTCAGAGCTGGATATGCCAGGAGAAGAGATTTTTCTGGAGGTTTTTGGCTTCTTTTGTTTCCACTTCCAGTCATTACTTGAAAATGAAGAGCTGTGAGAGAGTAAATAGTGGGAGGCAGGGAAAAGGTGAGACTTCTTTCAGATTTCAAAAAAGGTTTCTTTTCAGTGTGTGTCTCTGAGTGGAACAAGGGAGGGGTTCTTATTTTATTATCTCTGAATGTTACTTTCACATATCTATTGGCTGTCAGATTAGCTTGGAATTTGTTGCCTGAATCCTGTTGTTAGTCTCTAGCAGTCCACAATATGGAAATAACAAATGAATATGTTTTCTTCTGCCCAATGCAAGTTTTACAATAAAAGTGAATGACCTCTCTGCAGCTGTAATAATCAGACATTGATCTTTCATTTCCAGGATTACCTATCAATTCCAGCTTAACAAAAATTATAAAGTAGAAGGGCTAAATGAAGATATGGTGGAAATAAGCGTATTCAATGAGATGGCACCTGCTTATGCCAGTGGTTAATTTTGGCCCTTGATTTATAGCGCTTTTACCTCTTTAGTTTGACTTTTCATAAGTCTGTGATCTATCAGAATTCTCTCTTCTGATTCTTGGTGCAGGACAAACCGATCCTTGCCCCAGAGCCTCTTGTCATGGACAACTTGGACTCCCTTATGGATCAGCTAAACAATTGGAACTTTCCAATCTTTGATTTGGTGGAAAAAATAGGAAAGAAATGTGGTCGGATCCTCAGCCAGGTAAGAAGCATGTTTTGTACAGGCAGGTTGGATGTGCAGTCCCAGTGTGCTGTGTGTGCATAGACTGATACAGAGTAAAACAGAGCTTTAAAAATGTGATTAGCCCTGTAAGTTACAGTAGCACAGGAACTGGGAAATCCTGCCATAAAGTTCCATGATAGCAGCAGCTGACCTAATTCCACAAGGTCTCCTTCTACTTCCTTCTCCCCCAATCTTGTCTCTTAAAAGAATTGTAAATGCATACTGGCCCACTGTACCTTCAACTATGACTCAAAAAGCTGCTGCTGCTGCCGCTACTATCTTCAGGTTGCTGTCTTGTGGGATTTTGCATTGAGTCTATCACATGAGGCCACAAAGAGGCAGCTGACCGAAAAGAGTAGGTCTGGTCTTCTCTTACATTGCAAATCCTAGTCAAGCCGTACATGAGACCAAGATTCATGGAAAAAATCTGGTCCTACTGTCTTGCCCCTGTACTTCACTTTTAAAGAGTCAACATGTTGGCAGTAAATACTTCTACTCCACCTAACAAAGATCTGAATCAGGTGGTGATAACCTACTAAGGTTCCTTTTTAACTGCCAACTTTTCATTTGTTCCTTACAGTAGAATGAAGATGCTGACACAACCTTTATTTACACAGTACAATTGACACCCCTATAATCATCACCACTTTCTTGGCCAGGCTTTCTTCTCTGTCGTTCACCTCTTGATGGCACAGAGACAAACTGGCCATTTTCTCTTGTAGTGGGATAATGGTTTAGTCAACAGGGGAAGTGTATAATGTATATTCATGATGCAACCCCAAAAACAAACTGGGTTTTGACTGATAGATTATCTCTTTACAAAGTAGTATGTGCGTGAGGCTACTGGAAAGCAATGACTGTGTTAATCAAGTTTAACAGTCTCACATTATACATGCAGAGGTTAAGGTGCTAACCAATCCTCAGTGTAACAAGCTCCAATTAATGCTAAATCAAGTCCTGGTCCCTTGTTTGTTGATGATTATTCAGCTGCATATGGCTAATTCAAAAGCCAACCAGGAAAGATGATTGATTAAATTCAGAGTGACATTAGGATTTGCTCTGTGAGCTATTTCCTTGTCAGTAACCCCAGCCTGTACTTCAACATGTAACAGCTGTGCAAAACCAGCTTGCCAATATTCTGGGTTCCTTCTAGGGTAAGAGAAAAGCCTATGCTGTGTATTGGTGATCATTTAGAAGGTCCTACAATTAACAGAATATAGGGAGTAGAATTTTGATTCTATATCTTCTTGGTATGTGTTACAACAACAATAAGGCCAATACATAGGCCCTCTTGCTTTTCACTGTATATTATTGCTATTTTTCTGTCTGTTTATACGTAAACCTTTTCTCCAAGAAACACCCAACAACTGGGATGTAAACAAAATCTTTTGGTTGTGCATATGTATCTGTATAGCACTACTTATCAGAGAGAGAGTGTGAAATGACCCACTTCCCCCAGCTGTTTTCCCCTGTTGTCCCCACTTCTCAGTAATCACTACTCTCCACCACTGCCATTTTTGTTTTTCCGCCTTCTGCTTCTACCCGCAGACCTTGAGTGTTCAGAAAACCTGCTTGAAGATGTCATCACTGTCCACACCATGAGTGAATGTCACCTGCCAAAGCCCAAATAGTGGGGCATGGTGAGGGGCAAAGATGCAAAATGAGGGATATGAAAAAATCAATCTGAGGTGCTTCAAAAACTTGGAATTAATTTATTTAGTATAAACAACAGTTGTATCCTCAACTTCAGGCTTCAACATTTCTGATATCAATAATTTACATTGACATTAATGTAAATAGGATAACCCAAGACCAGAGTGGCACAAGATTAAATTTGGGTTTAAAAATGAAGCTGTCCCCCACTAATAAGAAAGCGAGGTGACTGAATGAAATGAGCAATTTTTTTTTAAAACCGGGGAACAGGTTGACTTTCTGATGTGTAATTTATATCACAGTATGTCTTTAAAGTGGAATGAACAAAGGCAAATAAACGCATCAGTGATTTATTCTCTACTTTCCACAATTAAATAGTCTCATCTTTAAAAAAAAATAGAAAGAAAGGAAATTAACAAGAGGAATTAACTATGCATGTCCCACAATCCAAAATTTATGAGGTGGAACAAAGAGGAGTTGACATGTTCCCCCAGGCGGGTGTTTGGCTTAGAAAGCAAATGCTGGCCTAGCATTTTTAAGGCTACTTGAGATGTCTTCCTTATTTGTGGAATGTTAAATTGATTTAGCCACTATATAAAAAAGACCCCACACAACTCTAACGATAAAAGCATTCTTGCTAAGTACAATGGAATGCACTTAAATGCAGCACAGGCATACCTGTAAACAAAGGGATAGAAAGACCTTCACAGAAAAAAATCTCACTTCAGAATGGAACAGCAAAACTGTCCAACTGAAATTGCAGCTTCTCAACAAGCCATAGAGCTACATAATGCCTTAATTTATGCTTATTGCTCTTCTAATCGTATTTCCTGTAGGGAAGAAACCAGTTTGCTTTAGAAAGGAAGGTGGATAGGTGAGCTTGGAAAAAAATGTATAGCTTGAAGTGGAAGCATCTCTCCTTTGACCATTACCAAACTGCAAGTGGATTAAAATGATGGGTCAGGGTTCAGATTTTAGGAAAATCTACAGTGTCAAGGTTCTGAAAGCATTGTAGCACCTGCCTGGTTGGCCAAATTTTTGCATAAGTACTTTTTCGGTTTCCTGTATCATCTTGTCTCGGATTTATTTAGTCTTGATGCTGATGGGAACTTAGGCTTCTACGTTCCTGTACAGGGGAATGTATTTATTTAGCTGTACACAGCATGCACAGCTACTGTTGAGGTGGGCACTATCCATGTGCCTGTAATAAGTAATACATAGAAGATGGTTATACTGAGCAACATGTGAATAATGAGTTCCCTCTTTGAAAGAAACGTCCATTAAAAATCATTCACTGGAAGCATTTTTGTTTTTGTTTTAACAGATGCCAGAAGCATTAGATTTATAAATTATGCATTTAAGCACTACATTTTTCATAGACGGGAGGAAAAAAGGCAGAAGGGAGGGGAGAGGGAAGTAACACCACTTGCCAAACAAAGGGCATGTGTTGAAATTTATTTATTCCTAAGAATAAAAAGTGTACTGAGCACATTGGCAGTATGGCACATACAGCTGTTTTCTAACTAGGAAGCCATATGCAGTCAGGACCAATGCTTATGATGATGTGTGATCCATAGTGCTAAGCCAAACCATAAGAATCTGACCTGATCTTCAGATTGATGAACTTCCCCTAAACCCCAGACACAAGCAGAAGATAGGAAGAAAGGAGAAGGTGATGCTTAGTAAGCCAGGGTGTAATTGTCCATCGGGTGATGTATACTCCTGAGATATGGCAACATTTGCCGTGGGAAGAAAAAAGTCAAAAATAAGTTTATTATAAAGAGTACATAACAACTAAAACAGCAATAATAATTTTGCCAAAGTATCCAGATTTTCTGATGCCCAAGAAGCTATAAGTACCAGGAAATAAATGTCCCTTTGCCTTGTTCTTTCATTCTTTCTTGTGTCTGAATGCCTTGCTTGGCTGCTTATCCTCCTTGGTGCCTGGAAAAGCAGATCATTTCTCTTCAAAAAGCTGCTGGGAGCTAGATACCATTCACTTCCGCTCCTTCCCAGTCCAGTCAACTTCTTCAGAATTATTTTGAAACCTTCCCCTTTGACTTAAATCACTGCTGGAAATTCAGAGGGGAAAAAATAACCTTCTTATAAGGCATACAGTTTTTTAAAATACCTGCCTAACAGTTGTATGAATCAATAAGATTAAAATCTGCAGATTAATATTCTACCATTCCTCTTTTCCCACAGGGGTATGATCCAGGGCAATAAGTTACAATGAACTAGATAGACAGTAGCAACTAGTGTCTTTTCTTTCCTGTTATTTGTTCCTCTTGCCTTCCATGGCTCAGTGATCTAAGACTAAGGTTTGAAATATCTCGTTTCCTCGTAGCTGCAAGTTTGAATCCTGGCTGGGTCAACTCAGCCATGATCCAAGAGAGGCAAATGGAGTTCCATGCTGTTTTTGGAAATCCTGGGCCCTGCTGGTCAAGCTGCCTGCACAGTTCAGTTCTGGCTGCTACTATAGGACATAAAGAGACAGGGAGGGTGTGGTAATATCTTTTATTGAACCAATTTCTGTTGGTGAGAGAGACAGATTTCTGAACTGCACAGAGCTCTTCTTCAGGTCTGGGAAAGGTACTGAGTGTCACAATTAATTTCAAGATTGAACAGATACTTTAGCATAAGTAGTTAGCACAATTCCCAGACCTGAAGAAGAGCTCTGTGTAGCTCAAAAGCTTACCTCTCTCATCAACAGAAGTTGGTCCAATACAAGATATTACCTCAGCCACATTGTCCCTCTAATAGCTTGGGACCAACAGGGCTACAACAACACTGCATACCATAGGGCATAGGTAGAGGTAGCCTGTTGCTCCCCCTTATAGGGTTTTGCCTAGCTGATTTATGCAATGCATAGACCCACTGGCTATGAATCTAGCCTAACCATAATTCTCCTCTCTTTAGAGAGCTGCAGATGCCTGTCCTGAGCAATGTTTGCTCTAATTTTCTCAGTCCATGTGCAGAATGTGCACCACCAGTAGAAACAAAAAACCTAGATATAGAATCATAGAACTGGAAGGGACTCAGAGAGGTCATCTAGTCCAGTCTCCTGCACTTGTGGCAGGACTGATTATCTAAACTATTCCTGGCAGGTGTTTGTCTAACCTGCTCTTAAAAAATCTTCAATAATGGAGATTCCACAACATCCGTAGGCAATTTATTCCAGTCTTTAACCACCCTGACAGTTAGGAAGTTTTTCCTAATGTCCAACCTAAACCTCCTTTGCTGCAATTTAAGCCCATTGCATCTTGCCAGAGGGTAAGAAAAACATTTTTTCTTCCTCCTCTTTGTAACAGCCTTTTACATACTTGAAAACTCTTACCATGTCCCCTTTCAGTCTTCTTTTTTCCAGACTAAACAAACTCAATTTTTTCAATCTGCCCTCATAGGTCCTGTTTTCTAGACCTTTTATCATTTTGTTGCTCTTCTCCAGTTTATCCACATTCTTCCTGAAATATGGTGTCCAGAACTGGACACAATACTCCAGCTGAGGCCTAATCAGAGCGGAGTAGATCAGAAGAATTACTTCTCATGTCTTGCTCACAATCCTCCTATTAATACATCCCAGCATGATATTTGCTTTTTTTCCCAACAGCATTACACTGTTGACTAATATTTAGCTTGTGGTCCACTATGACCTCCAGATCCCTTTCTGCAGTACTCCTTCCTAGGCAGTCATGTCCCATTTTGTATGTGTGCAACTGATTGTTCCTTCCTAAGTGGAGTACTTTGCATTTGCCCATATTGAATTTCATCTTATTTACTTCAGACTATTTCTCCAGTTTGTCCATCTCATTTTGAATTTTAATCCTATCCTCCAAAGCACTTGCAACGCCTCCCGGCTTGGTATTAATATATATTAATATATATTTTAAAAAAGTTACCATAGGGATAATCACTCCAGCCAGGACAGGTTAGGCATTTTAGAACTCACTACTCAAATAATTAAATTTAAGTGTAAGAGAGAAATAAAAATTATGAAATGCATAGATCAGTCAAAAAGTTAAAATAACACACTTTGAAAGAATAAAATTATAGAGAATATATGTGCATTGCAAGAAGTACGAAGAAGTAACAACAATAATAAAAATATGTGTTGGGAGGTGAGTGTGAAAGAGTGTGTGTATGTGTGTGTGGGCTGCTGGGGAAGTTTCTGAGATGCCATGTGCTGTCTCTTTAAGGCACTCACTGAAAGCTCTCCTGCTCCTGAGTGCCCTACCTCTGCAGAGGTAGGGTACATGGGCCAGGGGGATGGCATAGGCACCAGCTTTCCTGGCGCTGGTGGATGCTCGCACCCCCCCCCCACCCTGACTCCACCCTTCCCTGCCCCGTCCCCATTCCAACTCCTTCCCCAAAGTCCCCACCCCAACTCCACTCCCTCCCTGCCCCTATTGGACTCCTTCCCCAAATCCCCATCCCAGCCCCACCTCTTCCCCGAGCGCACCACGTCCCCCTCCTCCCCCCCCAGCCACATGAAACAACTGTTTTGTGGTGCAAGCGCTGGGAGCTAGGGGGAAAAAGCAAGCACGTGGCGCACTCAGAGGAGGAGGCGGAGCGGAGGCAGAGGTGAGCTGGTGGGAGGGAAGGAGGGAGGGCTGGCGGGGAGCTGCCGGTGGGTGCTGAGCACCCACCAATTTTTCCCCATGGGTGCTCCAACCCCGGAGCATCCACAGGGTCTGCGCCTATGGTGGGGGGCGGGGGGAGAAACAGAGTGTGTGTGTGTGTGTGTGTGAGAGAGAGAGATTGTGTGAACTTGCTGCTGGGGATGTCTCTGAGAGACCGTGCACTGTCTCTTTAAGGCACTCACTCACCACACGGAAGGCTTGTTCAGACCATAGCAGCCCTCTCCTGCTCCAAGTCCTGAGCCCTGTCCCCTCTCCCCTGCTCTGTGGAGATGAGGTACAGGGGCGGGGAGGGACACCCTGATGCCTCTCTGCACAGCCAGCAGGAGGGTCGTGGGAGCAGCTGCAGGAGCAATGTGGCTGCAAAGTAGCAGCTGGAGGGACACCTGAACACACGCTGCCGGATGTGCATGGCCCTGCTAATCAAGCGTGTGGCACTTGAATCATTCCTGGGTGACCGCACAGCTTAGAGGGAACACAGGTCTTGACTAATTTTGTTGGCGCACACAGGGCTGGAGAAACCTCCTCTGTCAGTTTTTGTGTGCTGTTGACCCCAGTGCAACTTACTATATTTAAGACGCTCTGGGGCCTTTTCTGCATACATAAGCCTCATGGGATTTTGATAATTTTTTTGTAAAGCACTTGGATTTCCTTAAGGATTAAATGCACAGGGTAAAATTTTCAAAAGTGCAAGTGAATGGGCCCAAGGCTCTTATGTGCCTAAGTCACTTTTCAAAAGAGAATCAGGTTCCTAAATCAGTTAGATGCTGTTTTTATTCAGAGAATACATGTAAAATGTCATCCTCTCTTTCCATTTCCATTTCCATGTTTTTTCTTATTGCTGCCCCACAGAGGAGGAAGATGTTGAGGGAAATAAAAGTAAGGAGGCATTAGGTATGGGGTAGGTTGAAGAAAACTAGAAGCAATCGATAGGGTAGGGAATTAGAGAACAATAGAACACAGAGAAAGGTGAGAGAGAGCAATATAGAGGGGGTTGAATAGTTAATAACCTATCACCAGACTAGCTTCTTAGTGTGACTTTCTTAAGTTCTCTGGTTAGAGCAGGGGTAGGCGACCTATGGCACGTGTGCCGAAGGCGGCACTCGAGCTGATTTTCAGCGGCACTCACACTGCCCAGGTCCTGGCCACTGGTCTGGGGGGGCTCTTCATTTTAATTTAATTTTAAATGAAGCTTCTTAAACAGTTTAAAAACCTTATTTACTTTGCGTACAACAATAGTTTAGTTCTATATTATAGACTTATAGAAAGAGATCTTCTAAAAATGTTAAAATGTATTACTGGCACGTGAAACCTTAAATTAGAGTGAATAAATGAAGACTCGGCACACCACTTCTGAAAGGTTGCTGACCCCTGGGTTAGAGAATGAGGGGTTCATATAGAGAAGAGTAATGTAGAGAAGAGTAATCTCCTTTTTTTTGCCGTTCTCTTCCTGTCCCCAGTGGCAATCAGAGATTTTAAGAAGCATGTTTTCTGTTCAGGGCAGACATGCCCTAATCCTGACAGGTGCCTGGAACTCTTGCACTAACATTGCCCTGACCCCATCACATCACCCACACTCCTACTGCCTACAGTTAGCCTCCAGAACTGAGATGCATAGGGATTTTCCATTACCAATCTCCAGTTGCCATTGAAGTTCAAGCTACAGAAATGGCTAAGAAGTTCTCTAGGAGCGCTCTTTTCCATATTGGGTGTCCTCAGTTTTCTAAATATCCTATAACTGAAGAAAAACTTGTATCCCTCTTTTGGTGGTTCTGCTATATATTTTTGTCTTGTTCGGACTGTGAGTTCTAAGAGGGATGGTCCAATACTTAAAGTGCTGGTCTCTGCACTGGAATAGCTCTATTTCAAGCAGCTCTGATGTGTCCTTTACAGCAGTATTGCCAGCAGCTTCTGTGGCTTTGGCTTTGGCTTTCATTGGCGTCGCTGACCAGCATTACCACCACTTTTCTGGGTACTAATATTGAACATGGTACTGTTGGCACCCTATATCATTCCAGTAGCAGCCAGTCAGTGCAGAGGTGCTACCACCAGAAGCACAAGTGGCAGACACTTGATAACAGAGAGATTCCTTGTGTGTGGAGTCAGAAACTATATTGTGCACTCTCTGCTGCTCCCTTTGACTGGTCACCCTTTTTCCTTTTTGCTAGAATCATTCAGAATTAGTCCACGCAGAAGTTCTGCTTGATAAGAAACTTCTAGTGTAAAACTTGACGATAGCTCAGATTGTAAATTCATATCAGTTACTTTAAAATAATTGTAATTCTCTAGGAAGGCCAGATATTCAGCACACTACTGAAGTCACATGCAGGGTGCTTGTCACTCAGTGTTCAGTACCTCTGGGAAGGTCTGAGACAAGAGCTGGTAACTCAAGTAGATGAGTTACCAGCTATGCTGGGCCCTGAGTGTGGGGCAAATTGGGCAGGAGAAGCTAGAGGAGCCCCCCTAGTGGATGCCCAGCCCCCTCCCAAGGGTTTGGGACAGACTCGTGGCTAGCAGCTCTGAGTTCAATGGGAAGGCCAAATATTCAGAGTTTGTTTGTTAAAACTTGGGTACACCACACCCATCAGTGTAGATTATGGATCCCAGTTCATACACATGATATGCTGAAATACGCAGCAGTTGATAGACAGCAGCTTAATTTAGGTTCAGTTGCGCTATGTTGAAACAAAGGCCACTATGATTTTGGAACTGCATATGCAAAGTGTCTCTCCTTGATACAGCTCTGGTGAGACCACACAAAGAATGCAGTATTTGGTTCTGGGCACCTCATGACAAGAAAAATGTATGAAGTGCTGGAGAGGCTAATTTCAAAAGGGAAACTGGAAGAACTTAACATAGTCGTTCCATTAGGTCTCATTGCACTTCGTATAAAGTTGAAATTTGTTGTCGCTTTCAAGCTCCTACATCATATGATAGCTGCTGTCTGCCTCGCTGACCTGGTCTCCTATTATATTCCCCCAGCAACTTCTTCATTCCACCACTGCTACCAGATTGAATACCCTGATTGACTCCTCTTCTAAAATTCTCTGTAAGAATGCTCTCTGGATGTCTTCCCTACTGAAAATTCCTTCCCTTCAGTCATATCCCTCCTGAAAACTCACTTCTTTCATTTCACCTACAAGGTTTACAAAAAAAAAGTGACATGATTTATTAGGCTGACTTTTTATTTGACACCCTTGGCTGCTTCTTTTCCTCTCCCTTAAATGGTTAGGTAAAGAGCAGAACAATTGTCATTGCATACTCTTTGGGACAGGCTATATGGGGCAGATTTGCAGAGATGCTAATTCCTATCAGTCTTTGTAAATCTCCTCCGTGTTTTTGTGTTTTGTTATGGTTTTTTGTGAGGCACCTAGCACAATTTGGGGCACTTAAAACTGATGATAATATCTAGGCTGGCTAAGTGTCACAAGAAAGGAATATAACCAGGAACATGTATTGGAAGAAGGTAACCATCAGAGAAGGAGAAAAGTTGCTTAGAACAATCAGAGAGTACAAAGAAGAGGAACATTTTGGTGAACAATTTCTAAACAACCTATCTGACTGTGTAACTGTGTCTCAGCAGAAGTACTGGTAGCTTCCTCACTTGAACTAGACCAGATGATTCACATGACAAAATGCCGTAGGAGACAATCCTATATTGAATAGAGATAGACCCGGTGACTTTATAGGATCAGCTTTTACGATGTCTTTTTTGGTCTCCTTAGCAGTGTGGTTGTTTTCCTTTTCCAGGTATCATACAGGCTTTTTGAAGACATGGGGCTGTTTGAAGCCTTTAAGATTCCAGAGCGGGAGTTCATGAATTACTTTCATGCCTTGGAGTGCGGATACCGAGAGATACCATGTAAGTAAAACTCCAGGTCCAATAAGAGTCTCTTGCTGTCATGGTATAATTCCCCACTCTGAACCTTAGCGTCCAAAAGATGGGGTACCAGCATGAATTCCTCTAAGCTCAATTACCAGCTTAGTACTTGTAGCGCTGCCACCAACCAGGAATTCCAGTGCCTGGTACACTCTGGTCCCCCCAAAACCTTGCCTGGGGACCCCCAAGACCCAGTCCCCCAGATCTTAACACAAGGAAAGTAAACCCTTTCCCTCATCGTTGCCTCTCCCAGGCTTCCCCTCCCTGAGTTACCCTGGAAGATTACTGTGATTCAAACTCCTTGAATCTTAAAACAGAGAGGAAAATCCACCTTCCCCCCTCCTTCTTTCTCCCCCTCCCAGACTCTCCCTGAGAGAGACAGTAATCCTAACACTGAGAGAAAATTAACCTTTCTCTCCCTCTTCCCTCCTTTCTCCCCACCAATTCCCTGGTGGATTCAGACCCAGTCCCCTGAGGTCTCACCAGAATAAAAAAACAATCAGGTTCTTAAGCAAGAAAAGCTTTTAATTAAAGAAAGAAAAAACAATTAAAATTCTTTGTAAATTTAAGATGGAATATGTTACAGGGTCTTTCAGCTATAGACACTGGGAATACCCTCCCAGCCTAAGTATACAAGTACAAATTAAAATCCTTTCAGCAAAAT
The DNA here is from genome assembly GCF_007399415.2 of Gopherus evgoodei. Classification (NCBI taxonomy): domain Eukaryota; kingdom Metazoa; phylum Chordata; order Testudines; family Testudinidae; genus Gopherus; species Gopherus evgoodei. The sequence continues at coordinate 244,762,860 of NC_044322.1, read as the reverse complement.
ACAAATTTGAACTCCTTCCAGCCAAATACACATTTGCAAATAAAGAAAACAAACATAAGCCTAACTCGCCTATCTACCTAGTACTTACTGTTCTGAGCACATAAGAGCCTGTATCAGAGAGATTGGAGAGAAACCTGGTTGCACGTCTGGTCCCTCTGAGCCCCCAGAATGAACAACAACCAAAATCTAACAGCACACACAAAAACTTCCCTCCCTCAAGATTTGAAAGTATCCTGTCCCCTGATTGGTCCTTGGTCAGGTGACAGCCAGGCTCACTGATCTTGTTAACCCTTTACAAGCAAAAGAGATATGAAGTACTTCTGTTCTATTAACTCTTACTTATCTGTTTATGACACTTTCTCAGATGTCTTTGACTTTTGACATGTTCAGTAACTATTTTTTATACATTCTTTCCTCTCCCTAGTCACCACAGCCATTTCTTCTTTCAAGGGCTGCATTTTGTCTCCTACCTCTTAACTAAATGCATAAGAGTAGTACTCCTCTTTTGGTGTACAGGATGTGATGTACGCAAAGCTTTGTGCATTGTTAAGAGTGTCCCACAATTCTGTCAATACATGCAACACTGCTAAGCTAATTGCCTCCTATGCAGAGGCTCTTCCTGAACTCTGCCCTCACGTTTCCATCTGTTTGTCTTTTAGGGTTTTGGTTTTGGGTTTTTTTTTATTTTACTTCATAGAAACTCTGTGTAAATCTCAGGTAGTAAGATGGCTCCCATTTTGAGAGTTTATAGGTATCAGGGAATGTTCTATCTAGCCATGTTTGTTATTGGTTGGTATTATTGTTGGAATGGTTGCTCTCCCACCCGATTCCCACTCCCACAGGAGAGTTGAGTTAGAGATATGCACACTGTGATATGCTTCCACACAAAAGATCTTATAGAACAGTGATTTTAAACCTGTGGGCTTGGACTCCTGGCATAACTTTCAGCAGACATCCCAGCTCTTCTGTGCTCGCTATCTATGGATTCAGAAGCAATTATACTCATAGGTATCTCTGCAGTAAATCATATAGCTATATATTATATAGAAAATGTTGGAAGTTATTGAGATACATTTACTGGGAATATCTGTATAGAAATATATAAGCTATATTTTTAAGATTCTTAGGATTCTGTCCCAGAATTTTATTATCTCTGCCAAAGAAATATAACATTTAAGTTCCCCCGGATTTGAAGGGCCTTTTATCTACATGTTGCATTGTTGGAGATTGATACCAGAGCTGAACAAAATCTATATAAGGGCTTGTGTTTGTTGTGGTGTTAGCTCAAGATGTAATTCTAGTGTTGTCCTTAGTCTGACTCCCATCCCCACGCACAAATCTCCAGCTCAATTTAAATAGTTCTTTGCTTTAAGCTTGAGCTAGCTGGCCTGTCAGGGGTGTTTGGATTGAAGCTCAAGGGCTGCTGATGCTCAAGCTAGTGATGCAGCAGGGATGCAGCTACAGGCAACAACTTGAGTTAGCCCAGCTGGTCAGATGCTAATCCAATCACCCTGTAGCCTGAGTGTTGTTTCAAGATGTGGCTGCTCTCACTCAAGCAAGACTAGTGGGATAACTCAAGCTAATCATTGCAGTGAAAACAAGCTCTTATTGTTAGAGACTGGGAGAAATCCTGGCCACCATGACATGAAGGGGAGTCTTTCCACTGATTTTAAAGGAACCAATATTTTACCCTTTGTATTGATCGGATGATACTTGCATAACAAAAGGCTGGGGAAGTAGAAGGGAGCAGGGCTCTCATTCCTAGGCTCAAAGCTCCCTCTCTTCTCTCTTGCGTGGGGGAGTAGTTCTCCCTCATGGCTTCCCCTCTTCGTGCTTGGTGTATAAAAACTCCCCCTCCAGTAGCAACCTCGTAGTCAAAGGAAAGCTGAAAACTTACAGAATTGTAAAATAAGCGGGGGTCCTCAGATCTTGTAATGTCTATTGTTTTTTTGCTGTTTCTTGAACTGAAACTCTCTGGAAGTTCCCGTTCTAGCCAGTAGATGGTGCTGCATGCCCTCTGATAGAATCCGCATGTTTAATAATTGTGTCATCGATTGCCTTGATTTGTATCATAGATCACAACAGAATTCATGCGACTGATGTTCTACATGCTGTTTGGTACCTTACTACTCAGCCTATCCCAGGACTCCCAACTGTGGTTAATGACCATGGGTCAGCAAGTGATTCAGGTATTCTTTTTAATATACTGTTTTTTTTCAGGACATGAGTTGTGGAATACTGTACATTTCATTTGCTAGAGATAAATCACCAAATGAGGAAGCTGCATAGGGAGGACTTTCAAGCAATTTCAGTAATATAAATTCGATATTTAATGCGTGCTAGAATATTTATTTGTGTTTTGCAATTGTGGTAGACCAATTCTTTCCAGTGGATTTCCATCAACTATACTTAAGGCCCTACCTAAGTATTGGTTGGAGGGGAGTGATAGTTCAGTGGCTTGAGCATTGGCCTACTTAAACCCAGGGTTGTGAGTTCAGCCCTTGAGGGGGCCACTTAGGGATCTGGGGCAAGATCAGTACTTGTTCCTGCTAGCGAAGGCAAGGGGCTGGACTCAATGAACCTTTGGGGCCCTTCCAGTTCTATGAGATAGGTATATCTCTCTCTATGTTTTTTTATTATTATTTTTACCAAATTCATGGCCGTGAAAAACACCTCACAGGCCATGAAATCCGGTCTGCCCTGTGAAATCTTGCTGTTGTAGGAGTGTCGCAGTATTGCCACCCTTACTTCTACACTACCTTCAGAGCTGGACAGACAGAATGTGGCAGCTACTGGCCAAGTGTCCCACTCTGAAGGCAGAGCCACCACCACCAGCAGCACAGAAATATGGGTGGCAATACCACAACTCCCCTACAATAGCCTTGCAATCCCCCCATGACCTCCTTTTGAGTCAGGACACCTATGGTTACAACACTGTGAAATTTCAGATTTCAGTATCTGAACCTGTGACATTTAAGATGCTTAAAATCCTAGGACTGTGAAATTTACCAAAATGAACCACCATGAATTTGGTAGGGTCCCAACTATACTGTAGAAGCACAGTATTTCACACGTAAAAATATGTGAATTCAAGACTTTTGTAAGCTTTGTAGGACCATCTTACTTTTTCATGTTCTTTTTAAGCCCTTTCTTTCTACAAGTCACTTAAGTGATGACACCAGTGGTGTCTGCAAGTAAGCGGAGCTGGTGCGTATTGTTAATGAACACTTGGGATCTTTTGGGTGGAGAGATGTTTTACAAAAAATATTTTTTGAAAGACATTCACTCATAAGAATTATAATAGCAGAATTACCATAGCCAGGTGTCTGGCTAGTCCAGTATCTGCCTCTGAAAGTGATCTGTTCCAGAAATCTCAGACTGTCTCCACTGCCTGAGCTTAAAGACCCACATCTGTTAGCTTAAAGTCTGTAAATAACTCATAAACCTCTATGTGGTCCGGCCACTGGAGGGAAACAGAGAGCCATGCTATGCAAACGTGGATTAGCTAAGAAACGCTGGGCTGGTCGTTGATTAATGCCTCACAATTAATTAATTAATTGCACATAAATTTACAGTGTTATGATTAGGTTTAGAAGGTTTGATTTTTACTGGGAAATATTAGTGAATGTCGATTTCACAGTGCACACGCAAACTAACGAAAAAATATTTTCATTGATATTAATCAAAATTATAGATAGGCAAAGTAAGAAAAATGCTGCTAGAGAACCTCTAAGAATTTGATTTAAGGATATTTACTATGTGTATTTTGACATGTGATGTTGACAGTTTGTGTTTATCGGTTTTATAAAGATTTAACTTTTTGAATCCCAACATCTACTGTCACTAAATAATTATTGTCTGACCCCCATTATTTTCTGCAAAATTTACAATCATAAAAAGAGGAGGAAAATGCTTAAAACCCAGAATTTTGCACAACTGAGAAAATTTAAATTAAAAATGGGGAAAAAATGCTTAAAAATAAACGTTAATATTATCCATCAGAATTGTAAAAAAATAAACATCCAATTGTGCCAACTCTAGTTAGGGTAACAGTCATTTTCAAGTTGCTGGGACATACACAAAATACCAGAAATCATTGAGTTCAGTATTTCTGCACTGGGATACTAGACCTTATCTGAGATGATTGTTTTTGGTCAAATGTTTTGGGGGGTTTTGTGACACACAGGCACACAATTTTGCTCATGGTCTATATTTTCAATAAGTAATTAATACTCAGTAAGGGACTCTATTTCTGCTCAGATTCTGATAGTGGAATCACTCATGGCCATATGGGATATGTGTTTTCGAAGATGTACACACCTGCAGATGAGAGTTACGGCTGCCTAGCTGGCAACATCCCTGCCCTAGAATTGATGGCACTTTATGTAGCTGCAGCCATGCATGATTATGATCATCCAGGAAGGACCAATGCCTTTTTGGTTGCAACCAGTGCGCCTCAGGTAAGTCTTGAGCCATGTTTTTAAAGTCTGCATAATTGTCAAAGACTTTTGAGCACAGCTTTTCATTGTCAAGGGTGTTACTGGCTTGCATTGGGTACTCGCCTGATGTAAACTATGAAATTGTTAACATTGACTACTGTATTTCTCATTGCACAAATTGTGATTGTTCCACAATATGTTGTGGAGCATGGTTACACTTAAACTATGCACACCAACAGCACTAAGAATCTCTTTAATTTGGGGCTAGGTGATTTTTTCTATTTATCTTACTGATGGATTTGTTGATTTAAAAAAAACATTTGGAGGAAGAGAGGATACATTTCTGTCAGTTCATATGGAACTCCTAACTTCTGTGCAGTGAATGCACTGACTTCATATGTAGTGACACACAGAATGGTATAATTAAGAGGCTCCTTGTTTTTTCATATTTTTCTGTGTACAGGAGAGGTCAGATTTTGCACCAGCTATTTCTCTGATTGCTCATCTGTGGTAGCATTTGAGCACCTCATGACCAATAATGAATTTATCTTTACTTCCCTACCTCACTAGAAATTAGTATTCTTACCTCCTATTTATAGATATAGCACTAATGCGACGGGACATTAAATGAGTTGCACAAGGTCACAAGAAGTCTGTGTCAGTGCTGGCCACTAAATTCAGATTTCCTGAATCCCAGTCCATTGTCTTAACCAGAAGACTGTCCTTCCATCCTTTACGTCCCAAACCACAGTGTAGCTTCAGCATACTCTGTTAAAAAAAAAAAAAAAAAAAAAAGAGCTTATGATTGTTATTTTTGGAAGGAAAGGAAGGTGAGCTAGTGGTTATGGACCTGGACTGTGACTCAGAAAACCTGAGTTCAGTTCTCAGCTGGGACACAGACTTCCTGTGTGACCGTAGGCAAGTCACTTGGCCTCACTGTGCCTCAGTTTCCCATCAATAATATGTGGATAGTACTTCTCTACCTCACAAGGATGTTGGGAGGATGAAATCCATTGATGTTAGTGAGGTACTATGCCCGTATCAGTAGAGAGGAAAGCTCCTCCTGCATTCTCCTAAGATCCAGCCAAAAAACACTTGTTCTGGTTAAACAGTTGTAAAAGTCAGGAATAGAAGTTAGATGATAGCTCTTAATGTACAGTACTTACTGGGTTGCAAATAAATGAATGGACAGCATCAGAGTCCCTGTTGGATTTCGTTTCACTTTGGTATCACTTGAAGTCCACAAAGTTTCAGTTCGGATCTGGTTCCTCCCCTCTTTTGATCACTTGCTTTGCTACCAGAACAGCAGCAGCAGCTTTGAGGAATAGCAAAGTGCTGCTGCCCAGCCAAAAATCTCCCCTCAAGAGTGATCCCATCTGGTATATGTGTTTACAAAGGTGACATGTTTACTCTGTGGCTAAGCAGAATGGGCTGCTCACAGCAATCAAATTTTGCAACACGATCTACGCAGTGATGAACTGTGATGGCTTCAGAAGACTATAACAATACTGCTTTGACACTGGCGGTAATGAAAAAATGATATTCAAGTATGTACTTGAATATATATATAGACACATCTCCACAAAACTAAATAAAAACGCTATTTATTCACAGGCAAATTTGGTATTTCTCTCCTTATGCTAAACAGTCAAGAGATTGTGGCTGAAATTCAAGCAGAATTTGACCATGCGACTTTAAATCCTGGACCAGTACAGGACTATTCCCTAACATATATTCCCTAGTGCTTTCTTTAATCTAGTTTCTGAATGGAGCATCATCATTTCTCAGAGCATCATCATTTCAACATCAGTGGAATTTTAACCAACTGGGGATTTTGGTGTTGCAGGGTCTGTTAGGTCATATATGTATAAAATACGGGAGCTAGAAGTTCACATATTAGTGTGATGGGAACTATATAACCATACTAGATTGAAAGAACCATTTAGAAGCTCCACCCACAAAACACCATTGCTCTTGAAGATTGAAGCTCTGTGAAGTGGTGGAAGTACTATTATACAGGGCCAGCTCCAGACACCAGTCTACCAAGCACGTGCTTGGGGCGGCACCTTGGGGCGAGGCAGCGCTCGGGGGGTTTTCTTTTGTTTGGCTGGCGTGGCACTGGGGGGGGGGCTTGGGCAGTGTGGCGTGGCACTGAGGGGAGGCGGGGACTTGGGCGGCGCTGCACTCGGCGGGGGCGGGCTTCAGCAGCACGGTGCTCAGGGGGCGGGGACTTGGGCGGTGCTGCGCTCGGCGGGGGCGGGCTTCAGCGGCACGGCACTCAGGGGGCGGGGACTTGGGCGGTGCGATGCTCGGGGGGGTGGGGACTTGGGCAGCGCGGCACTTGGGGAGGGGTTTGGCAGCACGGCACTCGTGAGGGTGGGGCGGCGCTCTTTTTTTTTGGTTGGGACAGCAGAAATGTTAGAGCCAGCTCTGCTATTATATGTAATATATTTTCATTAATGGCTAATATTAAAGTTTGCATCTGTGTGTTTGTGTAAAATATATATAACATACATGCGCGTGTGTTTGGGTCTTACACTCCAAAGGATCTCCTATTTCCAGTTGACCACTGCTATATAGTGAATTTATCTGCTCTCTGCCAATGTATTCATGACTAATATAAAACACCAGATTAACTCATCACAGCATGGGTCAACCAGAAATGGGAGATTGTCTAGAGTACAAGAGCTGGGTCTTCCAAATCAGTCTTAACCACCGCTAGGAAATAGATATACAACTGCTGTTACTGCTGTCAGAAATTAACACTCCTTAAAATCTCTGCAAATTTTTTTTAAAGACTTGATCCTTTCTCTCATTTCTCCCATCATCAAAAGTCATTTCATTATTCCAATAGTCATTCTTATTTCATGTTTTTCTGTTTCAGACACTAGGAGGATTCTTAATTCTTAAATCAGTGTATTGTTTCCACAGGCTGTGCTGTATAACGACCGCTCTGTTTTGGAGAACCATCATGCAGCTGCTGCATGGAATCTTTTCATGTCCAGGCCAGAGTATAACTTCTTAGTCAACCTTGATCATGTGGAATTCAAGCATTTCCGCTTCCTTGTAATTGAGGCCATTTTGGCCACTGACCTGAAGAAACACTTCGATTTTGTAGCCAGATTCAATGCCAAGGTAATAAGAAATTCTAATTTCCAATGCTTTCTAAAGGGAAAGAGGATTCTTCTTGCCCTTCTGCACATCAAATGAGTCACCAGCGGGAAAGATGACTAAAAAGTCAGCCCCACAGCTCCATTCAGTGAATAGTGATACTGAAACAGTAACAGGTATTTCTCAAAACACGTTCTGAACAATTTTTCATAATATTCATTTAGCTATCTAAGCTATTGAAAATTACCAGAAATTAGTTACTTTAACTGGATATTAAGCTGCATCACTCAGCAACATGGTATTGCCTCTCTCTCTGTGGATACACTGATGAAGGAATGACATGGAGAAAGCTTGGAACCTATGAGCGTGTGATCAGTTTTGTTTTCCATTTCTCCTTAACCATTCTCTCTCTTTTATAAACATCTTATGTATTGTGTTAAGAACCTAGTCCAAACATTTCAGTTAGGCAGCTAAATCCATAGTAAGGTACCTAAATAAGTGAACTAACTTTTCGGAGGTGCTGAACACTCTCATACCCCACTAAAATCAGACAGATCGGTGGGTTCTCAGCATCTCTGCAAATCAGGTCAGATGGAGCCCAATCCAAAGCTCACTGCAAGTCAATAGAAGGACTCCCATTAATGTCAGTGGGAGCTGAATTTGATGCCTACATCACTGATTTTGGTGCCTTGATTTAGACACCTGGATTTGATAACTTTGTCCTAAATTTTCATTTTTGTGAGGTTAAATAGCCAGAGAAAAAGGATGAGTTAAAGCCAGAGGTATTATAGCTCTAGATCCAGCAACAAAACGTGATATATATGAGAAATAGGCAAGCTGGCCACCCATTAGTACCCTGCCAGACATAACTTGGACGTGCTCAACATTAAACTTGGTTTAAATTTATGTGGCAGGTGGACAGTAGATGTCACATGTGAAGGTGATATTTGCACTCTCTCAGAAGAGGAAATCAGTTGGATGGCTTGAAGTGGCAGGTCCTATTGACTGACTATAGATTTGTAATGACAATTGGCTGCCCCACTATGTTGGGTCATTGGATAGTGAGAGTGGTTACACAATAAAAAGTGGGAGGAATAGCTGAAAATATTAACCAAATAAAACTTTCTGTGCTAAATTTGTCTCTTCATTAAAGGAAATTATCTATCATTCTTAGTGATTTAATCAGTCATTTATATTGCAGAAGTGCCTACAGGCCACAGTCAGAGATCAGGGCCTATTTATGCTGGGCTGCAGGCAGCCCCCAAAAGCTTGCAGTCTGAAATGTGCAGTGGACAAAAGTGGATATAACAAACATGTAGGGGGAAGACTAGGTAACACTGAGGAAGTCGTGTATGATGTCATAAGGAGTGGTCTTAGCATACCAGCTTCCATTGTCAAGTGTTTTGTAGACATTGAAACAGGTAAATTCTACGGAGAGATTTGAATGAAGACAATGACACAGATATTCATGGGGAGCTTCTCCCATGCATAAAGGGTGGTATGGGAGAAAGGGTGAAGGTGAGAAAGGGTGAAGGTGCTTTAGGGAAAACTGAACTAATGGGCAATGAAGGCTGATATTATTGGCACAGTGGAGGTAGGATACATAGTCACATCATTAGAATACTGGAGAGAGAAACCACTTTGGCAGAAATGTGAAGCCCTTGATTTCCCTGTGCCTTACCGCTGCCTATTTGATCTTGTACTGAGAGACTAAAGCTGCTTCATGATTTAAATTATAGTTGTGGTCACGTTAGATCACAAGAGAACCCTTTTGTTTTAAAAGGGACAAAATAATATGTGTCAGGTTTTTTTTGGTGGGGGAACTCTTTCAAACACATTAAGCCCAAATAGAAAAGAATTGTAGGCCTTGTCTGTCTACACACAAGCCTGCACCAGTTTAACTAAAATTGGTTTTAGAACACACCTCTAGTTAAATTGGTGCAACTTTGTATATAAATAAGGCCATCGTTTCTTAGAAAATGTAGGTTTGTCTTCTGTTGTTAATGCTTTAGAGCCAGAGTATTAATTGCTAAATAATTATATTATTCCTAATTATCTATCTCAAGCCTTAATTATTGGCACTTCCTCTTTTTCATGCTTGATCTATACTCTTAAATTACAAACCAGGGCAAACCCACCTATTTAGATTTGTAGTTTGCATTCAGTAGCTGAGCATTTTTAGCACATCACAGGATAAGATTTTCCTCTTACCATGGGCTATTGTAATGGTTTTACCCCTTTGTGTATCTTCCAGGTGAATGATGATGTTGGAATTGACTGGGCTAATGAAAATGACCGCTTGCTGGTTTGTCAAATGTGCATCAAACTGGCTGACATCAATGGGCCTGCCAAATGCAAAGACTTGCATCTGCAGTGGACAGAGGGCATTGTTAATGAATTCTATGAACAGGTAAATGTGTGCCCAAAGCAGGAATGAATTTACTTTCTGTCCTAAATTATTCTGTAGTGTGGCTGCGTTTTAGCCTGGAGTTGATTGCATTTCAGTGCTTGGTGAAATTACTTTTATTTTTAACGAAAGTTTGAGGAATACACTTTCTGTTTTTGCATTAACTATGCCCTTTTCAAGGTTCATGATGGCATTCAAGAACAGAATACCATAGCTTGGTTTGCAGGGAACTGGAAGCAAAGCAACCCCCTCGTATTCCCTTGGAAGTTTGAGTTCTGAGGGAGCCCTGATCTTAATCGTTTTCAGTTAGAATTAGAGAACACCTGTTTTGCCCGTTTAGCACTGCCTGTATTCAGGGGAACTATCCCACTGCATCCAGGGCCAGTTTCCCCCCTGAGTTTTCAGGGGTAATGATACCATATATCTTAAGTGATTGGGAATGGGCCAGCAAGCTGAGCCACTGCCCCTCAAGGCCCAAGAATCTTCTGGAAATGGCTGGACAGTGACCCAGAGGTTGCATGTTAAGCACGGCAGAGTGCTGACTGCCCCTGGTTTTAGCGTATTAGCGACTGCATTGGGAAAGGGCTGACTTCTCTCTGCTCTCTGGTAGTATATGTAGGGGGAGTGAGATGAAGAAAAATTCAAGCATTTATCTGGCCTCTTCTTTCAAAACACCCGAGGATGCAAGAGGACACTGGCCTCTGCATAAATATAAGGCTAATTATTAAAAATAAATCCTACTGCAAGAGAAAGTTCTGCCATAATCTCCTGGATTTTCCTCCAGGACTGTGTTCTTATTATTTGTTTGCTGCACCTCATTGTATCTCACATAAAGAGATGCAGTCATTTAAACTCCACTGCATACAAATCAGATATAATGATGTGGCTCACATTGGATCCGTCACAGCTGATGGCATGCACAGTATATGTTCTGGAACACTAAAGGCAGCAACGTCATAAAAGCTGCTGACAAGGAATCCTAAAACAAGATCAGCAAAAGCATTATGATGTTGTGTGCTTTACAGTAGTTTCATTCCATCTGCACACTCTGATTAAGGTTTTATCTTCGTTGTCCTTGCTCTCAGCCTTCCTTTTAGGATGGGCACTATATAGTACCATTTGATTCTTGGCTTGAAAGTGACTTCCAACATGGCTGATAGCCAGAAACATTCTATTAAATTGTTAGAGATTTTTGATCAATGCACTTTGTGCCTGAAAAAATCAATGCTTCTGAGTACTTTATGCAATATGCTTTTCATTATGTCCTTTGAATGACATTAGTTGCCATACCAACATGATGTATAGTAGCAATTTTTCTCCAGAACCTGCTGCAGGTATTAAAGACAATGGGCTCATACGTATCAACTGATTTATTCTAACTGTGGATCTAGCCAACAACCTATTACCTTTCCCACTCCCCCAGTCCCTAACACAACTGTGTATTTTAGGGAAAACGTCCAGTTTCTCATTTTTGAAAGGAAGACTTATAAGGGATACGCCAGTCTCCCCAAAGTAGGTTTGCTATAAAAATGGATTGCAAATGTACAATGTAATTCATATCTTATTGCCCTTATATAAATCCATGGTACACCCACATCTTGAATACTGCATACAAATGTGGTCTCCCCATCTCAAAAAAGATATACTGGCATTAGAAAAGGTTCAGAGAAGGGCAACTAAAATGATTAGGGGTTTGGAACGGGTCCCATATGAGGAGAGATTAAAAAGGCTAGGACTTTTCAGCTTGGAAAAGAGGAGACTAAGGGGGGATATGATAGAGGTATATAAAATCATGAGTGGTGTGGAGAAAGTGAATAAGGAAAAGTTATTTACTTGTTCCCATGATATAAGAACTAGGGGCCACCAAATGAAATTAATGGGCACCAGGCTTAAAACAAATAAAAGGAATTTCTTCTTCACACAGTCAACCTGTGGAACTCCTTGCCTGAGAAGGTTGTGAAGGCTAGGACTATAACAGCATTTAAAAGAGAACTGGATAAATTCGTGGAGGTTAAGTCCGTTAATGGCTATTAGCCACGATGGGTAAGGAATGGTGTCCCTAGCCTCTGTTTGTCAGAGGGTGGAGATAGATGGCAGGAGAGAGATCACTTGATCATTACCTGATAGGTTCACTCCCTCTGGGACACCTAGCATTGGTCACTGTCGGTAGACAGGCTGCTGCGCTGGATGGACCTTTGGTCTGACCACTTTTTTGTTCTTATGTTCAGCATATGCCATGAAAATCGGGAGCCATTCTTGACAGCATCCCCTTCATTAAAAAACAGAAGTGTACCGGGCTTTGAAGAATTACATCTCTGTACGAATTCTAAGTGTTATCAAAAACGTATTATATTTAAATTTAGAAAAACACACAATATTGTTGAAGTATGTTTAATGGGGTTTAATGTTGATATTTAAAGGAAGACCAGTGAGACGTGTGTTGTTTCCAACTGTAAATCGAGCTCATAATCAAGCTTGAAAGAATTAAGCTTGATTAATGTTAAACTTTTCATCAGTCGACTTTCTTCCCAACATTGACAACTTCTTCATGTGAAATCTGAGATGTCATGCTGTGAAGGAGAGAGAACTGCCATCTCTGGATAATCCACTTGTTATCTCAGGAATGTGCACACACATTGGTTTTGAGATAATGATGGGAGGGGGGAGATCAAATATTTGATAGCTGAGCACTGAATTGTGTGTATCTTGTTAGAAAATGCAGGAAAGCTGGAAGTGAGGCGTTCATCAAAGTTTAGCCCTATACTCTTTGTGTTTCCCTTTTCTCAAAAGGGAGATGATTCAGTTAACCAGATCTTGGATTCTTAGAGAAACTAGGCACTTGGAAACAAATTCAACATGGTTGTAATGTCTTAGAAATTGACTGTGGATCTTCAGTAATGTTCATGAACTGTTTTTTTATTTCTCAAATTTAGGTCTCCACAATCTAGTCACATCAGTTTGCATAACAAGTCATATGCATTATCAATTATTATTTTATTATAGGACCAACTCTTATAATAAAGGAATTTTGCTGCACTAGGGATGACTGAAAAAGAACATGAGTGTTTGGCTCATACAGTGGGCCTTGGTAGAAAACTAACTCTTCCATCAGAGCACCAGGAGGGGGCCCTCCCCCAAAAGAAATCTAGCAAAGGGACATGCAGAGGATCTTGCATTTTTGAATGACCCTGCATTGACACGTTCATTACAACATTCCTCAGGAAACGAGTGACTATGGCCTGAAGCTTGGCAGGTCAAAGAAACACAAAAGTAGAGTCGCTCAACTTATTTATAATGCAGCTTAAAAGAGAGGCAAAATTCATAAGAAAACTATTTTGATAAGCCAGCCTTTGCTCTGAAAAGGTAAATCCTGTCCCCCTGTGAATAAGGTGGTTAGTTGCTAACAAGCTAATATTGATTATAAGAATCACAAATGATTTGCATACATGATGAGAATAAAAACAATATGGAGAAAGGTGATTTCATTTTTAAGCTTCCAAGAGAAACCTGATGAGGGCCAAAAGAAACCTGTTGAGTCCGGCACTTAGGACGGAAGAATCCCATTTACTGTTTTAGATTAGGGACCAAATGGCTAGGAAGCAGTTCTGCAGAAAAGGACCTAGGGGTTACAGTGGACGAGAAGCTGGATATGAGTCAACAATGTGCCCCTGTTGCCAAGAAGGCTAACGGCATTTTGGGCTGTATAAGTAGGGGCATTGCTAGCAGATCGAGGAACATGATCATTCCCCTCTATTCGACATTGGTGAGGCCTCATCTGGAGTAGTGTGTCCAGTTTTGGGCCCCACACTACAAGAAGGATGTGGAAAAATTGGAAGGAGTTCAGCGGAGGGCAGCAAAAATGATTAGGGGGCTGGAGCACATTACTTATGAGGAGCGGCTGAGGGAACTGGGATTGTTTAGTCTGCAGAAGAGAAGAGTGAGGGGCGATTTGATAACTGCTTTCAACTACCTGAAAGGGAGTTTCAAAGAGGATGGATCTAGACTGTTCTCAGTGGTACCAGATGACAGAACAAGGAGTAATGGTCTCAAGTTGCAGTGGGGGAAGTTTAGGTTGGACGTTAGGAAAAACTTTTTCACTAAGAGGGTAGTGAAGCACTGGAATGGGTTACCTAGGGAGGTGGTGGAATCTCCTTCCTTAGAGGGTTTTAAGCTCGGCTTGACAAAGCCCTGGTTGGGATGATTTAGCTGGGGATTGGGCCTGCTTTGAGCAAGGGGATTGGGCTAGATGACCTCCTGAGGTCCCTTCCAACCCTGATATTCTATGATTCTAAGATGGCAATGTAAACTACGGGACTGGAAGGTGGGCATTACTTTACAAAGTCCTCACAGAGCATGTTTTATAAATTCAGGGTATTCTTTATAGCAGATTATTCTTGTGTTTTGAGCTCTGGAACTGTGTAGAGTAGTTTTTATATGAAGGCTGAATTGATGCCCTGCTACCTTTATATGCTGGTCTACTATAAAAAATGAAATGGTAAAAGGAGATGGCTTCACAGTAGAATATTTTTCCTTCTAATATTTGCAATTGCCTTTGATGCTTCCCTCCACTTTCTCCCCCCATATCCATGTAATTAATGTATCACACAGAAGTAACAAATTTTTGTCATTTCTAGGGTGATGAAGAGGCGAGCCTTGGCCTTCCTATAAGTCCTTTCATGGATCGCTCAGCTCCCCAGTTGGCACACCTTCAGGAATCCTTCATTTCTCACATTGTGGGTCCACTATGTAATTCCTATGACTCAGCGGGGCTGATGCCAGGGAAATGGGTGGAAGATAGCGATGAGTCAGGAGATACTGATGAGCAGGAAGAGGAAGAAACAGCAGAAATGGAAACGTGTGAAAATTCCGAGTCAAGTATGTTGTTTGCATCTATATCTTTCAGTGGGGCTGATTTTATTTCACGGGCTAACGATCCCCTGTATAAAAGCTTAAAGAGTTTCCCCGGGTCAGCCATAACCTTAATTTCTCTAGAACTGGACTAGCTGAACTGGCCCCCAAGAGGTTTAATGGGTAGCCACACATTTTGGGAGTGGAGAAGCTTCTAAAGACTTCACAAACATGACTTCTAGTAGGTCGTTAGGTTGCCTATCCTACATCTGTGATTTTTAGACTGTTTCATGGCTGGTTTTTAAAGGACTATATTTTTTTCTCCATTGGAAGATGTGGGTAGGACAAGATCTTCATCTTTTTGTTATATTTTTGTACAGTGTCTGGTACAATAGGCCCTGATTGGGACCTGTAGATGCTACCACAATATAAATATTTTTTTAATGGTGGAAATATTTGAGAACACATGTTCTTGTGGAAAGGAGTCCAGTTTGCTTATTTGTATTTGTGCTGTGCATTGACATGTAAGAGATGTATCGGCTCCAGAGAATTTTTCATGACCCTCAAACCTCTGGCCAACCGATAAGTAATATTGATAGACTCCAAAACCCATACAGTCCTCTGCAGAAAGCTTGATTGTGGCAGTGATTGGCCTGTTGGGAGGAAGCTTTAGTAGGCTACATGGGGATGTTGAGGAACCTGTGAAAAATGGTTTGAACTGGTAAGTACATTTGGAGCCCATGTCTCTTGGTCATTTCCCTTTAAATTAATCTAGGACCTCAGTCCTTACCACTTTCCTGCCTTTCTCAGGGTCAGAGTGCCCCCTCCAGAGGCAGTAGGGAGTCAGTAGGCCCACTGCACATATTGTCGGGTAGCCTGGCTTGCAGCTATGCTGTTGCCCAAATGACAATTCAAACCTCCGAAAGAGGATTAACCCAACTACCAGTCAGCTGGGAACCTAGGCTTCCTGGCTGGGGTGAACAGCAATATTTTATGGCTCAAACCATAAACTGTGAGCGTGAGCTGAGCAATTAACAGTCTGTGGCTTCAGCCTCCTGGCTGGGGCAAGTAGCAACCAGCTATAGCTCAGCAATTATAGCAAAGCAATTAAACAATCTCCGTTGCCGACTTACTGGCCTAAAGGTTAGCGCACAAGCAGCTCCATATATAGGGCTGGGGAGTGGGGGCACCCAAGTCCACTCTGCTCCATCGGGTCCCAGCCCAGGGCACTTGGAGTGGTGGGCAATCCTGCCGTGGGGTCAGCAAAGAAATGTGATCGCTGCCTTAAATCCTGGCAGCACAGCCGGGCCAAAGTCTTGTTTTCCTGGGCTACTTCCTACCAATTCCTGCTGGTGCTGCTTCATCAGTGCTTGGATCTGGCTCTCAGTCTCGTGGTCAGGTGGCGCTTCCTCCAGTCTCTCCCTGGGCTTTCTGTCTTCTAGGGAGGTGGTTTGCCTTTTCTTTCTGCTCCCAATCATGGGCGTGACTGAGAGCTCAGCTCCCTGGGAGAAAAGTCTGCCTCCTTCCCTAATCCAGCCCCAACTGAGCTGCAGGGCACTGTTCTTATGCTTCCTGCCTGCCCCTGTACTTCCTGTGGAGGGGTGTGGGGTGGGGTTAGCTGCACCCACCAGGGGGACTTAACCCCCTCTGTACTGGAGGCGGGCCACTCTGCCTCACTACACCACCTCTTTTCTGTTCCTCCCCCTTCTGCATTCTCTCCTCCCATTTTATTTCTGTTCCTTTCCCTACTGTTTCACTTTCCTTTTTGGCATACCCTTCCCCCATTCTCCAACTCAACTTTTTACTAGAGAAGGAGGACTGGATCTAGGGGAGGGAGAGGAAGCCATCAGAGTTCTAGTACAATATTAGTAATATTTAGTACTTGTATAGGGCTTGTCACCTAAGAATCTCAAAGTTCTTCATAAAGGAGGGTCAGTATCATTCCCATTTTGTATATGGAGAATTTATGATGGGAGAGGTTTAGGGACTTGTTTAAGGTCAAAGAGAAAGTCAATATCAGAGCTCAGAGTAGAACTGGGGTCTTCTGACTTCCAGTCCAGAATTCTGTCCACTAAATCATATGGCCTCTTCAACCACACGTGTGATGCCGTAACTAGTAATCCACTGTTCTCATTCACTTTGAGTTCTTTTCATAAATGCATTTTGTTCATATGAACTTATAGGAATTGCCCTACTGGCCAGACAGGTGGGCTACATAGTGTAGTATCCTGTTTTAGTAGTAGTGGAAGATTGTTTGCAGTATTGTTGTAGCCAGGGCTTTGGAGCTGTGCTCCGGCTCCAGTCCAGCCCCAGGCAAAAACTTGCAGCTCCGCTGCTCTGGAGCTGTTCTGCACTCCAGCTCCGGGCTTCGCCCCAAACCCCTGGTTGTAGCTGTGTGTGTCCCAGGATGTTAGAGAGACAAATTGAGTGAGGTAATATCTTTTTTGGGCTAAATTCTATTGGTGAGAAAAACTTTTGAGCATACACAGAGCTCTTCTTCTTCTTCATATTGACAACTAAGGAATTACCTGATGAGAGGGGAAGTTTCTTCAATTAGTGATTCACTTATGCCTTAGAGCATGACACTTTATATCTTTACATTTATTAAAAAATAACCCTACTTAATGTGACTGTGGCTGTTGTCATTATCCATGAAAATGTCTAGACTTCTTTTGGAATACTGTTGCTCTCTTGGCCTCAGTGACATCACATCACAATAAATTACACAGGTTAATTATGTATTGTGGGTTTTTTTAAAAAGCTTTAATTTTGTTGTCTTTCACGTCCATTGAATATCCCCTTGTTCTTTTATGAGAAGAGATCAGTAGAGCAACTGATTCATATTCATCTGCCATCTACCATTCCATCCTCTGGTGTAGCTGCTGATTTCAGTGACAGATTACATATTTTTAATGGTAATTTTAAATTCCTTAAGCAATCTAAGTGTTATACTGTCTGGGCCTGTAGCTTGGTGTACTTCGATGTACCAATTTGTTCTGACATCTCCTCTTTTGACACATAAGTCCCTCATCTTTAACTGAAATGTCTGTACCTAGGGTAGGTATCTCTTCAATATTCTCTATACTGATGTATCCTTTTACTAGATTACAAACATTAGTCAGGTATTTAGATCTGTTTTTAGTGTCATTTTAAATATTCCAAGCTTTTTCAGCACAACACAAAAGAGATCTCCTGTTTTCAAAGAGATTTATGCCTCTGATTTGCCCATATAAGTCAAATATTTAGAAAAAGAAATTTTTTTACCACATTTAGGACAACTCTAAGTGAAATGTCTTTGAGAAGATGGAAAGGGGAAATTATTGTAGAAAGCCTTTCATTGTAGTCAAGGTAATTCATTAGAATATTTTAGATAATTGGACTTTAATAAAATTAACTAGTGTATTGTCTGACCTGCAAA
Source organism: Gopherus evgoodei (assembly GCF_007399415.2). NCBI lineage: Eukaryota > Metazoa > Chordata > Testudines > Testudinidae > Gopherus > Gopherus evgoodei. Next base: position 244,744,637 of record NC_044322.1, on the reverse strand, counting down.
CATTTGATGTAGCTTAAAAACAAGAGATATTTTGTTATTTCTGAACAGGTAACTTCTGACAAGCCCTGCTGTGAATTTAAGAGTTAAACTGAATCAATCCTTACTGGTTTCAAACAAAATCTCAAGCCATAACAAATCTCTGCTGAGAGCTGCAAGATTTGGGGTCACAGGAAACCTGGGATAGAATGTTCTAATATGGTGTATTGGTGGAATAGAGGTTTCTTATTATTATTAAACCTGAAAGTTTCCTGCAGGGAACCAAAAGCTTTTTAATGAAGGATTGAGATGGATTTGGACCGTGCTGCAGTGAAAAGCTCTTTGTTTCCAATTCAAAAGCTTCAAGGACTCAACATTTTGGCTCCCGACACAGACATGCTTTAGGCCACCTGCAAACTCTCATTTACGCAAATTTTTTTGGTACAAAACATTCCTGTACGTCACTGTATTTTTTTTCAGTAGATTTCCTGAAGAGGTTTATTATTTAAGTTCTATAGCTGCCACTGCCACTCTTCATGATTGGTGAAACTCTTCAGGCTTTGTGTTGAATGGAATTGTAGCTAGCACAACTCTATCACCATCAGACTACTGGACTGTCTACAATAATGGGCTGTCACCCAGGACGGACAGGAAAAAGTTTGTGGTACAAGTGACTCTGATGATGGAAGTGGCAAATATAGTTTGTAGTATAATAGCAGCTTGATGCCTCAAAACTAGAAAGAAAGAAACTCCAAGGCTATGATATTATTTGCCATAGGAGTTCACTTATCAACAGTCCAAACTCAATTGTCATAACAATAGCAATGCTGCACTGTATTGTGTGAAGCCTAGATTTGGAATTTTCACTTGCTGCTTCAGTGGAGCTCAGGCCCATTGCAATAGCAAGGTAATGTGTAGAGCAGATCTTTAAAAGGAAGGGATCATAGGTGCTATTTTGTTGACTAACGTATAGAACATTCATTGCTTGCCTTCTCCTCTTCCACAGCTCCTGTCAGTGCATAGGTAATCCATAAAGAAAAGAAAATAAATATTTCATAGAGTAGTGAAGGGTCCTAAATTGGTCAGCCTGAAGCTGACGACATTTGCTGTCAAAAAGAGCACATAGCATGCCCAAATGAGTGAGAGGAGACATGCACTTTGTAATATTTTTACAGGCAGTATATCATTCAATCAATAGATGTCTTTGTGTGCTGTACAGTGTCCTGGACCAGGTGTGCTCCTTGGTAAACAAAGGACACAAAGCTGGGACTCAAACTGTGTGAAAGTTGGCTTGATCTGTTTTTCCATGTAGTTGTACCTATTTTTTTTAAATAAACTCTTAATTAAGATGGACCCTTGATTCCATATATCATGACTCTTAATCTCTCTTCCCTCCCAAGAAAACAATACAGTAATTTGGTCTAATATTTTACAGGAAAGAAAAAGTTCAAGCGGAGGAAAATCTACTGCCAGATCACTCAGCACCTGCTTCAGAACCATAAAATGTGGAAAAAAGTAATTGAAGATGAGGAAAGGATAGCTGGGACAGAAAAGCAAGGTCTAGAGCAATCCACGCTGCACCAATCCTCGGAACAAATTCAGGCCATCAGGGAAGAGGAGGAGGAGAAAGGGAAACCCAAAGGGGAGGAGCAGGAGGACACAGCTATAGAACTGAACCAATAACAATATTTTCAACAGTATTTTAAGACAGATTGACTTGTGCACAGACTCCTTTTCAAGCCAGCACAACACTTAGACACAACACTGTAGAAATATTGGATAATGCACCTACAGCAATTTGATTTGTTTCTCTTTCCTTTGTATGGTGAGGTACATTGTTTAAACTCCTACGCTCAAGAAGCTTTCGCACTGCGACACTGGCTTTTACAGACTTTCTTAACGAGGCAAGGAGAGGGGGGAATTATGTACATAGCCGTTCATTGGCTGCGCACTTCAGCAAAATGCATGTAATGATACATTATGGTCACCGTGATATTACAGAAGGAAGTTGTCCAAGGAAATACTGCTCCTAAAGCACATTTGCAGTTAACTGTGAGGTACCAGTTAAGTAGATTTTGCTCTTAACGCTGAGGGATAAAAGTTCCAAAGCTTTCTCAGAATGTTAATACATCCTGCTAACGTATATGTGGGGGAGAAGAGGGAGCGCACGTGTGTGTATTTGGCTGGATGTACTATAATGTAATTGAGTTTTTGAGTTTTTATCAGACTAGGTTTAGCACATGGCTTGTGAACAAACACAGGGCCCCAATTCTAAGAAATGTGGGACGGCGTGGAAAGTGGATCCCTTCGTAAGGAGCTCTGCATTTTCAGTGGCCAGTGAAGCCTCCTTTTGCAGCCTGGTTGCACTACTGTCTTTCAGCAGAAGCCGTGCGACTCTCACTGCTGACTGGCACCATTTGCAGCACCCTGTGACTGAACTCCTAACCACCTGCCACATTGGCACTTTCCAGACTGCCAGTGAAAGGAATGTGCATGGAATCCATCGTATCCAAAGTGTGGGTTATTATAGGGCACACGTTGTTACTCCTCGTTAAGAAAACTGTACCTTTGAATGAGTTAGTGGTTTCAGGGAGCACTGTGTGTGTGTGAGAAAGAGAGAGACCATGCATGCTTGGGAGTTAATCACACACTACTGCTTCCTCCCTTCCCCAGCCTTACATTTCCTTGTGTCAGTGGCCAAACACATTGTAAAATGAAGCTAAATTGTCATCTTTAAAGTGCAGCAGGAGGGGAGATGTGAAGCCATCCAGTTCCTTGGGCTCAAAAGGCAGTGTCTTTGTGATGCTCCAACAGAAGGGTGCGGTGAGGGAGCAGCTGCTTGTCCATATTTGCTAGATGCTTGTATGCCTCAGCAGCCACTCACACCAGCTTCAAAGAGTGCCATTTTTCAGCACAGGGTGCTGAATGGGAGCCATTTGCAGCTGGCATTCTGCTTAGATGCAACATACTCCATCCATACTACTTTGTTTGCGCTTTGGGGGGAAAAAAAGATTGAGGTTGTAGTAGAGCAGATAATTTTTGGTTTGTTTCTCTGTCATTTAAGCTGTGAGCCAAACGTCTATTTAAAAGGTTGATATTCACGTTCAATATTTTATTTCACGATATTATATTTGTCAATGATTAGTTATCTAGATGTAAATATGGAGAAATTTGTATGGGTTCCTGTAGATAATGAAGTCTTTAAGAAAAAGGGGGGAAAAAGGGAAATGTTTTTGTAAAGGTAATTTTTTAAAAAACACCATTTTTATACAGTGTAGCCATTTCCAAGCCCATCAAATAAGGTCTTGAGTAGTTAAGGGAAGCCACTGGTCTACAGGAGCAAGACACTGACATATTCATGTTTATTGATTTGGACAGGTAGCCTCAGCCATTATCTTGCTAATTAAGGATTTACCAGAAATCTTTTGGCTCCCCCCAAAAAATCTGAGTTCTTGATCTCCCAAAAAGGTGGACCAATGAGGTAAGCCATTCTAAAATCTGAGCCTGCATACCTCATTCATCAACAAAGCTTGAGTGGGGCTGCTTGGATGAATAAGAAATATGTAAGTAAAGGTTGCAGTAACAGCCCATCCTGTTTTAACTTAAGTCTCTGATCTGTCCATTGCTCACCCCCTTTTATTTACCACCCTTCACAGTATTTTATTGACTCATTAGTACTTCTTGGGAAAGAACAGAGAACATTCTGTTTCTAAACCAGTCTGCATATGTGTTATCACTTCTGTATTATTCTCCAATTCAGCCTGCAGTCTGGGTCTCTTTGTTTCTTGTGGGTTCATCTTCTCTTTATCTTTTCTTCCCTCTTCAAACAGTAGGAAGACACACTCCACTGTTAGTGACAGCATGATTATAGAGCATCATTTCAGTTGGGAACATCAATAGAAAGAGTTGATTAATGCTAAAAAAAAAAAAAGAAAGATCCTGATTTCTTTTTTTTTTTAAGTAAGGGAAATCAGATAACTAAGCATAATTCTTCCAAAACAAAATGGAATGCCTCTCAAAGTTTTCTCCAAAGCACCAGCAGGTCTCCAGTAATTCAGGCTTGCACTGTTTCAACGTTCATTCAGCCACCTCTGTCTATCAATTAATGTTTTGGCACCAATTATATACCAGGTTGAAGAGCTTTCTCACAACATTTAACATGTCCTTTAATATTATTTTATGAAGAATCAAACTCACAGACACTGTAGAATTCCACATCCCAACTGATGATGAAAATCTATGATCAGAGTTGGAATATTTTAAAAATGCCAATGGGCTAAACAAAAAAACAAAACAAAAAATCCTTGGTGAAAACAAAAGCCAGGGTTCAGAGGTGCTAATAAGAGCACAGATGGTGTAATAAAGAGGGGAGGCATTCCAAATACAAGGCTGAATCCTGCAAACCTTTTACTCCTGCACATAGTCCTGTTGAATTCCTTGTATAAGTATGGGCTACTTACCCAAGCAAGAGTGCAGGACTGGGCCTCTGAAAAAGTGCTCTTTAAAATGTACCTAGAGGAGATTTTTAAGATAAATCCTTAGTTGTCATCATTCTAATTGCTACTCGGCAATATTAAAGTCTGTTTCCAATTCATTGAGCTTACTTCCTGTAGTGCCAGTGAGGCTGTTACAAATTGCTACATTACTACACAAGCCTATTTGTGGGTGCAGTTAGACAAACTCAGGTCTTTTTAAATGAAGGAATTGCTGGCAGGCTTAGAACAGGAATGGTGAACATTATCCAAACTGTAGAGCAGCAGGCAATACAAGTGAAAGCAAAAACAGCTGGGACTGGTTAACTTGATAATATGCTATCTGTGGTGATGTGCAGAATTCGTTGGTATTAGTAAAAAAACAGCTGCATCTAGTAACAAACCAGGTGACATTCTTGCACTCCACATTGCTACTGGCAGAACCCGACTTCAGTAGGCAGTGACCCACTTATAAATCTTACCTGTTGTCTTTGAAAATGTTTTTCCACCAAGAAATTATTAGGAAACTTCCCAGGCATGTTTTACCAGTAAAAAATAGGTTTGTATTGAATGTGTGCATACAGTTTTGCTTTCTTTTGTAGTAGATAACAAAGCAAATAGTTGATTATCCAGAGATTTATGTACTGGTCTTGGCCCAAAAGAGAGGGAAGAACCAAAACTTTCAACCAGAAGTTTCAGCAGCCCTTTCAGGCCATTTTGGTTTCCTGCTTTCTACAGCCCTTTGGTGTTCTGAAATCCAGATAAACCACAGCCTGTGCAATAATTTTGAAACAAAAAAAAGTAAATTGCATTTCATCAGCAGTGTTCAGTTTTCAGGTAGAGTATCAATGAATGTTTAAAGTGTTGATATGAGATTCTGGTATGTACAGTATATAATTTGTTTAATACTGAGGAAACCAAAAACCTTTTCAAGAATGTTTCTCAGTAGAAATAATAATTAGAAATTACTTTCTTATGGAATTCCATACTTTGGGGGTGGCAGGCACATGTCTCAAGTTCTACATTCTTTTTAAAAAGAGAGTGAGGATAGGTTATGACTTCCAATTTTGAATCAGAATCCTCATTCCCTTGTTAATTTTGTCTTCTCCATTGTAATCACTAACTGATTTAGCAGTGTGTGCAGCCACCATTGCGAAGAGAAGTACACTGAATGGCCTTGTATCAATCTACATGGCAAGTATTTCGTTTCTCCATCTTCTTCTTGTTATGCTACCCAGCCAATTGCTGCTGGTTCATCCTTACAGGTTTTAGAATCTGGCTTGTTTGTCAGCAGACATGTATTTTGTATTCCTCCCCCAACACACAGAAGATAGAGATTAGATAAAAACCCAGAACTGTTTATCTTTCCCTTGAATGGTACCAACACTGAAATCATCCCGACTTTGAATCGAAGCCTGCCCATCTCTAGAAATAACCATTCTAATTGGGCACAGATAGTCATAATCTAGGCTTAGTTGCGCTAATCCTAATGGGAACTTGATAGCATACTAAAAGTTTTGATCCAATATGCAAAACACCTATTGCCACATGTCTTAGAAAATAAGCTGCTCTCCTTGATGCAAAAACAGTGTTAGATTTTTGATGCAGTGTTGCCTGCCATGCATTAGATACCTGGACGGAAATCCAGTGGCAATCAGGGATTCCAATGTGCTCTTAAAAAGGAGTTCAAATCTCTCTTCTCTGTAAGTGAGATTCACTCTTTGTAGAAAACTATCACAGTGTCAGTGCACCCCCAAAGACCTATTTTGAGCACTTAAGTGGAGTATAGGCATTGTGGAATTTAGGTGCATCATTTTGGTGGTTCATCGGGAATGTTGCCCAACTAAGAGCTTAAGGTAACAATTTTCAGACGTCTTCAAGTGGCTTAGAATAGAATTTCAAAGGTATTTAGGCATCTAATGAGATTTTCAAAAGCACATAAGCAAGTTAGGTGCCAAACTCTCATTGATTTCAATGGAAAACAGGCATCTACCTCATTTAGACTCTTTTGGAAATCACACAAGATGTTTGTTTGCATCTTTGGGTGTCTATATACCTTTGAAAACCTGACCCCAAAGTCCATTTTCAAAAGTGGCTTAGGTGGTTATGTCCCATTGACTTTCAATGAGATTCAGGCCCCTTAAGTGTTGTGACTTCTGAAAATGGGACTTTGGCACCTATGCCACGTTAGTCAATTTTTAAAAAATTTGTACCCTTATAAAAAATTGAGTGAAGACTTTTCAGTTTGCCCCAAAAATATGAATGAAGCCATTAATAGGTATAAATAGTAACTGTTTCCACTGCCTTACTCTGAATAGGGCCTTAACCTGCAGCACTGATGTCAATGAGAGCTTTGCTATTGACTTCAAGAGGCAAAGAATCAAGTCCCTAGTCCCATTGATTTCCCTAGGACTGCTTGACAAGATGCTAGTCAACATGAATGTGGTTAGTAGAATAAGGCTGTGAGGGAGTCAGTACCCAGATTAAAGTACAGAACAGCTTGCCAACTCATACCACACTTTACATTCTTGTAACAAAGTAAGACACGCAAGCTGAGATGCAACTGTGCTTTGATTCATCCGAGATATTAACAGTGAAATAGAAACTATGCAGTAAAGGTTGGTTTACACTGGAATAATAATAAAAAAAGACAGTTGGCAACTACTTTGCTTCCTTCCCTCTGGTGAAAAAGAGGCATTTGACAATATTTTGGGATAAATTTGATGGCTAGATATTACTAATATCATTTTGGCCTGTGCATATTGGTGTGGTTGAGAAGCACAGACGTCATGTAACTGAGCATAAAGATTTCTGTTTAAGTGTGAGTGATGTGAGACAGGAATCACTTGAGCATTTTTATGACACATTGATGGAAAAATAAACTGGCTCCAAGGCATGCAAATTGCTTTATCTACAGCCAAGCATGTGCCTTTTTGTTGCAGCAGAGAACAGTCTATACTGTGCAACTAGGGGCTGAGCACCAAGAGTCATTCAGTCTTTCCAGCCTTGGCTTGGGATATTTGCCTGAAAAATTGGGTCTCCCCCAGCTGGCAGCATGGTATTGACGTAATTAGTCCTAATGTTGATGGGATTTTAAACATAGATGGAGACTGTTAAATTGGCAACCCCTAGGAAAGAAAGGAAACCTAGTCAAGTTCCAAATAGACTCTATACAGTGCAGCTGGTTTTTACTTTTCATTCAAAACGGAGTAATCCTTTGGAGAGACTCAAGCATTGAGTTTCAAGGGTGTTAACCGTAGTACTGTTTGACAGTCAGTCAAACATTAATAAACGCACTAGAGATGATTTTTCCCTTCCCTCCCCAAACTGAAAAGGAGGAATCCCTCTTTAATTTTTTTTAAATGAACCCACAGATGTAGGAGCCTTTTGATGTCTGAGTTATCACTCTTTACAGATTTGCTGGTGGCATTTGTCAAAGAACCACGCAATCTGAGGGAGATGGGAGGGTGGGGGGGGGAGAGGAGATATGATTTTGTGGTGTTTTTTGGACAGTATCCAGCCCTCCTCAAGAAAATAAATTGAAATAATCATAGGCATTGTACAGTGGTCAGCCTTAAAAATGTGCCAATTTATCTTAGATAAATAGAGATGGTTACCACTGTATTTGTGGTATTTCTTATACTTAAGCTTGGCAAAAATTGATGTTGGTTTATTTATAGTATTGATGTTCATTTTTAAGCATATTTTTAGATTTTTATCCATTTAAATTTTCACAGTTTGTTAAATTATGGGGGAAATCAAACAATTATTTAATGACAGTGACACCGAGATTCAAAATGTTAAAGTATTATAACTGTTAAAACACCAATTAACACCATATGTCAAAATACACAAAGTAAATATCCTTAAATTAAACTCTAGTAAGTTCTCAAGCAGCATTTTTCTTATCTTTCCTATTTGTACAGTTTTATTATCAATAGAAATATTTTCTCATCAGTTTGTGTGTGTACAGGTGAAACCGATGTATGTCGACGTTTACTGATAAAAATCAAATCCTTCCAAGCCTACTTATCTCTAGTATCTAAAATTGGCCAGTTCTTAATGATGACCATTATAGTTGCAATCAACCAGCCTTGTCCATGGTCTCCTTGTCCACTTTTTACGACGTAACTTAGAGATACAGGAACTAAGTATGTAAGTCTGTTGTCAAATAAGCCTTCACTCGCCATGAGAGGAGGAAAAAAAATCAATGGTGCCCATTTCATCAATGTTTTCAGATGGCTGATCTGGGTAATTTTTGTTTTCACACTTCTCAGTGTATGTTTCACACTGCAGTATGTGTATGGTGTGAAAATTGCACAGGGGGCTGTAGCTGTTGAACTGGCTGAACTGGTTGCTTCCAAGCTACATAGCAACCTGAAATGGTTCTTATGATATACAGTATGTAGGCATCAAGACCCACATCTAGGTAATGGTGAAAATTTTGCTGCATACAAAGTATTGCATTGCAGCTGTTTAAAAAACAAACTGGGAGAAATAACAGTAGTTTTGTCTTAAAACTACATCCAGATATAAAAGTAAACATGAAGCACTCTGTAATAGTCAAAGCTAAGGTGCATTTGTAAATGTAGCTTCCTTTTTGTTTCTTGGTTCAAAAAGTAAATCCAGCTGAGATCAAATAAGCAAAAAGTCCTTATTGTGTGGCCACAGTAAGCCATATGCATTAACTTCCACCTGTTTCAACTTCGAAAGGAAGCTGTCATTGCACCTGGTAGCTGTAGGTGGTATGGGGCCAGAGACTGGGACTGTGGACAAAAGAAATGATTTGAGGGATTTGGAAGTGGTAGGATGTCTACGGAGCAGTTGGAGAAATCTCAGGATAGAACAGTCCAACTCTATGCCAACCTTAACTTGGTTTGTTCTTAGTATTGATCTGAAGTAAATGGACTTAAATGTTCCATTCTTCAACAATGTCTTCCTTTATGACAATGAACACTCACAAACTATTACTTAATGTGAATTAACAGTTACAGTTTGCTTTTAAATATATATTGAAAATAGTTGAGTTTTTTCCCCTGACCCTGATAGTTTTGTTTAACATTATAAACAAATCCATGTCTGTAATGTGAAAAACAATGAGAAAATGGTTAATGGTTTGCCATGCATGTACATAAAGTTTTAGGTAGAAAGTCCCATCTATCTATTAATGCTTTCCCTCTTCCTCCTTTCAAGATTTCTGCCTGATCTTGAAGCATAATTAAAATCTATATTACAGCAAAGGTTCAATTTTAAGTATTTATTAACATTAATACAGTACTGCAGATTAGTATCTTAAAAGATCAAAGACAGCATTTGTAAATGTTATATAATGTCAGTGGTACTTTTATATTTTGATTTTTGTTAATATATATTTGGTCATTACTTCAAACACTCAACCTGTTTTTTTTTAATCAATATAAAATGTTTGCATGGGGAAAAAGAATCTTAAGTTCAGAGTCATACTTTTTAAATTGTAATTCATAATGTAGCTTTGTTTGCTTAACTGATAACATTTTCACTGATGGATGGCAGTTTATTTTTGATAGAAAAAAATCTAATACTAATGTTCAAACATATATGATTTTAAATTTGTGCATCACCAAAAATACTGGAAATGAGTATCATTTAAAATGACTTAAAGAGATCATTTTCCAATATGGTTTCATCACCTGGACTATAAATGAAATCCAGTGCTTGTATAACTGTGTATAATACACACACATCCAAACATGCCCTTCCAAACCACCCCATTCAATATAAAATGTTCCTTGTAATTAGTTGAATCTTAGAGAATGTGATTGTGAAATCAGCTCATCAAGGTCAAAATATTTTCTGAATGACAATTCTGGGGAGGATGATGTAGTTGAAATAGCTTGAGCCTCACTCGGTTTGGGGCCAAATTCTAAAACCCTGTTATACCCAAATCTCATCTTTAAGTCAATGGAGGTATTTGGCTACAAAAAGAGTAAAAGTTTCGTCCTTTGGGGAGATGGTTAATAACTTTGGATCTTACCTTGTGAGGTGCAGACCTCAGCATCAGAAGAATCATTCATTTTTGATATATAATCTAAGCCCTAATCAATTCTGGCTGCAAGTTTTCCAGTGAATCACAACTGTGATTTTAAATTAATCCATCCGTAATGTTTTCACTTGAAGGGGTAACCTATTTTTATAAGGTAATATTTGATAAGCGTGTGTGTGTTATCTTGGAGATTCCTATGAAGCAATATTTTTAAAAAGAACTGCCAACCAAAGTGGCAATGCAGAGAAGTGCCATTTTGTGCAGGATTTGTACATGCCAACTTTTAACACAGTGTTCTTTTCACCAAGTACTACATGCATTAATTTATATTTATATATTGTCAATATTGTTGTAACCAAACTTCTCCTTTTTAAACACTTCAAGAACAAGGCCTTGTATTTTTAGGTGATGATCTTTCACAGACAGAATAATTCTTTTCCTTTCACTAGTATCTTGCACTCAAGACATGTAGCAATACTTAATATATTCCCTTCACAAGTATTTGTTAAGTGATTTAGTTAATGGCGGATAAATGTTTTGTACAAAATAGATTCTGTACAGAAAAAAAATCTTTTAGATAAACATTATTTATTTTTACTGTTTTATAAGTTAGACACTATAATGAAGCTCCTTTTTGCCAGAATTACTGGAAGTGCCTCTTGGTAAAATGTATAATACAGTAAATATGTATTCAAAATTATTAGAAATACTTGTCACAAAATGAACAATGTGGATGTTGCAATGTGAAGACAAATGTACAACATAAATATAATTCTGTGGTATCATACGTGCTGTGGTTCTTTTCCCTTTAACAGAGTTGAATTCAACTACCCACCTTTCTCTGTAAGAACTGTCATACTGCAAAAGACCAATGCTCCCTCTAGGCTCTGATCCAAACCCATTGAAGTCAATGGAAACATTCCAATGGGCTTTGAATCAGGTCCTGAGTGGTGTCTCTCATCTCCAAGAGTAGCCAATGCCTTATGTTTCAGATGAAGGTGTAACACCCCGTACGTGTCTGACAATACTGTGCATTGGGGAAAGAGTTCTTCCTAACCCCTTTCTTATCAGTATATACCCATTAGCATTGACTTCTTCCATAGGATTATTCACATGCTTTTAAAGTTAAGCATGTGCTTCAGCACCTTTAGTGCAGGTGCTGGCTTTTATTTTTATAGTGGATGTCAACATTGACCTCTAATTTTTGTTGTTTTCATTTATTATTTTAGAACTTTCAACAAAGCTCTAGGTGCTTTTCACTGGAGGGAGAAAGTCCCTACCCCCAAAGAGTTCACGTTATAAATCGTTGACAAGGAGTAGGGAAGTGACGAACAGCTGGGAGGGAATAGGGAAAGGAAGGACAAAGGTTACAGCAATAAGGTCACATGGATACTCAGTTTAGGCATGTGCATGTGTTTCTGTCTCCAGACTTTGATTCATTCTTGTAGCTCTTCTCTGAACCCTCTCCAGTTTTTCAACAGCTGTTTTAAAATGTGGACACTAGAACTGAAATCTCACCAGTGCTGTATACTAGCTAATATCACATCCCTTCTCTGACTTGATATTACCTAGTTTACATATCTAAGGATTGTTAGTCTTTTTAGCCACAGAATTGCACTAGAACTTATGTTCAGTTGGTTATCTACAATAACCCCTAAATTCTATGTAGAGTCACTGCTTTCCTAGCCTATGCTTGATAGTATTAAAATACATGTTATTTAAATATCAGTTTCCCCAGCCAGTTCAGACTGCTGTGCATCAGTGACCTGGCCACATCATTAGTTACCACCTCACCAATCTGCAAATTTTACCGGCCATGATTTTATACTTTCTTCCACGTCAGTGGAAAAAATATGCAATAGCTTTTGGCTAAGAACCAATCTGTGCAATTCCTCACCAGAAATATCCCTCAATGATTCTCCATTGAAAATTATATGTTGAGAACTATTAGTTTTAAATCCACTTAATATGGACCATATTGATTTTTTTATATGCTGTACAGTATGGAGCCAAGTGCCAGGTACATTATTTCAACAGTCACCTTTTATAAACAACACTTGTAATCTTGCCGAAGAATCATATATAGTTTGTTTGACCTATTTGCAGGGCTGGTGCAAGGATGTTTCGTGCCCTAGGTGAAACTTCCACCTTGCGCCCCTGCCCTGAGGCCCCGCCCCCCCCGGCAGCAGCTCCCCCTATTCGCCTCCTCCCCCACGTCAGCTCCTCGCCCCCCACCCTCCACCCTGAGGCACCCACCTCGCCCCAGCTCACTCCTCCATGCACAAGCACTCCAAGCACGCCCTCGCTGCTTCACTTGTCCCACATCCCAGGCTTGCGGCGCCAATCAGCTTAGGCACCGCAAGCCTGGGAGGCGAGAGAAGTGAAGCAGCCATAGCGTGCTGGGGAGGAGGCGGGGCAGGGGTGAGCTGGGGCAGGGAGTTCCCCTGATGCCGCCCCCCCACCTTCCTTGCTGCAGGCGGCTCTCCCCGCGCACCCCTACCCCAGTTCCCTCTGCCTAAATGCTGTCGGCGACGGGCGGCCGAAGATCCGGCTGCCGTGGTTGCTGCCAAAGAACGACCGCCTAGTTCGCCTAAATGGTTGCACCAGCCTTGCCTATTTGTTGAAACCATATTGTTTGGCATCCTCTCATTCTTTTATTAATGGCAATTGGTATCAATCATTCCATTATTTTGCCTAGGTTTTTGTAGCAGCCTATAATTTCCTTGGACACCTATTTTATTTTATCTGTTAATCTGTATAACATTCATTTCTCTGTCATCTAAAATATTCCAATTTTTCCAAGATTCATTAACCATTAACATCAAAGATCTAAAGAACTCCTCAGTCAATTCCTTTACAACTCTTGGGCGCAGGTGTAGCTAAGCGTTAAAGTAATGATGGGCATAAATTGCAGAATTTGGATTGAGATTTTGAACTCCCTAAAGTTCTGTATTTTGGATCTGAAATTTTGGCCCAGCCCAGGGAAAGGAGGGAGGCTCATTTGCCAGTTTGGATGTGGATCCAGGTTTAGATTTTGAACACCCCAAAAAGTTTAAAGATACTTGTTTCAGATGGAGTCGGGGTGGTGCTGGTCAAGTCCAATTTGAAAAACGAGTGAAAATCTATTCCAATACAAAGATAGCTAATGAATCCCTTTTCAATCTAGCCCCAACGTGTAATCAGTATGTTCCACTGCACAATTCACTCAGTGCTCAAAGCAAAGTATACAACATGAGGGCATAAAAACATTTTAATTAAAAACACTTTATCACAAGGATTATGCTATCAGAATAAAAGCGCATTTCTTGTTAGAGTTATTAAAACACTCTGGATCTCTTCACATAGCAAGAGGTTCGCATGAGTAGAGATGAGCAATAAATATATAGTACAGCCAATCAGTTAGTGAGACCACACACGAACATGCTGCTTTTACTAACCTGGGAAAACATAAATGAGGCCATGACGCACAGATAGCGCCAGCTCAATTAAATGTAGCAATTTCCAGGGTGTTCAGATTACGCTCAATTACACAGGCAAATCCACTTGCCTGAAACCACTTAGAATTTCTTTTTTTCTAAAAAAAAAAAAAAAAAAAACAAAAGCAAAAAAAACACCCAGCAAGCTGATGCTTTAAAAAAACAAATTTTTTTTTTGTTTTTGGCTATAATTTTATCAAGACAGCACAAAACAGACATCAGAAACAAAAGGGTCATGGTGCAGAAAGTGACTCTGAAGACTGCTAATTCTGTTGCTGGGGAGCCTGGGGTTTCTTCTTCATTTAGAAAATAATCAGAGGAAAATGTAATCCCAATTCTGCGTCACTTGCAGCTATTACTTTAACAGAATAGCTCATCTAAATGAAGGAGGCCTCTGAAGACAGAAAGTCCATTGTTCCAAACCATAGATTGTACATGTGAACATTGCACGTGGGAGAACCAAAGTGACAGTCAGCGCAGGACTTTATTGAGAGGGAAAGTAACCGCATCAGGGTACTTTGGAAGGTAGTCTTCATGAATGAGCACATGAGCAGCTAAGTGAACTAGTGCCCCCCGCCCCGTGCACGCACGCGTGCACACACACACACACACACACCCCTTAAATTTAAACTATTGGATCCATTATGTCCAACCTAAATGAATGGCTGTTCCCACTACATATTCCAGGTTGAGCAAGCTTGTAAAAACTCAGAAGTTTGATTTTGATAAAGGTCTAGCTGATCAGCAGCTTATTTTGGGTCAGGAAATGCTGGGCAGAAAGGCCCCAGCTTTTTAAACACATTTAGACATTGCTGCACTTGGAGCCTAAATGCCTTTGGAAAACAAGACTTGGGCTCCAAAATCAGTTACGGGTTGCAATAGTGAGTGAAGCCATGCCTCAATATCTTTACAAAGTTGGGCTCACATGGCTTTGTTTTATACACTTGACTTGAATACAATATACTACCGCCTGGAGTTCTCTTTTGCACTTGGCTGTTTGTTACTGTGGCTGCCATAAGCATGGCATTCCACAGTTCAACACAATTTTCTTTTAAATTCTTTATCCATTTTCTTTCCATATTTTTAGACACACGCCGTTAGGTTTAAAGCCAGTTCAAAACATTTATATGCATTATAAAAAGTGCAATGGGATTTTTTTTTAAGGTTGGGGTGTTAACCCCTAGTGTCCTGGCCAAATTCTAATTTGCGTTCTTATATTTTGTCACATTAACATTTTACCCATAGTTTCAACGGATGCACAATCCTTCCTGCTCTCAGCTGTAGTATTGTATTGCTGTATGCATGTAAACAGCCATTGCATTCCACCCCAGCCGCAGCTGCATTTTGATCATAGGTTAAGGGGTATGCTGGGTTTCCTTGCAATATTGGGTAATATATAAATGCAAGCTATTTCTCCCACTCGCCTCTTTCTTTATCTTGACAATTTCAGTTAAACCCTCTCTTTAACTGTGGTTTTCTTCTCCCCACCCCCAGCCTTTCTTCGCAAGGAAAACCTCCTTGCCCACTTACCACTCTGGCTGTCTCCGGTGCATCCCTTATCTAATTCCTCGATGGCGTATGATGCTGAAAGCTGAATAAAGCAGGGGTCTCAAACTTCATTGCAGCATGACCCCCTTTCACGATAAAAATAACTGCATGACCCCAGGAGGAGAGACCGAAGCCTGAGCCAACCCAAGCCACTGGTGGAGCACCAAAGCTGAAGTTCCAGGGCTTCAGTCCCAGGCAGGGATCTGTAATCTGAGTCCCAGTGCCTAGGGCTAAAGCACTCAGGCATCGGCCCCCAGGCAGTGGTGCTCGGGCTTCAGCTTCGACCCCAGGCCCCAGCAAGTCTAAGTCAGCCCTGGCAACCCCATTAACACGGGGTCACGACCCACAGTTTGAGAAGGGCAGGAATAGAGCAAACCAATATGGTCGTCTGAGTGCTGTATGTGTTATGCCCAGAATTCTCTTCACCACGCTAGACAGCACCCCCTACTAGTGGTTTCATAAACCTAAGACTATCGCACAAATGCCCTCCAAGATAATTCATTCAAATCGCTTGGGGAATTTATGAAAAAGTCAGTGACGTATCCAGAGTGTGGATCAGTTCTGCAGTTAATATTTAGTGAATCCTAATAGTTGTTTTTAGCACTCGTTCTTAGGGATCCTGGAAGGCTGTTAAAACTCTGAAAAGCAGGAGTCAGTCTGATGTGGTGCTAACAATGATGGGAACATTTCAGTGAAAACCAGGCCAACAAACATCAATTCGAGGCACCAAGACAATTGGAATGACTTTATGATATGTTCTTGTCACCTTTAACCCATTGGTATTAAAGCTGCTGTTCCTAAGGGCTAGATCCTGACATCCTTGCTCAGGAAAAACTCCGTCTTCAAGAGTGAAACGCACACTACAAGAGCAGGCCCTGAGTCCTGCTATGTCTTTAGCCACAGAGGCAAATTTCCTGCTGCTTATTTTTTGCTGCAGCAGTGGGGAGTTCACATGGCTGTTGTTTAAGGTATGTCACACTCGAAAGGCAGCGGGCTTTGTTTGTGTTTTACTGCTTGGAAATTGTTGGATTTACTTTCTTTAAGCATAAATTTGTATTTTAATAAAAAGAAAAGAAAAATAAGTATTTAAAAAATAATAAATCCATGGAACTAGCAGAGACTCGGACTTCCTGTGTGACCTTCAGCAAACCTCTTTGCCTTAGTTCTCCATCCTTAAAATAGGGCTAATACTTAATGTTTGTTTTGTTTTGCTTGTATCCATAGGCCTCGCTCTTGTACTGAGCTCTGTGTAAGTCCAGGAGCTCACTGCAAGTTCTTCAGTGCAGTGACAGTCTTTTATTATATACATATGTGGTGCCTAGTACAGTAGGTCCCTGATCTTGGGTGAAGCATTTAAGGCACTAGTGTAATACATAAAATGAAGGATATGAGGGGGGAAACAAATTTAGCTATGTGTTAAAGGCTAAGCCGTTGAGGTCTTTATTGTACAGAATTATTTTTTTTTCATGTGGATTTTCTTTCCAAAGTAGTAGTAGGAATCTGGAACACATTCTTCACCAGATTATAGCATTTTTAAAGTGGTCAAATTTTGAGGCTGAAAAGGTCAACAATGCTCCTGTTAACAGTTATATTTTTGAAGACTATCCATTCTTTTTTCCCCATCGAACAAAATCAACAGTAGTTTCCCTTGCTACTTTTTTTGGTATCTTTAGTAAGATTGGTCAGTGTTAAGTTAATCTTTGCAAGCAAAGCCCTTATGCTTTATGTAACTCTATCACAATATGTTTTAACAAAATGACTTTTATGTAGCAAGCAGCCTCGGACCAAGGTGCATTTATTTTGCACAACCTTAGAAGAGGAGCAATATTTAAATGTTCAGCCCTTGGGACTTGTGCAATAAGCTGGAAAAGGGAGCAGCCAGTTCGCTGGAGCTTTGTCTCAGAGGCTTGTTGTTGTTTGAGGTTTTAGAGATTGACCCACAAAAAGGCTTTCCATTAAAGCATTCAGAATTGTATGCAGCTAGATTATGCTTGTGGCTGTCAACTCACACGTAAAAAAAAGTCATTCACTGAGGCTAAAGTAGTTTTAGTCAATGTAATTAATTTAACCCTAGCTTTAGAAATAGAGGTGGTCTGGCTTCTAATTTCCTGTGGCTAATACAAAGCAAGAATGTAAAGACATGGAAACTGAAGACCTCCAGTAACTAACTTTAGCTAGATTCTTTGTTCTGCTTCTGTCTTAAATGCTTTGTTTCAATTATAGCCAGAAAATATATAAATAAGCCATTTCTTTTAGGATGGTTGGACCACAAAATCTTTTCCTAGTTAATTGTCTAGCGAGTTTCCAAATGAGTTCACTTGAATTGGCTTATTGGATAGTGCTGGGTGCTGTCATGTGGGAGATCCAGCTTCAAGAAAAGAGCTCAGAGAAGACAATCACCATGTCACTTCTGTTGGAGGAGGAGATTAATACAGCATGTCTCAGAGGTGGGCCAGAATTTGTCGCCTTAGAAGTATTTGTTAATAATAATAAATAACTAAGCACTGGATGAGGTACACCACATGTTGTGATAGGCATGTGAAGGACCCATGGATATTGAAAGATGTGTGATGGGCAGTGTTGAGCACTATAGCAGTGAATATATGTCTACAGGTTTTGCATCTGTTGTTCTGGCACAGTCTGGTGCTGCTTTGAATTGATGCATCCTGGTTGGTAGGGAGCTTGCTTCTGATGATGAAGTTGGAGAGGTTGCAGGGTTGTCTGATGGTCAAAAGAGAATTCAGGACAGATTTTTTTTTCAGGATATGATCCCCATCAAGTATGAATTGTAACTGTTTCATGATACCCTGTATGGGTTCCAGTATCGGGTGTGCTATCAGAGGGGGTTTATTTCTGTATAGAAGCAGGTTCTTTCAGGGTACTTGGGTGTGATCTACTTTTCTGGTGGATTGGTTTTGTTAAGTGTAATAAGGTATATATTCTGGACTTTCTCCTCAGAGCATATTCTGTTGTATCTGAGTGCCTGGCCGTAGATAACAGTTTTCTTGGTGTGTTTAGGGTAGTTACTGGATCTGTGAAGGTAGGTATAGTGATCCTTGGGTTTCTTGTATATAGTTGTCTGTAGAGTTTCATTGTTGTAGCTGATCATTGTGTCTAGGATGTTGATGATAGTGTGGAAGTATTCTAAAGAGACTTTATAGATGGGGGAGGGGGTTGAAATTGTGGTGGAAATCTATGAGGGATAGGGTTTAGGTCATCTCACCAGAGGGCAAAAATACGATTGCTTATATCTCATTGGTTTATCACTAGTTTTGTGGTGTATTCGACCAGAAATTCTTCTTCAAGGTGGTCCATAAAGAAGTTGGTATACTGGGGATCCATCCTACTATCCATGGCTATTCCCATGGTTTAGACAAAGTGTGTGTTTGTTGAATATGAAAATGTGAGGGGTAAGGATGAAATGGATGAGTTTGTGGATATGTTTGGGGTGGATATCTGAGGGTCATTCATTATCTTGTAAATATTTGTGGCAGGCAATGATGCTGTCATTGAGAGGGATTTTGCTGTATAGGGAGGTGACATCAGTGCTGGCAAGAATGGTGTTCTGAGGAAGGGTGTTAATATTGCAGAGTTTCTGGAGCAAGTTGGTTGTGTCCTGAAGGAAGCTCAGCTCTTTGTGAGGATGGTTTCTGTTAGTCCTGATATTTCTTCTGTAAGAGTCCTGTGACCAGATATGATGCTGTGACGATGCGGTTCTGGCGGGACCCAACTGAGAGCGCCAATTCAGGACAAATCGCTTAAACAGGGCAGTTATCGCCCAAGGCTGGGGTTTTTCTACCTCTAAGGTGAACCAAATCAGCCAGACAAAGAGGACTTT
The DNA here is from genome assembly GCF_007399415.2 of Gopherus evgoodei. Classification (NCBI taxonomy): domain Eukaryota; kingdom Metazoa; phylum Chordata; order Testudines; family Testudinidae; genus Gopherus; species Gopherus evgoodei. The sequence continues at coordinate 244,725,305 of NC_044322.1, read as the reverse complement.
GGTTTCACCCCACTGGCTAACCCCAGCTCACACAAGCAATTTCCTTAGACACTCCAGTCTTCCAGTATCACCACCAATGCCACTCATCCTGGGGATGAATGGTTGTGAAAACAAACACCCCAATAAAAGAAAATGGTTCTCTCGATCCCAGAGAATCAAGCCCCAGACCCAGGTCAATATATACATCAGATCTTACCCACAAATCTCACTGTTGCCAGTCCTTTAGAATCTAAAATCTAAAGGCTTATTCATAAAGGGAAAAAGGTAGAGATGAGAGCTAGAATTGGTTAAATGGAATCAATTACATACAGTAATGGCAAAGTTCTTAGCTCAGGCTTGTAGCAGTGATGGAGTAAACTGCAGGTTCAAATCAAGTCTCTGGAGTACATCCCCGTTAGGATGGGTCAGTCAGTCCTTTGTTCAGAGCTTCAGTTTGTAGCAAAGTTCCTGCAGAGGTAAGAAGCAGGACTGAAGACAAGATGGAGATGAGGCATTAGCCTTATATAGGCTCTTCCAGGTGTAAGAACACTTCTTTGTTCTTATTTGGAAAATTACAGCAAAATGGAGTCTGGAGTCACATGGGCAAGTTCCTGCTCACCCTGCTGAGTTACAAGGGGTATCTGCCTCCTCTCAATGGGTCAATTGTGTAACTGATGCTCTTAATGGGCCATCAAGCAGGATAGGCAGAGCTAACTCCAACTTGTCTGGGATGTTTCCGAGAAACACAGCACAAATTTGAAATACAAACAGTATAGATCCAATACTCATAACTTCAACTACAAAATGATACAGACATTGTCAAGGTATGATTCCCCACTCTGAACTTTAGCGTCCAAAAGACGGGGCACCTGCATGAACCCCTCTAAGCTTAATTACTAGCTTAGAAATGATAGAGCTGCCACCACCCAAAAATATAATGTTTTGGGACACTTTCTGGCCCCCAAACCCTTCCCTGGAGACTCCAAGACCCAAAACCCCTTGGGTCTCACAACAAAGGGAAATAAATCATTCCCCCCTCCTTTCTTCCTCCCAGATTCTCCCCTCCCTGGGTAACACTGGAAGATCCCTGTGATTCAACTCCTTGAATCTTAAAACAGAGATGAAATTCACCTTCCCCTCCCCTTCTCTCCCCCTCCCAGACTCTCCCTGAGAGAGACACAGTGATCCTAATACAGAAAATCAGGCTTTTCCTCCCCCCTTCTCTCCTTTCTCTCACCGATTCCCTGGTGAGTGCAGACTCCCTCCCCTTGGGTCTTGCACAAGAAATAAAAAAAAATCAATCAGGTTCTTAAAAAGAAAAGCTTTTAATAAAAGAAAGAAAAAAAGTAAAAATTTGTCTCTGTAAAATCAAGATGGAAAATGTTACAGGGTCTTTCAGCTTATAGACACTAGAGAGAATCCTCCCCCCAGCACAAATACAAGTTCCAACAAACAGAGCTACAATCCTTCCAGCAAAATACACATTTGCAAATAAAGAAAACGATCAAAAGACTAAACCGCCTTTCTAACTGGTACTTACTAAATTGAACAGAAGAGGCTGTTTCAGAAAATTGGAGAGTCTGTATACATGTCTGGTCCCGCTCAGAACCCAGAGAGAACAAAGAAAAAACCCAAAAAGCACAGACAAAGGCTTCCCTCCACTGAGATTTGAAAGTATCTTGTTTCCTGATTGGTCCTCTGGTCAAGTGTTCCAGGTTTACTGAGCTAGTTCACCCTTTACAGGTAAAAGAGACATTAACCCTTAACCATCTGTTTATGACAGACATACGGACAGCATAATCATAACCAGCAACCCATAACCTGGTCTTATACACTTTATATGACCCCCTTTACATAAGATTTGGTGCCACTACAGGACCTTGGTTACAAACCATGTTCTATATGGTCCCAGTTTATGTCAATAACGTCACAGATGCATCTGCCTGGATTCCCTTGCTTGTATATCTTGGAAAGTGTATATAAGCTCCATGGGGTAGGGTTATGGAGGGAAGATGTTGTTATAGAATTTCTCTTAGAGTTGTTTGGGGAAGGATTTAATGATATCCTTATTTACCTGGGTAAATTGTGATGTGAGGTCTTCTTTTTTTTGTTCTTTATAGTAAATGATATTGGAGAGTTGTCTGGTTAATGTAGTCATCACAGTTAAGGACTACGATGGTGCCCCTTTTGTCTGCTTTTGTTTGATCACTATTTGTCAGTTCAGTTTCAGGGACTGTATAGCTGACCTCTTAGTGGTGTAGAGATTGTGGTGGACGTGACGTTTGTTAAGGATTTCACAGTCAATTTTTTTTCCTGAAGCAATCAATGTAATGATCAAGAATGTGGTTTCACCCACTCTGAGTTAACTGTCAGATGATTCTTTTTTCTTATGTTTATGACATGGTAATTGTGGTGGCGTCATCATTATTGTGAAAGAATTCTTGTAGACAGCATCAGTGGAAGAATTCTTGTAGGTCTCCACATGTTAAAAGGTGTGCTCTGTTACCATACTAAGTTCTATGAGTCCTACACATGCCTCTCACAACACATGGTGTATCTCAACCAGTGCACTAAATACCCCAATAACAAATGCACTCTTGAATGAACACACCGAAAAATGAGCAAAGACAAAACCACCAATCACCTGTGTGTGAATCCTTTTCACAGTGCAATCACTCTATACCTGACCTCTCAGTCCTCATCGTCAAAGGAAATCTGCACAACATCATCAAAAGATGAGCCTAGGAGCTTAAATTCATAACTTTGCTAGATACTGAAAATCATGGACTGAATAGAGACGAGACACTGGATTTATGGCTTATTACAATAATCTATAACCCACTAGCCCCCTCCCCATGACTGGAGAGGTGTTGTTGGGACACTTCACTTTGAATGGTCCCTTGAAATACGTCTTAACTACTTATTCTAAACAACCTGTTCCACATTGTGTTTAGCTGTGATACTCTCTAATATCCTGGGGCCAACATGACTACATCAACACTGCATACAGGAAGCAGAGAGGCTAACTGGCTAAACTGTGTGATATACAAAGTTCTGTATCCTCTGCCTGCAAGAGATTTCCTGTCTTGCAGAGTGATTTCCATTGAATAATAGTGAGGGTCTGAGTCTTGTTTACTCTTAGGCTCTGGCAGTATAAAAGGGCTTTAAAGTGGACATAGATGTAACTATTTCTCAAATAATATTACAATTGTCTGTAATAGAGTGGCAGGATTTTTCTATCAGAACCATATAGGGAGGTTTTGACTGATTCCTTAACTCTCTATATAAAGGGAGATGGGAGCGATTCTTTGGGTAGAAAGAATTAGGATCTTAGCAAAGAAATTCTAGGAAAAGCCAAGTTTAGGGAGAAATGTTTGAGTTTTACATTTGTTGTTTGAATTACTGCTAAAACCAAAAGGAAGCAAAGAGGGTAAATATGGACTAAATACAGAAGGCCTGATTCTCTGTCACCTCATTCTGTGCTAATGTAACACTATTTTAATACAGTTACAACGATGTTACAGTGGAGAACAAGGCCAGTCTACAAAGATTCTCTTCACTGTAGGCTGAGAACCCTATGTGTGTTCAGGGCCAAAATCTGCTTGCCTTATACACAAGAGTAGTCAAGCAGGATTTGGCCCATAGGACACGTCTTTTGTATTATAATTGTTTAGCACTCTGAATTTATGAGTAGCCACACATTTGGGGCCTGATTGAACATGGGAGGAGAGAGGGAAATAAATACTGTTTTTGTGCATTTAGAAATTTGAAAATAAGGCATGCTGAGGTACAAAATGTGACCTGCATACAGTGTAACACTCCAACTGCATTATCAACACACAGTGGAGAAGTAACTGAGGAATGGATAACAACAATCATATAATGGCAGAGATCCAGACCACCGAGTGCCCATAACAACACTGTGTGGTTTTATTCCAGATGTTCTACAGGGTTGTTACTGATCTGGTGTAGCCAGGTTAATTGCAGATAAATGCATGGCTACTGCCAGTCCATGACTGGGCACTCTCCTGTCCTGAGCTCAAGTCTGATCTTCAGCACTCTGTGTGCAGAGACTTTGTCCAAAAAGGGCCAGCTGTCAGTAACCAATGATGATTTCAATCTTCTTGAGGTCAGTTCTCAATGGATAATAATTTGTACTAGATCTAGTCATGCAGAAATCTGCTGCAAGGTCCTGCATTTATCCCGTGAGTAAAGAGCTACAGGATGAAGTCCTGAACCTTGTGTTTGAGTATCCAAAACACAATGGGTGGGGAACTTTTGTATAGCAGCTTGGTTTATTTCTCCTGTGGTATTTAAATCAAATTCATATTGAGGTAAAACTGCCTAGCCTCAAGTGTTGAGAAGTGCTGAATACATTATGAATGGTGAGTCAAGAGATTTGTGGTGCAGGAATTGTTTGGTGATGATGATGTTATTATTTAACACTTCGATTGTGTTACCGCTTAAGATCCCATCAGTTTTTGGGGCCCCACTGTTCTAGGTTGTGAACAAGCATACAGCAAATGTCAGTGCCTGCCCCAAAGATCTCAGAGTATAAAAGACACGATGTAAAAGGTTGACGAGTCAAGCCAGTGGGTCGAGAGCGGGGTTGTGGAGATGACAGGGTAACAAAAAGAAAATGTTGGCAATTCACAGGGAATGAGGATCAGTAATCACAGCTTAGCCCCTGTCTAGCTGTTGCCAGGCTGCAGTCTCTTGTTTGCATTATGGGAGCTTGGAGGAGTGACTTGACAGAGGATCAGGTGATGGCTTGATGGATTTTGAACAGGAGCTTCATCCACTCGATGGGGCAGCATGGGGGAGAGTGCCAGAAGCGGAGACTCAGGGAACTGAGGTTTCCTCATTGAAGTGAAAGTGGGAGTTGACCTTGTGATAAAGTTAAAGGTTGGATAGGCAGGGTGAGGCTCTGTTTCCCCAGGCAGAAGGAGGAAACACATTGTAGGCCTGTCTTGGAATAATCCTAATTCTCATAATAACTGATTCCGATGGACTTTTAGGCACCCTGAGACCTCTCAGAAAAGGAAATAGTTCTGAATTTCTAAAAACCACAAAGACAGAGCATAAGGCACGCCTCTGTACAAACTGTGATTTGTGCATGGGCATAATAAAACTCCAACCATATTAACGACTCAAAAATGGAGTTATAATTCAGGAGCGGATAAAAATTTGTATTAAATCAAATAAAGTAGAAATCTGCTCCAAGGTCCTGTATTTGGCTTGGCACCAGTTCTGGTATCACTGAGGCTTTAGCTACCATAGCGACATACTCCTTTGGGGCAGAGGGGAAGGAAGAAGAATTTACAGTAATACCTTCCACTGTTCTTCTAATTAAATCTCACAAGTTAGTGGAACGTGCTGGATTTATAACCACTCTCAATCCCAGTGGTTGCACTTGAAACTAATCACCCTCTTTAAAATAACATATTTGTCTGAATTCATGCAGCCATTTAAACATGCAAAACCTAAAGCTCAGTAAAATACAGGGCTAGAGCAGAGGGGAAGGTTTCAGAAGCTCCCATGTTGAACAAGTTTCCTTACCTTTGGCAAAGGCCACTTGCCAGCTCTCAAAGTTCTAAGAAAGGAGGATCTCATATGAAATTAGTTTCTGTCACTTTAATGCATCCCTCCCTTCTTGTGCACGTATGAGGGGATTCTGCTTCAGGGGCTTTTGGGGAAGTAGGGCATATTTTAAAATACTATGGTCTCAAAGCTTCAGATGCAAATCACCACCACCACCACCACCAAGAACTGCTGATGTAAAAGAATCTCTGGGTAGGAAGAGAAAGCTTTGTGAGTACCCTTTCTTCCCTACAGCCCCCACTCTCTCCTCTTTTGTCGAGTTGCCCCCACCCCTAAATCTTTTATTTCTTGGGAACAGGCAATTAAGAAGCTCAGGACTATTTTTTAAAAAAGCATTATCATGTGCTTATGTCAAACTTCAGCAAGTTGCAAAGAAAAATATCCCAAAGGGACGGAAGAAGTTAACTGTTCTTCCAGGATTTGAGATCACAACACCCAGGGTCTTTGCTTTGGCAGTGTGATTAGTGCAATCTATAGGAGGGAAGAAAGGGAAAAAATGACAAGGTGGGGTATGGGGGCGGGGGAGACAAACACACAGATCCCTCAAGCAGAACAAAAGACAGCAGTTCACCCACCCCCTATGTTTCTCTCTCTCTCTCTACCTCCAGTGTAAGATTTACCTTCTCTAGGCTGAGTAGCTTGTTGGAGGAGGTTTTCCCTCAAACTTTTGCCACTTCCAGGCTGGGCGCTCTGTGTGTGTGTGTGTGTGTGTGTGTGTGTGTGTGTGTGTGTGTGTGTGTGTGTGTGTGTGTGTGTGTGTGTGTGAACACACCTACTGTAGATTGGTAGACACCAACCTTTGGAATTGCTACTGCCAGGTAAGATATGGTTTTAATTCTCCTCTTTCTTGAGATCCATTTTTCACAGGCTGGTGGGCTCATTTTATTAAGCGCACAGTCCCTCCCCCTACCCCCCCAGTCCAGTTAATGCCCTTCTGTATTGGATGGTAATAAATATGAGAGGGAGTTGATTGCCAAATTAGATGCACCTTCAGGGATCTTGTGGGAGGGAAAGGGTTTCTCGAGGTCTGGTGCTGGAAAGGTGAAATGAGTATCTATCTCTTCAGGGGTAGTTGAGGAATTGTCTGGTCTGCTCAACCCTCTCCACACATACACACATGCACTTTTTCAGATCATACAGCAGGGTGCAGCGCTATATCTCCACCAGCTTGGAGGGTGAGGGAGCAGAGTGTCATAATTTGGTTAGCAGGGGTGCTATTTCTCTGCTCTTCAAGAAAAAGGACATTATAAAAAGGGTTCTAGCACCCTGGACAGCTGGAGGGAGACGTGAAAATAGGAGGGTGAGTGCTATAACCTCCTCCCTCATGGGGAAGGAAGCGAAATTGCTAGATACCATGGCCAGTAAATCCATTAAACAGAATATCAGTCATCCATGTATGTCTAATACACAGCTGCCCTGCTGCTGAGCCAAGCTCAGCAGGCTGTTTCAACCACAAAATGATTAATTAAAAGTGCAAGAGTTGTTTTTTTCATTTCAATCTATTCATCTAAAGTCTTTTGTTTTCCTTTGAATATCAGAGAGGGTCACATCCCATCTGCTTTATTTACGTAAATTATCCCACTGACAGCAATTTTAAGGCAAAATGCCCTGGGTTTGTGCAGTTCCTGATTTGCCATAACTGTGGTAAAATATATGAAAGCACAACAAAAACAAAACAATCCCCCCCTCCCACCATCTATCTCAGTAGAACCTCTGTGTAGTTTTTGGTGCCCACTTCAATAGCTAGTTGATTTCTATTTCCTACTCTTTTTCAGTCCCTCATAAATGGCCCCAAAATGACTCAGAACTGCTAAATATAAACCAAATTCAAGGAAATGGCAGTGGTTAATAGTTAATGTCTTTATGCCATTTGAAAGATGTTAAAGTGCTATATGAATTCCAAATGGCGCTGTTATTAGTAATTATGATTATGAAACATGATTCAGCCTCAGAGAAAGATAAATCAACACTACCTGGCCGCCATCAGAAGCACTTGTACTAGTCACACTTACTTCATGTATATTTGCACAACACTATCTACTGCCTATATCTCAGGGACCAAATACCTTAACTGTAACAGAATATACAAACAGTATTTTGGAAGATTGTAGGGATAGTGTAAACTAGGTAAAACTAAGTATGGATTATATTCTGTTATTCCAGATAAGAGATCCTCTTGAAAAAATGAAAGTTCCATGCAGAGATAATTGATGCATGCATTCTATGTTTATCTAAGAAATATCAATGAGCAGGTTAGAATGTAATTTCACCCATTTTAATGTGTGCCTTAATGTCAGGGGATTATATTTTACATATTAGATTATTTTCTGTCATAAAGAATAGTAAAATTCTACAAGTGTGTGGTTGTACAAAGCTATGACTATTTATAAATCTGCAGGTGTACCTGTTTATCGCTGTTTTTATGATATACTATAGCGTAGTTTTAATGATTCCACCATTGAAACTTGTTTGTGTCTTCTGCTAGAAGTCTAAGCACTGTCAGTTACCATTAAAGAACTGTGTTGTATCAGATCATCCCAAATCAGTTTATGGCTCAATAACCCATGCCATACAATGATTTGTTTTGAAGACTTAATATTTTAGATGCATAGTGCCCTAATTTCAAGGTTTAGATAGTCATTTTGGTTTCAAAACAAAAAATGTATTTTAATATTTGTACTGCAGATAATTGTTACTGCTATAGACTGGAAAGTGTTATGTTTTTGTAGCATGAAGATATGAGGGGTTGATCTTGCCTTATACCCTGTTTTAAAATAAATCTTTGTACCAGGGAGTGAGTATATATGCACACACATACATCTCCATTTTTACCTCATTCCTTACTCAGACAAGCTTCCACTGGCTGGAAATTTTCCCTGAATAAGTACTGAGGAAAGCTGAGAAAGATGTTCAGGATGTTGCCCTCAGATGGACAGGAGATATCCTGCAAAATATATGTCCATATAAAATACACAGGGTTTGAATTCAATGTTACATCAGGGCCCAATATATTTCTAGGGGAAGGAGTTATTCAATATAATGCTTAACATCCCTTGCTTTGTACTTTTAAACGTAAAAATACCAGGAATGAAATGTACAACAAAATAGAATTTGGTGTAGTTTTGCAGCTCTAGACTGCTGCGTGCCAAGTTCTGAGTCATAGTCATCCAAAACAGTCATGTAATCAGGCCTCTGTCAGAGCTTATTATTCAAGGGTTTGGGACTATACAGTAATGAAAAAGACAACATAAACATCTTCCCGGTAGTAATTTGTGTCATTACTGTTATCTTTTATTTTTAATGTGGGATTATTGTGATACTCGTAAAGTGAGGCATGGATAGCACCAGCTGGAGTGAAACACAGCATGGGAAGGTGTTATGAAAGCTTCTCCAGGTGATATAGTTAATGGGCCTACCCTGCTATTCCAGGCATGGCCTTTCCTTACCAGAGACTGAAATTAAGGCCTAATGGTTTGATGGCTTTTTTTATAATTCACAAGCAAAATGCATTTGGTGTCTTATTGTTACACCCATTTCTAAAGCACCCATTAGTTTAGTATTTGGGCACTCGTACATACATTCACTCCTGTAAAATAGGTGCCCTGTAACAGTACTCACTGATGCCAGTGATATTCAGTTTTTCCATAGATAATTTAGTCTTTAATTAGTCCATATCTTAACTCTTAAAATGAACATGTCTTATCTTTAATATCTATGTTCAGAGGGTAACGCTCAGCCGTCTCATCTGGGAGCAGGTTCTTAGAAAACGTGCCTATCCCAAGAGATCAGAGTATTATTGAAATTTCTCAGTGATTGTTTTCTATCAGAATGTAGTCCACTTCATGGTCCCTCTGAAATATAGGCTGTAGATCTTCTGTGCCTCTGGTAGCAGTGTGGAGGAATTCACCCTCTTTTAGTGGTAGTGCTAAAGTTGTCTGCCGGGTTCCCTTCCAGACTGAGGGACTCAGGAGGCTTCATGTGCTCCAAAGGTGGTTTAGTTCTGACACAGTGTACTACAGGGGTGGGCAAACTTTTTGGCCTGAGGGTCACATCTGGGTATGGAAATTGTATGGTGAGCCATGAATGGGGTTGGGATGGGGGAAGGCTCCATATGTGGGTACGGGTTCTGGGGCGGAGCCAGAACTGAGGAGTTCAGGGTGTGGGAGGGGGCTCCAGGCTGAGGCAGAGGGTTGGGGTGCAGACTCAGGTTGGGCTAGGGATGAGGGGTTGGGAGTGCAGGAGGGTGCTCCGGGCTGGGTCCAAGGGGTTTGGAGGGTGGGAGGGGGATCAGGGCTGGGGTAGGGGGTTGGAGCGTGAGAGGGGGTCACTCTCTGGTGGGTGCTTATCTCAAGCAGTTCCTGGAAGCAGTGGCATGTCCCCCCTCTGGCTCCTATATGGAGGCACAGCCAGGCAGCTCCCATTGGCTGTAGTTGCCAGCCAATGGGAGCTGTGGAGGCAGTGCTTGGAGCAGGGGAACGGGCAGGGACAGTGTTTGGAGCCCTCTGCCTTCCCCTATGTGTAGGAGTCTAATAGGGGACATGCTGCTGCTTCCAGGAGCCATGCAGAGACACAGCATGCATGGAGTGGGGCAAGCCCCAGACCCCTCTCCCCGGCTGGAGTGCCAGAGCAGGGAAAACCCTGGATCCTGCTCCCTTGTGGGAGCTCAAGGGCCAGATGCAGCCCCTGGGCCATAGTTTGCACATCCTGGGTGTACTATGTATCACATGTGCTTATGTGGCCCCCGTCACCATAGTGTTTGAGCACCTCGCACTGTATAATGTTTTTCCTCACACTACCATGTGAGCTAGGGCTGTTCTATTATTCCTATTACACAGAGAAGTTTAAGTCCACACTTAACCTGACATAGCTACTGTGCTCACGGGTATGAAAAATCCACACCCCATGAGCGCCATAGATATGGCGAACTAACCCCAGTGTAGATACAAGTCAGCTGATGGAAGAATGCCTCCATTGATGGGGAAGATGGATTTCCTACAGCAACAGGAAAACCATTCCATCACTGTAGGCTGTGTCATTGCTACGGGGTTATGTTGGCATAGCTACAGTGCCCATGTGTAGACGTGGACTGACTTGCCCAAAGTCACACAGTAAGTTTGTGGCAAAGCAGGATTTGAACCCAAGTTTCCAGAGTCCCAGGCTAGTGCCCTAATCACAGAATCAGCTTTCCTGTCTGATACACAGGAGTGTTAGCAAGAAAATAAACTTCTTTTCCAAGCCCTACTCAGGCTTTGGTCAGAGTGACAAAGTTCAATACCCTGCCATGTGAACACAGGTCATCAGCTCTTTTTTCCACTGACATGATGCAATGCTCTCAATGAAAGTATACTACTTCTCATTCATGGCCTCCTTCTACTTGGTTGAGACTCCAGACAGAGTGAAGGGCTCCAACCATTCGTTCAGCAAATATTTGTGTAAAGTTGTACATCTAATTAAATATGGACTAACACTACATCTGACTGGCACCTACGTTTCCAGCGAGACAACCACTTATTCCACAGATGCCCTGGAAAGTTGTGACAATCTATATCTTAGATCCACATCTCTATATCTATATAAGGAATAGCCAGCATAGACTTGTCAAGAAAAAATCATGCTAAACCAACCAAATTTCCTTCTTTGACAGGGTTACGAGCCTAGTGGATGAGGGGGTGGAGCAGTACATGTTAATATATCTTGATTTTGGTAAAGATTTTGGCACAGTCCCACATGACATTCTCATAAGCAAACTAGGGAAATGTGGGCCAGATGAAATTACTATAAAGTGAATGCACAGCAGGTTGAAAGACTGTACTCAAAAAGTGGTGTCAAACTGGGAAGGTATAGCTAGTGGAGTCAGTTCTGGATCCGATACTATTCAATATTTTCATTAACAACTTGGATAATGGAGTGCAGAGCATGCTTATAAAATTTGCAGATGACACGAAGCTGGGAGGGGTTGCAAGCACTTTGTCAGACAGGATGAGCATTAAATGACCTTGACAAATTGGAGAATTGGTCTGAATTCAACAAGATTAAGTTCAGTATAGGCAGGTGCAAAGAACTTCACTTAGCAAGGAAAAATCAAAATGGGGAATAACTGGCTTGGTGATAATACTGCTGAAAAGGGATAGAGATTATAGTGGATCACAAATTGAATATGAGTCAAAAATATGATGCAGCTGTGAAAAAGGATAATATTCTGGGGGTACTTACAACAGAAGCATCGTAAGACATGGGAGGTAATTGTCCTGCACAGCTAGGTACAGATGAGGCCTCAGCTGGTGTACTGTGTCCAATTCTAAGCACTACACTTTAGGAAAAGTGTGGCTAGAGGAGAGCGACAAAAAAGAGAAGGTTTTGAAAACCTGGCCTATAATGAAAGGTTTAAAAAACTGGGCTTGTATAGTCTTGAGAAAAGAAGACTGAGGTCGCACCTCAGAATAATTTTCAAATATGTTAAGGGCTGTTATAAATGAGATGGTGATCAATTGTTCTCCGTGTCCCCTGAAGGTAGGGTTTAATCTGGGCTTAATCTGCAGTAAAGCAGATTTAGGTTAGATATAAAGAAAAAACTTCTAACTATAAGGATAGTTAAGCACTAGAATAGGCTTCCAAGGCAAGTTGTGAAATCCCCATCATTGAAGGTTTAAGAACAGGTTTGACGAATACCTGCCAAGGATGGTCTAGGTGTACTTGATCCTGCCATAGCACTGTGGACTGGCCTCAATGACTTCTCAAGATCCCTTCCAGCCCTACATTTCTATGATTCTATAAAAGAATGGCAGCTTTAACGTTTCCCTGTTTTTGGCTGACCTTTTCTGTTCTGTGAAACCTAGGGTTGCTTAAAGGTCAGCACAAGAGATTAAAAATATTTCCTAAACCGCTTTAGGGACTGAAATTATTAACAAGGCACAGTGGTATGTAGGCATGGTTTTAAGAATTGTGGAGATACTAATATTTGAAAACTAAATATTTGGTTTTTAATCTACCTCCTTCTCTTTACCTGCCAAGACACAAGTTCAGGCTTTTTTCCTGTAATCGTTGACAAGATTATTGAGACTTATGGTCCCATCTGAACTGGCAAAGGAGCTAAATTTATCATAGTGAATTAAAGCCACATAATTTTTCACGTTGCTAGTTGACTGGTATCAAGGAGGTAGAGAAAATTTGGTGGCACTCAAAACAATGAGCTTATCTATAAACCTAATGATCTCTATGTGAAGTTAAAAAGCAATATTTACTCAACTGGCAATGCTTGGTCAAATGCCTAGCAAAATCAAATCTATGCAGCACTGAGAGGGAATGAAAACACAGTTGGTTTATTGTATATGATAGTAATTTTATCTTTCTTGTATAAGATATCTGATTGCACATTTCCATAAGTAAACTTCTAACTCCCCATTTCTGTTTTGATTATAAACTGGTAATTGCTGTCTGCACAGGAAGTAGTTTTTAATGTTATGTGCTGAGCCCCTAATTTACCCGTTTAAAATGTTCTTGGTGTCTTCTAGATTAGAAACAGGGAATATTATCATGGAGAATTCAACAAAAGAAAATGCTCAGTTGTTCTCAAAAACCATAATCCTGCCAATTGACAGGTCTTCATCTAAATCTGAATCTTCCGCTTCCAAGGAGAAACAAACATGCTGTGGAGGTATAAAGGTAAGGAAGAGCTCTGAATTTTAAAGCACAGACCATTGAATGGCTGAAGTTTTGTTGCTGGGTGTGTTTTTCCCCAGTATATTTCTCACTGGAACATTACCCTTTTTCCGTTCAGTGTAAAAGTGGTATAGATGCAGCTAATTTATGAAGTTCTGGCACTGATTCAAATTGTCCTAACTTTTGGGGATGTTCAACTCTGAGGCTATGGTTCAGGCTCACGTGTAATGTGTGTTCAGTAGCCGCTATTAACAACCAATATTTACCCACAGTTATCAGCCCATGGTATTTCCCTGAGTTAACAATAGAATAGTACACTGGTTCTCAAACTTTTTTTTTTTTTTTTTTTGCGGAACAGTTGATGATCTTCCCAAATGTCATTTGTACCATTATCTAACTATTGTAAAGTGCTTTGGATAAACAAGCTATATAAAAAAAACCCCTTAATAATAATGAATGGGTTTTTGTTCTACAAATAAAAGTGCACAACTAATATTTTGATATCAGTAGTACTGCCTTTCTAATCAGGTGGATATGCCTTCTCTCCCCTGCTGTGGCAGCCCCTGAGCTGGGGCTGGGAAGGAGGGGGGTCTCTCCCTCTCTCCCCCACTGCAGCAACTCCTGAGCTCTGGCTGGGAAGGAGGGGGGGATCTTTCCCCAACCACAGCAGCCCCTGAGCTGGCGCTGGGAAGGAGAGCCGTCTCTCCCTGGCAGTTGCAGCCCTGGAGCTGGGGAAAGTCGCCTCTTTCTCTGGCTGCTGCAGCCCTGCACATCCCAAATTCTCCCCACCCCCTCTTCTCACCCCCCTACCCCTTCCCACCTACCCTTTATTCCCCCCCCAGGCCACCACCTCACCTTACATGTGCATCTTCTCCAGGGTCCAGGCACCTAATTAGGTGGGCGGCCCTGCATCCTCTCGTGTGCAGCTGCCCAGGCGCGCACCTTAGAGGGAACTATCTGCGGACCACCTGGATGGAGCTCGTGGATCACTGGTGATCCATGGACCACAGCTTGAGACAGGGCCGGCTCTAGGTATTTTGCCTCCCCAAGCAAAAAAAAAAAACAAAAAAAACCCATTGTGCTGCTCCAAGCATGTGCTTGGTTTGCTGGTGCCTAGAGCCGGTCCTGGTTTGAGAACCTTTGGAACAGTAAATGTTTGTAGTACCAGTGTGTGGGGTCAGTAAATGTCTTTTAATTTTAATTGGCAGCCCTGGTAACATAGGTTTCTGGTATTTGAAAAATGATTCCTACTACTTTATGTACATTTTGAACACTTTACTGATTGAATAAACATGAATTTTGATTTGTGGTACTATGAATGAAAGAGCCCTGAAAGCCAACAGTAATGTGTGTGTGGTTTGTTTTTTTATTTTTTTTTTTGGTTCTCATCAAACTCTGAGCCCACCCAAAATTGCTATTCTTGAATGAGAGCACTCTCTTGTGAGTTCAACTTCAGCAGCCTCAGACTTGTAATGTAGCATTGCAATGTGATAATGTCACAACACATTCACATTACAATATCATTCTGGAAGAGCACTCTCTCTGGAAATCCAGCCCTGCACAAGCGGGTGGTTGAAGATCAGTTACTTTTTCATGCAGCTGGTCTTTTCTTGCAGTCTACACTCCAGGGATTGGCTTCTGCTGTGGTGTGAGTTGAGTTCACTGAGGTATATGTGGTCCCAATCTGAATCAGAATATCTTTGGCTTTGCCAAATTCTTGCTCCCCTTCACATTCTTTATTCCCTTTGGGTTTCCATTGTTACAGTGCATTGTTTCCAGTTACAATCTGAGCCAATATCCATAGAAAGAGTCCCATTGGTTTCAGTGAGATTGGGGCCTGTAAATAACAGCCCATAACAGATAATATGCTCTGTGATACAATGATTCTGGTAATCTTGTACAGAATAAAATGACAACTTTGACAACACAAACTCCTGAATATTTCCATTGGTCTTATGTACCACCACACAGATATCCACTGATGGCTGAAAACTGGGCCACTGTTGCTTAGAAATTAAATACAAGTGGTATTAATTAAAGCTGCATTATAACAGCAATAAGATCATTGCCCCTATGTCTGCACCACAATAATCTGATTCCCTCATTGAATAAACCTTCAGTCACAGTCCAGCCACTCAGGAATCAGCTTATTGCCTCCAAAATACACTAATATTAGAGCTCAAACAATTAGTCCTGTTTGGAAATTTTGCTGCTTTCATGCTTCTGGACCTGGAAAGCTGGATCAGTTAACCTCTAGAAAACCTGAATAATGAGGAGATTTGGCAAATTGTTTTTGTAAACGGCCAGCCTTTCACAAACTTTGCACTTAGGTTTACTTACCAAAAAAAAGCACCAGCTGATTTATGATGAGGTCAACATCCAACTTTATCTATGTTTGGAGGTGAGCTGGAGAAGGATGGAACATCCTGGGCATTTCCACATTTCCAGTGTAATACAGGAGCATTTTTGCTGCCTCCTGATGTCAAGTTCCCTATTGGGAAGTTCCAAGACATTTAAGAAAACTGACATCAAAATATGTCTGAAAACGAAGACGTTTGAAGTCCTATTTTCATTACATCATCTACCCCTGAAAATATTCATGTTTTTATATGACCATATAAAATCCAAAGTCATGAACGTGCACACAAAGGAAAAGGACAGTTATGCTTATTTTCCTTGGAAAGCTTTCTGAAAGTCCTCCTGGTAGGAAATATTGTTCAAAGTGGGGAAAGTTTTATTTAAATTATGGCAGGCACTTGGGAGATTTCCGCGGGTAGCAGCCCGTGCTGGGAAGCAATGCAAGTGTGACAATGGGAAATTAGAAAGTGCAATGCAGAAGTTTGCATTAAACTTTAATACCAATTCTACAATCAATAGATCAAATTATGTACTAGGAGGGAACTGTTCCTATGGAGCTCTTGATTTATCCCGTTTTGTGTAATTGCACTCAAGATAGTCATAAATGCACAGCATGGGGGAGCATGTGGCCCTTGGTGTGTGTTATACATTGTAACGTGCATCATTGCTATGGGTTTTTTCCTACACAAAGAAAAGTCACATATGTACAGTCAGCACAGCCTTTTTTTGAGAGTGAAAAAACTGTGTGTGGCCTCCATTAGAAAGAACACAGCATTTCACTCTATTCAGGAGCTGATTGCATCCTACTGAAAATAACTAGTTGTGCAAAAAGAGATGTGGGGAGTTTCCATTTAACAGATACAGTACACAGAAATCTAGTCTGTGTTAGGGCTGGCCTTACTCATGGTACCACGTAATGGCTAGGTCCCTAGGTCATAAATCTCTGCCATCTCTAGTGTCCCCATCCCAGTTGTCACTCCAGCACAGTGGTGGTCTCTCTTCTGGCAGGTAGTAACTCATCCCTCTGCCCAGGTCTCTATTGAAGTCCACCCCTTTTGTCTAACAAAGTGTAGAAGTGCAACATCCCCCAGAAAGAGTTTCTGGCTCGGCTCAGCTCTGGGCCCCTGAAGACCTCACAACCTTACTTCAGGGCTTACAATGTCTTTATCTCTCTTACCTCAAGGAGGCAGAAGGGTTATGTCATCCTTCTTGCTGGTTGGTAGGGGAGCCCAGGCCCGCTCTCTCTGCAGGGCTCTGACCCAGGGCTCTGTGAGAGGCGGTAATACCAAACACCCAGGCGTTCTCTGATGTTTCCTCCCTTGACCACTTCCTACCATTTACTTTCTCAGCTCAGTGCATGGTCATATTGTCACAAACAATCCAAGAAAAGCTAGAGTGTGGGGTTCTTTACTCCTTAAGGATCTTTAATCTGGTCCTCTTCTGAGGCCTTGGGTACTCTCAGATAGTGTCACCACTTGCTATCCCTGTCCCCTTTCTGAGCTGTCTGGCTTGCTTTTAAACTCTTCCTCCTGATGGAGAAGGTTCTGGAGGTGCAGTGGGATGAGACCACTTGGGCCTAGAACTGCTCCTTAACCCTCTTCTATCCCAGTGTGGGGTTTATATACCCTGCCACACAGACATAAGAGAAAAACAAATATACGCTGAAGTTACTATATGACAGGAGATTTGATGGGGGAAGGATCATTCTACAAAGGACATTTTTCATATGAAGCATTTTAAAATGAAGGTTTGAGGATGGTTCTGGGGATTGATAAAGGGATGCAGCACCTTTTGTCTCAGGCTCATTGGTTAACATCCTGTCCTGGTTAGGTTGTTTAAAGCCTCTGTTTTGCAAGTTCCTCCACAGTAGGAGATTCCCCTGTCCTGGGTCCCAGTGACTTCAGTAAGAACAACTTTCAGGATAAGGGTTTTAAAATTATTGGATGGCTGGTCCCCTATATGAAATGGGTTGCTACTGTCAGTCTATTTCTGGGCCACCCAGAGGATTCAGGGGGCCTGGGGTCTTCAGCGGTGGGGGGTCCCCCGCTTTGGCAGCAATTCGGCGGTGGAGGGTTCCGCCACCAACGTGCCACAAAGACCTGCAGTGGGGTCCCCCTGCCACTGAATTACTGCTGAAGACCCGGCACTTCGGCGGGTCCCGCTTTGGTGGGAATTCGGTGGTGGGGGGTCCTTCCGCCCTGGGGTGGAAGGACCCCGTGCCGCCAAAGACCCGGAGCGGAAGAAGCTCCGGGGGCCCGGGCCCCGTGAGAGTTTTCCGGGGCCCCTGGAGCAAGTGAAGGACCCTGCTCCAAGGGCCCCACTTACCCCCCCCGGAAGGACCCTGCCCCACTTACCCTCCCCCCGGGGAGCCCTGGTCTATTCCCTAGTGAATAAGTGTCCATATGAAAAAAAATCCATCAAAATTGACAGTAATTGCTTCTACTGGGGGCTGAATTATTCCTCTAGCCCTAGAGACAGGGTTTGCTTTGTCATTTTGTTGTCTCCTGCTAGAGATAATAGCAGTGTTGTCGGACAGTGAAGGAAATTTGAACTGCTGCTGTCCATGAACTGTGGATAAACAGAAGATTGTCAATCCAGCACCTTTCACAAACACAAGGAAAAATCACTTATAATAATAATTAATAATAAAAGTATATTTTTTTTAAAAATCATTTAATTCAATTAATACAACAAAATATTTGTTATAGTATGATCTTCATTACCATCAACTTCTCTCACAGATATTTCTTGGCGCATTATCCTTTGTTTACTTCGCTAAAGCATTGTCAGGAAGTTATCTAAAAAGTACCATCACCCAAATAGAAAGAAGATTTGATATCCCTTCTTCTTTGGTTGGTGTTATTGACGGCAGCTTTGAAATTGGTATGTGGTGCTTTCATTTTCAGACAAAACTAATGCCACCTGTCATTGCGGCAAATGATCGTACAAATCTCAAAGGCCTATTGAAGTTAAATGAGATCCCTTTGGCAAGAGCAAATGTGGCCTTTAATATGTGTTTACATGTGGTGTGACAGTGATGAGACTGTGCTTAACATGGCCCCGATCATGTAATGATTGAAACTGTGGTGGTGACTGCTGCTTTAGAGATGGTTCTTGTTAGCACTGTTTTTTTCTGAACCAGCATGAGAGAAATGTGATGGCCAAGGTATAGACTACTCCCCTAGATAGCACAATGAAGGGTTGCGGCAGAGCCTGATTCACCCGTATCATGGTCTGAGCTGCAGATATTTCATTTATCCATGTAATTCAGCAGTGGTGCCCTCACTTGTATGCACTGTACTGTTGGCAGTGGTGAGGAGTGGCAGTGCTAACAGCTGCCCCACTGCCAGTTCAGATTTGGTCCTACACTCCCTCTGTCATGACGGAGGGGCTGTGGGGCCAAACTGGCGTGAGCACATTGGGCAGGGGGAGGTCAGTGCTGCTCCGCCTTGTGGCTGCTGCATAGTGAGGCAAGTCCTACATCAGGGCTTCCCACAAGGAGCCAGCCCAGCCTCATCCTGTCCCCCTCTCAGGGATGGGGGTGTGATGCTGCACCTGGGCAAGCCAGGCTGGGAGGCAGAGGCTGAGCCTAGCAAAGACTTGGGATGTGGAAAGCTGGGGCCAGCAGCTACAGAGGGTTGGCTCCACAGGTACTGATGGTGTGTAACATAGGGAAAAATTCCAGGGGGGGGCACCTCTGTAATTAAGTGCTGTGGTAAGGGATTTGCATACATCAGACCATGTATTATTCTTTCCTTAGGCAAGCCCAACCAGACACATGTACTATGGAGGTTATTGGTTACCTTGAAGCAGTGTTAAAAGGGTTTGGCACTGGTGTTAGCAGTAGACAAAAGACAATACTTTTCTTGTGCAGTGTTCAGCCCTCTCTCCCCTGGCGTTGTCACTGCGAGATCCCTTCCTGTATAATCCAGCCAGGATAGCTCTGACTTGGTAAACAGCGAGAATACAAAGATCAAATCCTATATTGCCTCCATTGGTCAATGGATCAAAGGTACTCCTGCACTGAGATCTCCTGCATGACATCATGAAAGTTACCATCAAACCTTTGGACTTATGTCAAAATTCCTTCAGTTTAGTGTTTTGTGGCATTTTAGCACTCCTGGGAATAAAATATTGGCTAAGGTACCCAAAGTCCTATTACTTGGCTGCCTCATTCCCTCCCCCCTCCCCTTTGCATTCCACCTCTCTGTCTAGTGGCTGCCATCTGCCTAGATCCTCGTTTCCAGCTGCTTCTACAGGTGCCCATGTTCTTCCTAACTGATCCTGGACACTTGCACAACTATTTGGAAACAAGGAGGAGACCTACGAACATGTGAGCAGCCATCTTTCTGTGTACCCCCAACAAGTGTTAGATAGGCCACGATTTGGGAATGACTGGTTTAGCGTGTAGTTCACTTATGAATGTGTTGTAAATCCAAGTTACCTTTTTGTATTTTTCAAAGGGAATCTCCTAATCATAATTCTTGTAAGCTACTTTGGAGCGAAACTTCATAGGCCAAAGATAATTGGCGTTGGTTGCCTAATAATGTCAGCTGGAACCTTTCTAATTGCGATGCCCCAATTCTTTATGGGACGGTAAGTGCAAAGCAATCTGTTCTTTCAGTTCAGAAAGAAATGCACTAGCACAGAACTTACCTTTTGCCCATGAACCAATTTAAACCACAGACACTGATTGTGGAAGTGCTGATGGGAACAGAGAGTAATATGGTTACTATTATTAATTGTTTATTACAAATAGATTATTTATTACTATCATTGAGCAAATAATAGAAAAATATTCCATTAATATGCATGCAAATCTGAAATTCATTTCTGATTAGTTGATGTTTGTAAGCCATTTCTGGGCATGATTTAAAGCCCATTGGAGCTATCTATGATAAAGTGACAAATAAAAACAGAAAATAGTGAGCAGGAAAGAACTATGTAGGACCCAGAGGACCCTCCCACTCTTTTGTATTCTACACTAGACCAGATTTGGGACTCAGAATACCAAGTGGTTTTCTGGGATGTGGTCACATGCACACTTCATACAGTACATTTACTTATCTAATCCTTTCGATCATGTTACATATAACCTGTAATCCATGCAGCTTGTTGGGATCGCCTTAATCAGATGCACCTGAGACTTCATTTAAGTGCTTTGGTACATGCATTTCTTCAGTGAGGATGCAATGACATTTTTTGTTGTAATATATTGTAAGGGGGGGGGAAAGAGTAAAGATGTCGATTTTTACACAGCTATAGGTATGAGATATTTTCTTCCTCCACCAATTCTACTGTCAGCATCTCCCCATGTCTACAGGATAAAAACCAAATACCACTCTCAGTCTTAGAAAGGTCTCAAGCCAAAATAAATGCAGGTAAGAATATTCAATTTTTTAAAAAAATATTGTGTATGTATGTAGGTGGGTCTGGTAGTACTGGCTATTATGAAGGTTGCCCAATACATCACATTATAAGACCCTGTTTTCTGTTGCCAAACTTTAACTATTTGGGCTGAAATTCTGGTTTAGTGACTTTATCACATATACATTGCAAACTCTGTGGCAGAGGCAGGGATGGAATCCAGTTCCCCAGGGCAGCATTCAACTGCTGTAACAATAGGACCCCTTCTCTTCTCCCACTGTGTATCCCCTGCCTCATTCACTATTCACCTTTTTGCTTCTGCAACAAGTGAAGCAGGGGGGTGCCACGGACAACAGTCTCCTTCATTGCACAATCCTGATTCATCCTCAAAATAGCTTCATCTTGCCACACATTGAACAACAGAGATAAAACAATATTAAATAGCTGCTCCTTAAGTGAACACCGTCCATCCTGTGCACCCAGTGAGGCAGAGGCCCTGTGTAAAAAAATAAATAGCATGTGATCATGTAATTCAAGACTGTATCATAATGCAACATGCTCTAGGGGGCCAAAGTAAGGTTGCATAAGCAACCTTAATTCTGGTATTTCTTAAGTTTTGAGCACTGACTTTGTGACCTTAATAATGCTCTTTTAACATAGTTTGTGTGTTTTTATATATATTATATTTAAAATTTATATATAATATAAAAAACAAGATATATCTCAAGCAACTATGTAAAATGTGACAAAGTTCCTCCTCTACCTTGGTGGATGCTGCGCTTATTTGGCAGATTTGCTCATCTCAGTGATCTTCCCCACAGTCAGGGTCAACTTCTCCTGTGTCTGATCAGG
The DNA here is from genome assembly GCF_007399415.2 of Gopherus evgoodei. Classification (NCBI taxonomy): domain Eukaryota; kingdom Metazoa; phylum Chordata; order Testudines; family Testudinidae; genus Gopherus; species Gopherus evgoodei. The sequence goes on along the minus strand of NC_044322.1, from coordinate 244,703,489 downwards.
AGTTGGGAGGTTTGTGGGGGAACCTGGGGCCACCCTCTACTCCGGGTTCCAGCCCAGGGCCCTGTGGATTGCAGCTGTCTATAGTGCCTCCTGTAACAGCTGCATGACAACTACAACTCCCTGGGCTACTTCCCCATGGCCTCCTCCAAACACCTTCTTTATCCTCACCACAGGACCTTCCTTCTGGCGTCTGATAACACTTGTGCTCCTTAGTCCTCCAGCAGCACACCCTCTCACTCTTAGCTCCTTGCACCTCTTGCTCCCAGCTCCTCCTCTCCTCTGGCTCCCAGCTCCTTGACTGGAGTGAGCTCCTTTTTAAACCCAGGTGCTCTGATTAGCCTGCCTTCATTGGCTGCAGGTGTTCTAATCAGTCTGTCTGTCTTAATTGGTTCTAGCAGGTTCCTGATTACTCTAGTGCAGCCCCTGCTCTGGTCACTCAGGGAACAGAAAACTACTCATCCAGTGACCAGTCTATTTGCCCTCTACCAGACTCCTGTACCCCACTGGTTTGGATCTGTCACAAAAGGCAATTATCTTTGTTTCATATCTGTGCTACTTTTTGTGCTAGAAACATAGCTGAACCTTCTTTAATGCCATTTTTTAATTCCCCCAATCCTGGGGCCAGTCAGAGGCTAGTATGATACCTGGCATAAATTGAAGCAGCCTGAGATATGCTTATTTCCAGCTGCCTGTGGCCCAAAGGAGCTGTCAAACCAAGGTAAGGATAGACGTGTTCAATGTCAAAATGTCACAAACAATATCTTGTTCTACCCTCTCTCTCTCTCTCTCTCTGTATCCAGGATGTGAAAAAGAAGTTGGATCATCCATGTGGATCTATGTTTTGCTTGGGAATCTTTTGCGTGGGATAGGAGAGACTCCTATCCAGCCTTTGGGAATTACGTATATTGACGATTATGCCAGTGAAGAGAGTGCTGCTTTCTACATTGGTAAAATAATGAATCAAATTACTTGATCCTAATGTCTTATTTTTCACAAGACATAAATTGAGTTGTTTTCAGTAGCAGAATGAGTGACATTAAATTAACTTGTCCTGATTATTTTGCTTGCATGGTTTAAAATTTTCAAGGTTTTATTTAAAAGCTGCGTGCATTTTAGGGGTCAAATTCCACTCTTGATTACACCAGTGCAGTCCCATTATCTTCACTGAGAAGATAATTTGGCCTTGGGTTCCTGTTGCTACCTTAATCTTATTAAATCTTCTGCATGTGGATTAGTGGATCACACAGTTCTCTGGAGGGGAATAGAAATTTGTATAGCATAGATTTATTTGGTGCTTAAAACGTAACATGGAATTTAAATTAAGCACAGATAAACTATTATGAACAGAATCAGAACTTGGAATCTTCCCTCCAAACTGAATCAGAACAGTCATATGTTGAGGGTCGAAATACTTAAAAGAACTTTTTCCCTATTGTGTTTCGTGTGTGACGATACCTGTATGTTAAGCTGAAATGCCATCTGAAAGGTTTTTATCACTAGAAACTTCTTTTTTTTTTTTTTTAAGTATTTCTAGTCTGGTTAGAAGTGAGATCTACCAGAAATTTTATGCAAAAATTTGTTCTTGCAAGATTTCCAGATCAATTTTGAAAACTCAAAAAATGTGTGTAGGTTGGATAAGAGCCTAACAAAAAACATCTGAACTTAATCCAGTGTGACATGCTGACCCTTTTTGAGGTTTGTCCATCACTAATAAAATACGTTGGTTAATGTACACACATTTTCTGACCATTTTATACATAATTTGCAACTCTGTTGGTGGCGCTTCTGAATTTAGACCACAAACTTCCATGAATTCACTTATTCCAGGCTGAATTTGGTCTGTTAATTAGGTGACAGCAAAAAAAACAAAAGTGAAATTTTGATGCAATGAGCCAATTTTTGCCTTTTGATACAATGGCGCTAGTCTGGAGCAATTCCATTGTCTGGGAATAAGAATAAAATTATTTTGGATTTGCACGAATGTGTGTGAAGGCAGAATTTGGTCCTGCATGTTAAAATACAGGTCACTTTTCACTGATACTGTACACAAGAACAGAGTATGACAATGTATGAAAACAATCATTTAAGGCAGAAAAATGACAGTTTCCTTGTGTTTTTTTGCAGGGTGTGTACAGACAGTTGCAATTATAGGCCCAATATTTGGTTTTCTTTTAGGATCCCTCTGTGCTAAACTATATGTTGACATTGGCTTTGTAGACTTGGGTAAGTCAGAAAAATCATTTTAAAAAATTGTTTACTCTATGTGTTGCATTGAAAAGTTCCAGATCCTTCAAAGTAAATGATATGGGGGATATAAAAAGGCAGGTTAAATTAAAGACTTGAGGGTAGTTAGCTTTGGAAGATTTTAAACTGAAAAACTATTTCCAGCATAAGAAGAATTCTCTTTTCCCCCATCATAATATTGCTTAAATTAAATAAAAGACATTAAAATACAATCCCTTGAATTCAACAAAACCTGTCAGCAAAAAAAAGTGATATATTCTGCATGCATGTTTTCTAAAGTAATGGGATCTTGGATGTTATTTGTAGAGACTGAATGCCTAAAGTATAAGAAAGGGACTGAATGAAGTGTAAAGTACTTCTGAACATGAATAAGGATGGCAGAATCTGACCCAGAAATAGGTCATATAATTAGAACTGGTTGGAAAATGTTGTTTATTCCCCCCTCCCCAAAGATAATTTTTGACTTTTCAGAAAACAAACCCAAAACCAACCAACCAACCAAAAACCACAAAACAGAGAAACTGAAAATTTTTGGTCAAAACCTTCTTCCTTTTTTTTTTTTTTTTTTAACAATGATTCAGGTTTTTGGTTTTCTGACTTTTTTTTTTTTATGGTTTTGTCAACCTCCCCCCTCTCACCTACCAAGTTTTCCATCCGAAAAAAGTTTGGATGGAAATTTTTTGATCATCCTTAAAATGACTCTCTTAGTGAATGTTTTGAATTCCTTGCCCTGACTCTACTGGGACAGGGGTAAACAGCAATGCATAAATAACTCTATGTTGTTGCTGTATTTTTGATATCCATTGTACTGATAAGATGATGCTTTAATCAGTGGGACTGATCTTGTGAACTGCCAAACACTTGCCCCTTCGACTCTTATTGACTTAATAGGACGTTGCTTAGCACGTGTCATGAACAGAATCAGAGTTTGAATATGAAACACTGATAGAAACATGTGGCACAATTATCTATTTTTAAACCCTACAGGTAGGTAAATTTTGTTTGTGTCAGTGCTGGAGAAAATACAGTTGGCATTTTGATGTGATATAAATGCTGATTACGTTTAACCCAAATCACAAGTTATACGGAAATATGAGAACTCAAAAGAAAAACTCCCAGTCTGCATGGGAGATGTGGCAGCATCATGGTTATATGCCTCAATGGCAACCTTTCCGACCACTTAAGGAACAGTGTAGATAGTTTCTAAAGGGGTTGTGTACTCCACAGCTGTCAGAAAAGTATTAGATGTGGGTGGGGATGGTGATTATGGAAAAAGAGATCTGGGGCTCTGTTGAAGAAATAAGAATCTCTGCTGGGAGAGGTACCCTTCAAAATGTGCTTTGCTCTTAACAAACTTTCACTAAATACGCAAATATGTCCCTCTTCCCTCCCTGTACCACAGACAGTATAACAATAACTCACAATGATGCCCGATGGGTAGGAGCTTGGTGGCTTGGTTATTTAATAGCAGGTGTGTTAAGTGTTCTGGCTGCCATCCCATTCTGGTTCTTACCAAAGCACCTGCCAAGACCAGAAAGCAGAAAGGATTCCAGTACCTTTTCTGAGCAGTCAAAGTTCATTACTGAAGATAACAGGGAGCATCACAGATCTTATGAACAGCAAGTAAAGATACTTGAAATGGCAAAAGGCAAGTAAACACAGTTTGTTTTATACAGTTTGTTTAATTTTACACCTTATCTTTCAGGCTTGACCTCTATTTAAAGGCCCCAGAGTTGATTTTGGCTTAGTGGCACCAGGGGATTAGCAATATGAACAAAAGGGGCCCTCAAATTGCTTCCTAGCCCCATATTTCCTACAGCACAGTTTCTCCAGCTGGCTTGGTGACCCTGAAGTGATCCATGAGGCTGTAAGGGGAGAATTTGCAAAAAGGCTATAGATCTTTCCCTGTAAAAGATATATGTTTAAACAAACCCAGTAGAAAGGGGACTTATAAACCCCTCCACCCTCAAAAAATAGCCAAAACTACAGAAAGTTTGCAAACCACTGCTGTAAAATCTTGAGGTTGATTGAAAGCACCATGTTCAGAAAAACGAATGGGAAAATAATTGGCTTCTACTCACACAAGCACGCCCAGGCTGAACAAAATGCAGGAAAAGGCAAAGTTATGGCATCTGCTTATATGGAAGCAGGACATAAAAATATTTTATTTATAAGACCAAGCAACACTATTTCACTATAACTATAACTGGTGCCCTTCCCTCTAATTTCTGAGAATTTTACGTCAGCAAGTTGGCAAGAGAATTCCCAGTTACTTACTAGCAACACCTGGGATTTTGGATCAAAGTGAAGGGGGAGAGATAGCTCAGTGATCTGAGCATTGGCCTGCTAAACCCAGGATTGTGAGCTCAATCCTTGAGGGGGCCACTTAGGGATCTGGGGCAAAAATTGGTCCTGCTAGTGAAGACAGGGGGCTGGACTTGATGACCTTTCAAGGTCCCTTCCAGTTCTGGCAGATTGGTATATCTCCAATTATTACCTTTAACCTGGGGATGTTACAGGATTTTGGCAACCTAATGATAGAAAAATTGTGGTTGTTCTTTATTTAATGGATGCATGCAACATTCATGCGCTATAATGAGTTCCACTCATTTACATTGAGGTCATGAACAAGCCAAGGATATAATCAACTTTGGCTAAAGCCTGAATTAAATCCCTCTCTTTGTGACAGGAAAGAGAAAAAGGAGAGAGAGAGAAATTTAATGCGGGCCTGAAAGTAAATATTTTTTCTTTTTTTAATTGCCATGCCTATGTTTTGCTGGAAACATAAAAATATCACAAGAAAGGCTTTTTGTGTGGTATTTCCAATGTGCTTCAAAAGACGACAGAAGAACGGCCATACTGGGTCAGATCAATGGTTCATCTAGCCAGTATCCTGTCTTCTGTCAGTGGGCAATGCCAGATGCTTCAGAGGGAATGAACAGAACAGACAGTCATCAAGTGATCCATCCCCTGTCGCCCATTCCCAGCTTCTGGCAAATAGAGGCAAGGGGGACACACAGCGTGGGGTAGATCCCTGACTATCTTGGCTAATAGCCATTAAAAGACCTATCTTCTATGATAATATCTAGTTCTTTTTTGAACCCTCTTATGGTTTAAGCCTCTGGTAACGAGTTATTTGAAGAAGTACTTCCATTTGTGTGTTTTAAATCTGCTGCCTATTAATTTCATTGGGTGACCCCTAGTTCTTGTGTTATGTGAAAGAGTAAATAACACTTCCTTATTTACTTTCTCCACTCCAGTCATGATTTTATAGACCTCTATCATATCCCCGTCCCTTAGTAGTCTCATTTCTAAGCTGAAAAGTCCCAGTCTTTTTAATTTCTCCTCATACAGAAGCTGTTCCATATCTGCAATAATTTTTGTTGCCCATTTCTGTACTTTTTTCAGTTCTAATGTATCTTTTTTGAGATGAGGCGACCAGAACTGCATGTGGTATTCAAGGTATGGGCATACCATGGATTTATATAGAGGCATTATGATATTTTTTTGTCTTACTATCTATTCTTTTCCTAATGGTTCCTAACACTCTGTTAGCTTTTGTGACTGCTGCTGCATATTGAACAGATGTTTTCAGAAAACTATCCACAATGCCTCCAAGATCTTTCTTCAGTGGTAACAGCTAATTTAGAATCCATCATTTTGTATGTATAGTTGGGATTATATTTTCCAGTGTGCATTACTTTGCATGTATCAAGACTTAATTTTCTCTACCATTTTTGCCCAGTCACAGTTTTGTGAGATCCCTTTTTAATTCTTTGCAGTCTGCTTTGGACTTACCTAGTTTGAGTAATTTTGTATTGTGTGCAAAGTATGCCACTTCACTCTTTACCCCTTTTTTTCCAGATCATTTATGACTATGTTGAACAGCACTGGTTCCAGTACAGACCTCTGGGGGAAACCACTATTTACTTCTCTCTGTTCTGAAAACTGACCATTTACTCCTACCCATTGTTTCCTGCATTTTAATCAGTTACTGATCCATGAGGGAACCTTCCTTCTTATCTCATGACTGCTTACTGAGCTTAAGAGCCTTTGGTGAGGGATCTTGTCAAAGGTTTTCTGAAAGTCTAGTTCACTACATTTACTGGATCACCCTTATTCTCATGCTTGTTGACCCCCTCAATGAATTCTAATAGATTGGTGAGGTATGATTTCCCTTTACAAAAGCCAAGTTGACTCTTCCCCAACAAATCGTGTTCATCTATGTGTTTGATAATTCTGTTATTTACTATACTTTCAACCAGTTTGCCTGGTACTGAAGTTAGGCTCGCTGGCCTGTAATTGCTGGGATCACCTCTGGAGCCTTTTATAAAAAATGGTGTCATTTTACCTATCATTGGGTACAGAAGCTGATTTAAATACCATACATACTACACTTAGTAGTTCTGCAATTTCATATTTGAGTTCCTTCAGAACTTCTGGGTGAATACCATCTGGTCCTGGTGACTTATTACTGTTTAAATTAACAATTAAATTTATCAGTGAGAACTGGAAATCAAGGTATTGTGAAGTCATCTGAAAATATCACCGTCACAGATCCGTTCTCTTGCATGTGTGTGAGTCAAAGAGTGACTGCTAAAGTAGTTTCCACAGACAGCAAATTGAAACTTATCCAACTCTCTCTGCCCTTTAAGGTTCATCCATCTCTAAAATATATACCAAAGCTGATCTACGTAGGGATGGGGCACAGTCTGGTTAAAGCACTGGGTGGGGAATCACAAGACCTGGATTCCAGTCCCAGATATTCCACAGACTTGTTTTTCATTGGCCTTAGATTTCCAAAAGGGTCTCTAGTTTTGGGTGCCTCAGCAGCTGAGTAAGACAACTTAACCCATATAGGGCCAAGCCAGTTGAAGCCAGTGGGAAATGTGGGTGCTCAATGCACTGAAAATCAGGTCCTTAGTTGTCTAAAGTAGAATACCAAAAAAAGTGAGGCACTCAAAACAAAATGCCATTTTGTAAATTTGACACTTAACTAGTTTGTTCCTCACTCCCCCGCCACCCCCCATCTGTAAAATAGGGATCATACCCACCTCCCAGCAATGCTGTGGAACTGACTTCATTAATCTTTATTAAACATTGTGTGGTCCTTGATGGGAAAGTGCTATTGAATTACAAAATTTTATTCATATTAATTATTATTTTTCCAGTTTGCTTTTCACTAACAGAGCATTTTGGTTTGCAGATTTCCTGCCATCAGTGAAGAACCTCTTCGGAAATCCAGTTTACTTTCTATATTTATGTGCAAGCATCATTCAGTTCAATTCTTTAATTGGCATGGTAACATATAAACCAAAATATATTGAGCAACAGTATGGGCAATCATCCTCAAAAACGAATTTTGTTATAGGTATGTTAAGTCAACTTCTTGGCGCCTTAAAAATGGAAACCTTTCAGATTGCCGACTGGTACACAAAAATGGGCAAAAAAAGCTTCTGAAGACTACTTTCTGCTCCCCTTGTAAAAATTTTAAATACCAGATGCTGAACATGAATCTGTTTTATCATTGGATTTAGCATTTAATTAACTCTGAGTTTAAGTGTATGCAAGAGCTGCTGCAAGGGATTGTTGAGATTGCTGGTTTACTTACTCTTCTTCCAGAAAATATAAAAGAAAAATATCAAGCAATCACAAGAAAATAACTTAAATCAGGAATTAATTTTAAAATAATTTCTGTAAATATATATTTATTAGTATTGCTCACTTCCTGACTTCCCATTCCAACAAACTGAGCACCAGTTCAGAAAGTGGGATAGGGACCTGTCACGGGGTGACTCACCACACTGGTGCCTCCTGCTGGGTGTTTTGGGAATTAGCTCAGCCTCAGTGGGTGCACCCTTATGCGGTGGTGGCTCTCCTGCCCTTACCTCCATTTGAAGACCCCTTACGGCTCCTTCCTCTCAGCATCTGTTTTGTGGCACAGCCCTCCCTCCATGCCACCATCCAGTTTCCCCCTCTTCTGGGGGACTCCTCCAGCAAGAGTCCAGCCACTCCTCATAGCAGCTTGGCCATCCATAGCCAGGCTGCTCCTTCAGTGAGGGGGACCCAGGCCCGCCCACTACTCCAGGTCCCGGCTCAGGGACCCTGCCAACAGCAGCTTCCTGCTGCCTCTTCCTTCCAGGTCTCTGTCTCTATTCTCTGAGCCACTTCCCCATAGCCTCTGTTCCTTCTGCTCCTTCCTCTGGCTCCAGCTCCTTTGCCCTCTTCCCAGGGCCTCAAGCATGTAAGTCCTGGCAACCTGCCAGGAGCCCTCTAGGAAGCCAGTCTTCTCCCTAGGGCTTCTTGCAGCAGACAAACCTGCTCAGTGAATTCATACAGTTTCCTATAAAGATGAATGTTTAAAGAAACATGCAATTAAAATATATATCACAATGCTTCCTAATTCAGTGGCAAACATATCATTTGTACAAGCTATACAGTGAAAGTATTACTTGTATGTATGCAGTAAACCTCTGAGCAATATAGATCTATGGAAAATATTGACTTGCATATCATATATATCACTGTTTTCTACTGGATTGATTAAGATCTATTCTAATAATTAATAGGCCATCTAGTGGCTGTCTTCTAAGCCTACTTAACAAAAACAATGAGGAGTCCGGTGTCACTTTAAAAACTAACAGATGTATTTGAGCATAAGCTTTTCGTGGGTAAAAAACCCCACTTCTTCAGATGCATGGAGTGAAAATTACAGATGCAGGCATTATTATACTGACACATGAAGAGAAGGGAGTTACCTAACAGTGGTTCGAGCATTGGCCTGCTAAACCCAGGGTTGTAAGTTCAATCCTTGAGGGACGCCACTTTGGGATCCAGGGCAAAATCAGTACTTTGGTCCTGCTAGTGAAGGCAGGGGGCTGGACTCGATGACCTTTCGAGGTCCCTTCCAGTTCTAGGAGATAGGTCTATCTCCAATTATGAAAAAAAAAAAAAAAAAGAGGAGAACCAGTGTGGACAAGGCCAATTCAATCAGGGTGGATGTGGTCCACTCCCAATACTTGATGAGGAGGTGTCAATGCTAGGAGAGGGAAAGTTGCTTCTGTCATGAGCCAGCCACTCCCAGTCCCTATTCAAGACTGCATTAATGGTGTTAAATTTTCAAATGAATTTTAGATTTGCAGTTTCTCTTTGAAGTCTGTTTTTAAAGTTTTTTTGTTCAAGTATGGCTACTTTAAAATCTATTACAGAATGTCCAGGGAGATTGAAGTGTTCTCCTACTGGCTTTTGTATGTTACCATTCCCAATGTCTGATTTGTGTCCATTTATTCTTTTACATAGAGACTGTCCAGTTTGGCCAATGTATATGGCAGAGGGGCATTGCTGGCACATGATGGCATATATGTAGCATTAGTAGATGTGCAGGTGAATGAGACCCTGATGGTGTGGCTGATGTGGTTGGGTCCTCTGATGGTGTCGCTATAGTAGATATGGAGACAGACTAGGCAATGAGGTTTGATACAGAGATTGGTTCCTGGTTTAGTGTTTCTGTGGTGTGGTGTGTAGTTGCTGGTGAGTATTTGCTTCAGGTTTCGGGGCTGTCTGTAAGCGAGGACTGCCTGTCTCCCGAGGCCTGTGAGAGTGAGGGGTCGTTTTCCAGGATAGGTTGTAGTTTGCTGCTGATGTGCTGGAGAGGTTTTAGCTAGGGGCTGTATGTGATGGCCAGTGGTGTTCTGTTATTTTCCTTGTTGGGCCTGTCCTGTAGTAGGTGACTTCTAGGTACTTGTCTCACTCTGTTAATCTGTTTCCTCACTTCCCCAGGTGGGTATTGTAGTTTTAAGAATGCTTGATAAAGATCTTGTAGGTGTTTGTCTCTGTCTGAGGAATTGGAGCAAGTTCGGTTGTATCTTAGGGATTGGCTGTAGAGACAATGAATCGTGTGATGTGTCGTGGATGGAAGCTGGAGGCATGTAGGTAAGTATAGTGGTCAGTAGGTTTCCGGTATAGGGTGGTGTTTATGTGACCGTCACTGTAGTGTTCAGGAAGTGGATTTCTTGTGTGGACTGGTCCAGGCTGAGGTTGATGGCGGGGTGGAAATTGTTGAAATCAAGGTGGAATTCTTCAAGGGCCTCCTTCCCATGGGTCTATATGATGAAGATGTCATCAATGTAGTGCAAGTAGAGGGAGCGGTACTAGGGGACGAGAGCTGAGGAAGAGCTGTTCTAAATCAGCCATAAAAATGTTGGCATACTGTGGGGCCATGTGGGTACCCATAGCAGTACTGGTGACTTGAAGGTATAAGTTGTCCCCAAATCTCAAATGATTGTGGGTGAGGAAAAAGTCACAAAGCTCAGCCACTAAGCCTATTTTGTTACTTATGCACAATTCAAACCAAAATATATGAAAGAAACTGAATGAATAGGATTCTGATGTATGTAAAAGCAGGTATGTTGGGTTTAAAAGTTGTGAACCATTTTTATTAAATAAATAATTTGAAATAGTTTTTTAAAAACCCCTAACGATCTCATCCCAAACTTGAACTATTGCATGATTTTTTTTTTAATTTGCTTCTGTTTGTAAAAACAGTTTCAGGTCAGTATCACTAGATGTCAGTGTTATGTAATGGCTATAAAATAGAAAACCCTTTAAAAGGAAAAAAGACTTGATATATGGTAACTTAGGTTACAACTGAGAAATAATGTGCTGTGGAAAATTTACCCTGTGGATTTCACCTTTGTTTATTTATCAGTGATCTCTTATGATGCTGTCTTTACAGTTTGTTGAATGTTTTTGAAAGTATTGAATAGCTCTTTGGTCTTGATCTTCCATTTTGTCTGAGCTCTGCTTGATGCAGGACCCAAGTAGGTGAGCGTCAAAGATGGCCTGTGCCATCTTTACATTCCCCTAGTCTTGAGGCTGCTTATCCAGCCCCTGATGTAAATTAGAGCAACTTCAGAGTTCTTCTTACTTTCACCTTGTTGCAACAAGCCCCCTAAAGGGCTATTCTGGCAGCGGAGACTGTAGTCAAGTTCAGAGGTGCACCAGCCATGCTCTAACATACCATTTATACGAGGAACCATGAAAGCATGACTTAGGGATGGCCCCATTCCACCTCGGGATTTCCCAATAAACCAGTTCCACTGTTGAGCTATAGCAGACAAGTGGGAAGATCTGGTCCTTTGTCTGTTGACTGTGTGCAATCTGTTTTTTGTGAGTATTAAAAATTCAAATTGTGTTGGTTAGGTTCAGGTGACAGGTTTGAATGGTATGTTTCCATTCCACGAACAATGAATGTGAAACCACTTAGGATTAATATCCATGTGACAATTGTAGGCCATTGTCTAAGACAGGGGTCGGCAATCTTTCAGAAGTGGTGTACCAAATCTTCATTTATTCACTCTAATTTAAGGTTTTGCGTGCCAATAATACATTTTAATGTTTTTAGAAGGTCTCTTTCTATAAGTCTATAATAAATAACTAAACTATTGTTGTATGTAAAGTAAATAAGGCTTTTAAAATGTTTGAAAAGCTTCATTTAAAATTAAATTAAAATGAAGAGCCCCTCGGACCGGTGGCCAGGACCTGGGCAGCATGAGTGCCACTGAAAATCAACTCGCGTGCCGCCTTCGGCACCTGTGCCATAGGTTGCCTACCTCTGGTCTAAGAGGAGATTAGGGAATTCTCAATAATAATACCTTAAACTAAAAACATATGAATGGCAAGATATTTAATTCAGAGCTGGTGATCATATTTTTAAGTGAATATTATTAATGAGTACCTAAGAACATAATTTTACCTAAAATAGAAATCTTAGGCTTTAGAAATTAATGCAAATAATTAAACAATGAGGAGGCAAACCTACAAGGTGCCAGTCACCCTCATCTCATTGAAATCAGTCAAGCTGAGGGCACTTGAGTCTCACAGGAGTAGACATCACCCTGCAGGAATGAGCTACAGGATAAAAAAAATTTCTAGACCCTAATTTCAATATATTTGTTTAAAGGTATGGTAATAACATTAATAGAATTTGAGTTAATGCTGTGATAAACCTACCACAAACATATTGACATTGAGGCAAACATGAAGGTCTTAAGAATTTGGTAGATCATTACCTAGGCCAAGCCTTAGATGTCCTTAATATTGCTACTGCTAATCTGCCAAAAATGTACCATGTAATGTTTAAATAAATACAAAATATTAAATAGTGTTGCAGCATTGTCAGAGAGAGGTTCAGAAATTGGAGAAGATTAAAGAAACTTCCAGAAAATGAAGATACTTCATGTACTTTTAAAAATTATTTAAATAATCCTTTATTTAAAAAATTAGAAAATGAATGGACTTAAAAACCTCAATTAATGTGCTGCCATTTTTGTATGCTTGCTTCAGTGCATTATAGTGTAATGAGGATCTCTGTTGTACCAGAAGGAGACTGGTTTTTATTATAAGTATTTATTTTTTTGGTGAGTGTTAACTATTTTGTCTGACAATAATATGTTTTCATAGAGAAGAAAGATGGGAAAATGAAATGATACAAATAAAATAACTTGGTACCTGCCATAGTTTTAAAAGAGCTGGCTGAGGAGCTCACTGGACCATTCATGTTGATTTCCAATAAGTCTTGGAGCACTGGGAAAGTTCAAGATGACTGGAAGAAAGCTAATGTTGTGCCAGTTTTTAAAAAGGGTAAATGGGATGACTCAGGTAATTATGGGTCTGTCAGTCAGACATCAATCCTGGGCAAGATGATGAGTAGCTGATATGGGAGACAGTTACTAACTAGAACTAAAGGAGGGTAATATAATTACTGCAAACAAACATGGGTTTATGGAAAATAGATCCTGTCACACTAACTTGATAACTTTTTTTTATGAGATTACAAGTTTGGTTGATAAAAGTAATAGTGTTAACGTAATATACTTAGATTTCTGTAAAGTATTTGACTTGGTATCATATGACAATTTGATTAAAAACCTAAAATTAACATGGCACACATTAAATGGATTAAAAGCTAGCTAACTGATGGGTCAAAATAAATCTTTAAACGGGAAACCATCATTGAGTGTGGCTGTTTCCAGTGGGGGTCCTGAAGAGGTTGTGTTTTGGCTCTGTGCTATTTAACATTTTTATCAGTGACCAGAAAGAAAACATAAAATCATCGCGGATAAAGTTTGCAGATGACACAAAAACTGGGGGGGGGGAGTGGTAAATAATGAAGAGGACAGGTCACTAATACAGAGCAATCTGGATCGCTTGGTAAACTGGGTACAAGCAAACTGTATGTATTTTAATACAGCTAAATGTAAATGTTGGAACAAAGAATGTAGACCATACTTTCAGGATGGGAGACTCTATCCTTGGAAGCAGAGACTCTGAAGAGATTTGGGGGTTGTAGTGGATAATCAACTGAACATGAGCTGAACAATGTGGCCAAAAGAGCTAATGCCATCTTGGGATGCATAAAGAGAGTAGGAATAGAGAGGTTATTTTATCTCTGTATTTGGCAGTGGTGCAACTACTACTGAAATATTGTGTCTGGTTCTTCCTACAATTCAAGAAGGATGTTGACAAATTGGTGAGGGTTCAGAGAAAATACAGGAGACTGATTAAAAGATTAGAAAATACTCCTTATAGTGGTAGACTCAATCTATTTAGTTTAACAAAGAGAAGTATAAGGAGTGCCTTGATTACAGTCTATAAATATCTACGTGGGGAACAAATATTTAGTGATGAGCTCTTCAATCCAGCAGAGACAGGTATAACATGATCCAATGGCTGCAAATTGAAGCTGGACAAATTCAAACTGGAAATAAGGTATAATTTTTAACAATCAGAGTAATTAACCATTGGGACAGTTTAGAAAAATTCATGGTGGATTCTCCATTACTGACAATTTTTGAATTAAGATTGGAATTACTTTGGGGAAGTTCTATGGCCTGTGTCATACTGGAGGTCAGTGTCAATGATCCTAATGGTCTCTTCTGGCCTTAGACTCTATGAATCTAGAGTATTCATTTAACCACACCTCCTTTTGTCACACTGTTGGGTTCCTATTACAGAAATATCTGATCTGCCATACAGAATAAAATACTGGATTTTTTCCCTTATAAGTTAGGTAGTCCAAAATAAGCATGGCCATCACAGTGAAATGCTTCTATAGTATATTGAGTTATTCATGGGTGAGAATATCTGTTAAGGTATCTTCTAACATCCTGTTATGAGTTTTCCAATTTATCCTGTTTTACATTATACAAAGTTTAGCATGGACTGAGGCCCATTACAGAAACAGAAATATAATAATAACTAGTAGCCATCTAGCACTTTACATCAAATGGTCTGTATTGCAGTCCATTTGACATGATGATTTTGCACCATAAATGAATCAGTTTGCAAGAAAATGATCAACAATGACTAGCTGATGCTGTACACTTTTAATGTTAATGTTGCAGCTGTAGATGGGATTGGGGGGTTGTCATTCAGACAGTTGCCAAATGTTCATTTTGTGGGCTCCCTTAGCAAATATGGCTGGGCATAGCAGCCCTCCTAGTTCAAGCTTACATGTATACTAATTTTTCTCATTTGTTTATAGGTCTTATCAACATTCCTGCTGTGGCCTTTGGGATATTCTCAGGAGGACTGATCATGAAAAAATTCCGGATTAATGTTTTGGGGGCTGCAAAGCTGTCCTTGGGATCATCCTTCTTTGGTTACCTCTTGCTACTTTCATTATTTGCAATGGGCTGTGAGAACTCAGATGTGGCAGGACTGACGGTGTCTTATGAAGGGTATGTTGGAAAGAGCAACGTTGAGTGCAAAGTTCCATTTTAAAGCAACCTGCTTCTTCAAAGTATTCCACATATTCCATGAATATACTCACCAGGGATCTAATCTAATCTAATCCAAAGCAACTTTCCATTGACTTCAGCAAGATCTGGAGAAGAGCCCAGAATTCCCTCTGTAATTATTTTTAGCACCCAAGCCCTTATTCTTCTCTATGCAAGTTATTCCTGTGTAGATGAATTGAAATTCATGGCATTTCCTGTGAGTTCTCTGATTGGGGAGTGGAGCTGTGCTGCTCCTCACAAAAGGCCCTTTTAATCCACAGATCCCTGGAGAGCTGAAGAGCTCAATGAGCCAAGAGGCATCTGTATCTATGTTCCTTGCCTCTATCTGCCGCTGAATACCCCTGGACTCTCTAATGCTCTCTGGACATGCCTGTGGTAGGGTTCCCCCTAGCAGGACCACTGTAGAAAACCCTTCAAGGTGGAGATTTAAACTGCAGAGGGTGAAATAGTGCAGGTTAATCATCACTTTGGGTATGTCTACACTACGGGATTATTCCGATTTTACAGAAACCCTTTTTTTTAAAAAACAGGTTGTATAAAGTCGAGTGCACGTGGCCACACTAAGCACATTAATTCGGCGGTGTGCGTCCATGTACCAAGGCTGGCGTCGATTTCCAGAGCATTGCACTGTGGGTAGCTATCCCTAGCTATCGCATAGTTCCCGCAGTCTCCCCCGCCCATTGGAATTCTGGGTTGAGATCCCAATGCATGATGGGGCGAAAAAAGTGTCGCGGGTGATTCTGGGTAAATGTCGTTATTCAAGCCTTCCTCCGTGAAAGCAACAGCAGACAATCATTTTGTGCCCTTTTTCCCTGGATTGCCCTGGCAGATGCCATAGCATGGCAACCATGGAGCCCGTTTAGCCTTTTGTCACTGTCACCGTATGTGTACTGGATGCTGCTGACAGATGTGGTACTGCAGTGCTGCACAGCAGCATTCATTCACCTTTGCAAGGTAGCAGAGATGGTTACCTGCCCTATATCACTGTCTGCAATTGGAAATTGGCGATGATGGTTTTCAATCCTTTTGTACCGTCTGCCGGGAATGACCAGGAGTCATTCCCATTTTTGCCCAGGCGCCCCCGGCCGACTTCACCGAGGCCAGCCAGGAGCACTCACAGGATGATAAGGATGGTTTCCAACCCTTTTGTACTGTCTGCCATCAGGAAAGGAAGGAGAAGGGATGCTGCTGTTCAGCGCCGCAGCACCATTTCTACCAGCAGCATGCAGTAGACATACAGTGACATTGAAAAAAGGCGAGAAATGATTTTTTTCTCTTTTCTTTCACAGGGGAGGGGGGGCAGTACATTTACGGCATATACCCTGAACTGCCCTGGACAATGCTTTTGACCCTTCAGGCACTGAGAGCTCAGTCAAGAATGCAAATGCTTTTCGGAGACTGCGGGGACTGTGGGATAGCTGTAGATTTCAGTCCCCCTTCTCTCCCTCCATGAGCGTCCATTTGATTCTTTGGCTTTCTGTTACACTTGTCACGCAGCACTGTGTTGAGTCCCTACTGTGGCCTCTGTCTGGAGATTTTTTTCAAATGCTTTGGCATTTCGTCTTCTGGAACAGAACTCTGAAAGAACAGATTTGTCTCCCCATAAAGTGATCAGATCCAGTATCTCCCGTACAGTCTATGCTGATCAGTGCTCCACGCTGGGCAAACAGGAAATGAAATTGAAAAGTTCGTGGGGCTTTTTCCGTCTACCTGGTCAGTGCATCTGACTCCAGATTGCTGTCCAGAACGGGCACAATGGTGCACTGTGGAATAGCTCCCGGAGGCCAATACCATCAAATTGCGGCCACACTAACCCTAATCCGAAATGGCAATACCGATTTGAGCTCTACTCCCCTCGTCGGGGAGGAGTACAGATATCGATATTAAGTGCCCTTTGTATTGAAATAAAGGGCTTCGTTGTGTGAACGGGTGCAGGGTTACTTCGATTTAACGCTGCTAAATTTGGTATAAATGCATAGTGTAGACCAGGCCTCTGAGTGAAATCCTGACCCCACTGAAGTAAATGGAAGTTTTGCCATTGACTTCACGGGGCCAAGATTTCATACTCTGCAGTAATCTATACCAGTTTCCCCAACAGATTTTGATAGACGAATCCAATGGTACTTGACTAGTTGTCACTCCCATGAAACTCTGCTGATTCCCCACCTCCAAGAGCCCTTCATGGGACAAAGATGGAAAGAGTCAGCACAGTACCTGGAAGTGGTTGCATTCCCACTTTTCACACCATTGCAGTCGAGATCTGCAGGCACAAGTTTCCTTAGGCTTGCGGCAGCAGAGGTGACCCCAGTGACTTTCTGGATGGGCTTTCTGTGCTTGCTTCTGCAGCCACTCCATGAGTGATGCTCCCATTGAGGTCAAAGGAAGATCTGTAGATTGAGTGGCTGAAGGGTCAGGTCCTCAACTTAGATCAATCTATCTGTGATCACTTTCCCTCACTTTCCCGCCTCTTTTTCAATAGCTTTTCGGTAGGGATGATTTTTCCCCTTTGCCATCAGAGTGACCAATGTTCTGAGCATTTGGGTCCAATTTTGTTTAATTGAATTGTGCCCCAGATGTTTCAGATGAATATTTTAGAAAATAAAAACAATACATGAGAACACTAGCTAACAATGCCCCTTTAATAAAACATATGCTGTATTTTAATAGGCATGTCATATTGTAGAATACTGTTTGATTGCAGAGAGGAAACATTTGTAAAGGGAAGTAGAAAGAAAACAGTTCAGTAGACTAAAGATACAAGGCTACACTCAGGTGCATCTTCCTGAAAATATAGCCCATGGTTTGAAGACATTTCTACTTAAAGCTGCTGAGAAACTGCATTTCATTTTGTTTCTGAGGTTTATTTTGGTTTTTTGTCAGAACGAAACAGGTCTCTAGCTATGAAGAGACCCTCTTTTCTGAGTGCAATTCAGGATGCATATGTTCAAAAAATGAATGGGATCCTATATGTGGGGAAAATGGAATCACCTACGTGTCGGCGTGTCTTGCTGGTTGCAAAACATCCAATGGAAGCGGAAAAACCTCTGTAAGAAACTTTTCTATCATCATTTATGATGCTTTGGTCTGTCTTAGCCTAGCTAGCTTTGTTACGGCAAATGAATTGCGATTTTTTTAAAAGTAGGGATCTATGAGTTTCCTTAAGTTCCTTGGTTTTCAGCAATGTGCTACAGAAGATAGGAACTTTCTAGGGTGTGCTTTTTTGTTTTTTCATGGAAAATTTTCTGTTTTTCATAAAATGAAAACATGAACATTGAAAATGTAATTGTATTTGGAAAAAAAATGTTTTTTAGTTGTCAAAACCATTATCAGTTTGAGGGTTTTAAACAAAAACCTGAAATATTTTGTCAATAATTGGACATATCTTTGAAAATGTCTGTTTCAAGAAAAAATACTTTTTTAAAACAAAAAAAAATAATTTTTCAACAGAAAATTTTTGACTAACTCTAATTTTGGATTGCACATAGAGATTTTGACTGTCCAAGAGTCTGGAAAAATACAGTAAACAATATTGTAACATTTTAGGTGGTCATTTTTCCCTTACTCCTCTGCTATACATAGTATATCTCAATAAACATACACTTTTACCTGCTATATTCCAGGTATTTTATAATTGCAGCTGTGTGGGAATTACAGCGTCTCCATCAAGAAGCTCCTCAGCGGTGATGGGAGCATGTCAAAAAGGAAATGAATGTCCAAAAATGTTTCTGTATTTTCTGGTAATATCAGTCATCACTTCATATACTTTGTCAATAGGTGGTACACCTGGATATATACTACTTCTAAGGTAAATAGAGATAATTCCTTTTACTGGCAAATGTTTTCAAAGGGATTTGATATTAAAATCCATTTTCTGTCTTCATTCATAATACTGAGTGTCCTTTGCAACTAGTCTTAAAGGCAGTGGAAAGAGGATTTCAGAAGGTTTTTTAACCATTAAAAAGCTTCCTGATGAATTGATGTATAGCAATATAAATGCTACCCGTTAAGCTACATTGTGCTTCTGATTAGATGATACAAATAGCTTCAGATCTAGGTTTACCATCAGCATACATATGCTCACTTTCACTCTGGTCCTGATTCTCATTTACACCAAGGCCACTTCTTATAGCTCTGGTAGTAGAAACTTACATTAACTTTAAATGCCCTTTAAACAGCAAGAATGGTGGCAAAGGATCTTAGTGTATCAGAGAACCAAGCCTTGTGTGTATGCATAGTCAGTCAAATGTTCATAGGTACTGAGTACCCCAAAAAGCCATTGATTTAAGTGTGTGTGTCTGTATTAAATCATTACAAAAGAACCTAGAGACAGACTAAAACCAAACCAGAAGCTGAAAATTCACTCTGATCCGCCCCTTAGGATTCATGGCAAATTAGTGATTCCAGATTATCAGTTAAAACTCTTGTATGCAACATAACAAAGTAGAATTGATCTGAGATTTTTTTTCTATTGTGTCAATAACTGCCTTTCACAGAGACAGTCACATGTTCTAGGGGACCAGTGGCACTATGACTTATCCAGTACTGAATAGAGGCTTGCAAGCAAATTTTCAGAAAATATATAGGGGATATAATATGATCTGTATATAATCTTGATTTGTTCAGCTTCAGTCTGCTCTCTCTGACTTCCAAAAAACCTACGTTTTAGGCATCAGTCTCACTGCCTCTTGAAAAGCTTTTCCTCCTCAGTTCCTTTGGCCAGACTCCCTTCAACTTCCCTTGCCTAGCTTCCAAAATGCAAAAAAATAACATCTAGGTAACTGAGAGTGTGGAGGGCGTCAGATTGTATTTCAAATTGTCCTGACTTCTGAAAGAACTCATCTGACATATACCCTTTCTTACTGCAAGAGCTTAAGTATCATCCTGAACAGACAGGGCTAAAGCTGGAAATACTCTGAATATTGGGCTTTATGCAAAAATGCCACCCTGAGATACTGAAGTAACATAATTTCAAGTGTGATTCCAGCATAATCGCAGATATACCGGTATTTTTCCAGTGGAATATTGGAGCTTGCAAAAGAACTACTTCAACCCCTTTTGGTTTCTTTCACTGCAGGAAGTAACTTTGACAAAGCACAATCTTATCATAACATATTTGAGTTCTCCTTACTCATGCAAATCATCCCTTTTCAGTTCATGCAATCACTCACATCTAAAATTTTGCAGCGCTGGTTGTTACAGCTGTATTAGTACAGCTGTATAGGGCCAGCGCTGCAGAGTGGCCACACTTACAGCAACCAGCGCTGCAAGTGGTGTTAGATGTGGCCACACTGCAGCGCTGTTGGGCGGCTTCAAGGGGGGTTCCGGGACCGAGAGAGCAAACCGGGAAAGGAAACCAGCTTCGCCGCGGTTTGCTCTCTCGGTCCCGGAGCCAGCCAGCAAACCGCGGGGAAGGAGACCTGCTTGCTCGGGGTTCCGGGACCGAGAGAGCAAACCGCGGCGAAGCTGGTTTCCTTTCCCGGTTTGCTCTCTCGGTCCCGGAACCCCGAGCAAGCAGGTCTCCTTCCCCGCGGTTTGCTGGCTGGCTCCGGGACCGAGAGAGCAAACCGCGGCGTTCCCGGTTTGCTCTCTCGGTCCCGGAACCCCGAGCAAGCAGGTCTCCTTCCCCGCGGTTTGCTGGCTGGCTCCGGGACCGAGAGAGCAAACCGCGGCGTTCCCGGTTTGCTCTCTCGGTCCCGGAACCCCGAGCAAGCAGGTCTCCTTCCCCGCGGTTTGCTGGCTGGCTCCGGGACCGAGAGAGCAAACCGGGAAAGGAAACCAGCTTGATTACCAGAGGCTTCCTCCTTCCACGGAGGTCAAGAAAAGCGCTGGTGAGTGTCTACATTGCATTACCAGCGCTGGATCACCAGCGCTGGATCCTCTACACCCGAGACAAAACGGGAGTACGGCCAGCGCTGCAAACAGGGAGTTGCAGCGCTGGTGATGCCCTGCAGATGTGGACACTCTCAAAGTTGCAGCGCTGTAACTCCCTCACCAGCGCTGCAACTTTCTGATGTAGACAAGCCCTCACTTGAATAATGATTGCCCATACAAGTGAGGCTTGATGGCTCATGATTTTGTCTGAAATCTTGAAATTAGGGCTGTCAATTAATCAGTTAACTCAAGTGATTAACTAAAAACAAAGTTAATCACAATTAAAAAAATTAATCACGATTAAACACACTGTTAAACAATAGAATACCAATTGAAATTTATTAAATATTTTTGGATGTTTTTCTACATTTTCAAATATATTGATTTTTATTACAACACAGAATACAAAGTGTACAGTACTCATTTTATATTATTATTTTATTACAAATATTTGCACCGTAAAAATGATAAAAGAAATAGTATTTTTCAATTCACTTCATACAAGCACTGCAGTGCAATCTCTTTATTGTGAAAGTGTAATTTACAAATGTAGATTTTTTCTGTTACATAACTGCTCTCAAAAACGAAACAATGTAAATCTTTAGAGCCTACAAGTCCACTCAGTCCTGCTTCTTGTTCAGCTAATTGCTAAGACAAACAAGTTTGTTTACATTTACAGGAGATGCTGCTGCCTGCTTCTTATTTACAATGTCACCTCGATTTCAGTAAGGCATTTGACACGGTTCCACATGGGGAATTATTAGTTAAATTGGAAAAGATGGTGATCAGTATGAAAACTGAAAGGTGGATAAGGAACTGGTTAAAGGGGAGACTACAACAGGTCGTACTGAAAGGTGAACTGTCAGGCTGGAAGGAGGTTACTAGTGGAGTTCCTCAGGGATCAGTTTTGGGACCAATCGTATTTATCCTTTTTATTACTGACCTTGGCACAAAAAGCAGGAATGTGCTAATAAAGTTTGTGGATGACACAAAGCTGGGAGGTATTGCTAACACAGAGAAGGACCGGGATATCATACAGGAAGATCTGGATGACCTTGTAAACTGGAGTAATAGTAATAGGATGAAATTTAATAATGAAAAAGTGCAAGGTCATGCATTTAGGGATTAATAACAAGAATTTTTGTTATAAATTGGGGACACATCAGTTGGAAGTAATGGAGAAGGAGAAGGACCTCAGAGTATTGGTTGATCACAGGATGACTATGAGCCGCCAATGTGATATGGCTGTTAAAAAAGCTAATGCAATCTTAGGATGCATTAGGGGAGGTATTTCCAGCAAAGATAAGGAGGTGTTAGTACCATTGTACAAGGCACTGGTGAGACCTCACCTGGAATACTGTGTGCAGTTCTAGTCTCCCATGTTTAAGAAGGATGAATTCAAGCTGGAACAGGTTCAGAGATGGGCTACTAGGATGATACGAGGAAAGGAAAACCTGTCTTATGAAAGGAGACTGAAAGAGCTTGGCTTGTTTAGCCTAACCAA
This sequence comes from Gopherus evgoodei, assembly GCF_007399415.2. Taxonomy (NCBI): domain Eukaryota; kingdom Metazoa; phylum Chordata; order Testudines; family Testudinidae; genus Gopherus; species Gopherus evgoodei. Next base: position 244,681,070 of record NC_044322.1, on the reverse strand, counting down.
AAGAAGGTTGAGGGAGGATATGATTGCTCTTTACAAATATATCAGAGGGATTAATATCAGGAAGGGAGAGGAATTATTTAAGCTTAGTACCAATGTGGACACAAGAACAAATGGATATAAACTGGACACTAGGAAGTTTAGACTTGAAATTAGACGAAGGTTTCTAACCATTAGAGGAGTGAAGTTCTGGAACAGCCTTCCAAGAGGAGTAGTGGGGGCAAAAGACATATCTGGCTTTAAGACTAAACTTGATACGTTTATGGAGGGGATGGTATGATGGGATAGCCTAATTTTGGCAATTAATATAGCAATTGATCTTTGATTATCAGCAGGTCAGTATGCCCAGTGGTCTGTGATGGGATGTTGTATGGGATGGGATCTGAGTTACTGCAGAGAATTCTTTCCTGTCTTGCCCACATGCTCAGGGTTTAACTGATCGCCATATTTGGGGTTGGGAAGGAATTTTCCTCCAGGGCAGATTGGCAGAGGCCCCGGAAGTTTTTTGCTTTCCTCTGCAGCGTGGGGCACGGGTCACTTGCTGGAGGATTCTCTGCAGCTTGAGGTCTTCAAACCACAATTTGAGGACTTCAATAATTCAGAAATAGGTTAGGGGTTTGTTGTGGGAGTGGTGGGTGAGATTCTGTGGCCTGCTTTGTGCAGGAGGTCAGACTAGATGATCATAATGGTCCCTTCTCACCTTAAAGTCTGTGAGTCTATAAGTGAGAACAAGTTTGCATGGCACTTTTGTAGCTGGCATTGCAAGGTATTTATGTGCCAGATATGCTAAGCATTTGTATGCCCCCTCATACTTCAGCCACCATTCCAGAGGACATGCTTCCATGCTCTTGATGCTCGTTAAAAATAATGTGTTAATTAAATTTGTGACTGAGCTGCTTGGGGAGAACTGTATGTCTTCAGCTCTGTATTACCCGCATTCTGCCATATATATCATTTTATAGCAGTCTCGGATGATGACCCAGCACATTTTGTTTTAAGAACACTTTCACAGCAAATTTGACAAAACGCAAAGATATAAAATTAGCTACAGCACTTGACCCAAGGTTTAAGAATCAGAAATGCTTTCCAAAATCTGAGGGAGACGAGGTGTGGAGCATGCTTTCAGAAGTCTTAAAAGAGCAAGACTCAGATGCAGAAACTACAGAACCCAAACCACCAAAAAAGAAAATCAACCTTCTGCTGGTGGCATCTGACTCAGTTGATGAACATGCATCGGTCTGCTTTGGATTGTTATTGAGCAGAACCCGTCATCAGCATGGAAGCATGTCCTATGGAATGGTAGTTGAAGCATGAAGGGACACATGAATCTTTAGCTCATCTGGCACGTAAATATCTTGCGATGCCGGCTACAACAGTGCTATGAGAACACCTGTTCTCACTTTCAGGTGACATTGTAAATGAGAAGTGAGCAGCATTATCTCCTACAAGTTGTAACCAAGTTTGTTTGTCTGAGCGATTGGCTGAACTAGGACTGAACGGACTTGGAGGTTCTAAAGTTTTACAGTGTTTTATTTTTCAGAGCAATTATTTTTATACATAATTCTACATTTGCAAGTTAAACTTTCATTATAAAGAGATTGCACTACAGTACTTGTATGAGGTGGATTGAAAAGTGCCATTTATTTTGTTTTTACAGTGCAAATACTTGTAATCAAAAATAAATATAAAGTGAGCACTGTACACTTTGTATTCTGCGTTGTAACTGAAATCAATTTATTTGAAAATGTACAAAACATCCAAAAATGTTTAAGTAAATGGTATTCCATTATTTTTTAACAACCCATTTAATTTTTTTAATCACATGAGAGCCCTACTTGAAATGTATTGATGATTTCAGGTTCAATGTCACTAAGACCCTGTCTATTCTTGTTTTGTTTGTTTGCACCAGTTTTGTTTCAAACCTGGGTAAACTCCACCAGTACAAGCCCCTTCTTCCAGCAGGACAGCACATCTAAGAGGCGAGTTGCATTTGTGTAGCAACATCATCTGCAAAAAATTCTCAGTACGGAATGAGCAGTGATCATTGTTGGAATGAGTGTAGGAAATATAAAAGCTCAGCGTAATAAATTATTAAGCCACCATTTAAATTTTCAACTCAAAGACATCTATATTTCTACCTGAAGAAGTATTTAGGGAGGATAAAACTCCTCCTGTCAAAGTCAGTTGAAGTTGCCTGGACTCCACACACCTAGAGATTTGCTAACGTGATTTTTCCAATTTCAATTATCTATATGGAACAGTTTTGAAATGCTTTCAGCAATAATTGCAAATTTAAAAAAAACACTTTTCATTTCATAAATCAGAAGATAAAACTTTATGCACAAAACTTTGCATATAATTTGCAAACAGAAAAAGGGACTACATTTATTTTTTAAAAAATCAGTTAATTTAGTTAATTTATTGTGGGCCAGATTCTGATGCCCTCACTCTCTGAGTAATCCCACTGAAACCAATGGGACTAATTGCAAACTACTCAACATGAGTAAGGGCATCAGAATCTGGCCCCTAGAAAATTAATAAAATTAATTCTTTTTACAAAATAAATCAGTTCATTTGTCTGTTCGTGAATCATCTCCAAACATATTTGAATTTTTATGAACTTGCTCTTTATTGTGAAATCATTGAATGATTGGCTTTCCAAGGAAATTTTTATGATCAAAAAATGAGCTTATATTCACAGAATGCAAATATGTGCACTTTAGAAACAAAATTACTGCCCAAGTGAATTTGCAGTTTTCATTCAAGCAACCATTTGCCAATGAATTTTTTTTTTTTTTGGCATTTTCAGCCAACTCTAACATTGAAAGTTGGTTCTGGTACTTGGTGAAATATGAAATGTGAGATCCAAATGTGGTATATGAATGCAGAAGCTAAATCCCTACAAGACTTTAAGATTTTGTGTCATTTGCTTCAAGGGTTTACAGGATTATAATCAGTGAAATGTGCTTATGCCCAGTGACTGATTCATTTATTGTAGTGTTCCTTTAAAGGTATTAGGCTAATTAGAATTGCCAAAGGACTTTAGAAACTACTGAAGTTATGTGACACTAATGAAATGCAGACGGGAGTAATTTAAGTAAAGGCATGCTATTAATAGAGAGCTATAAAGTGAAGAAGGGTCACCCTAAGTTCTCTCTGAACGGACTGGCTTTCATTGCATGGGCAAACACAGATTCTATTGAGGAGCTAGTTCAGGGGTCGGCAACCTTTCAGAAGTGGTGTGCCGAGTCTTCATTTATTCCCTCTAATTTAAGGTTTCGCGTGCCAGTAATACATTTTAACGTTTTTAGAAGGTCTCTTTCTATAAATCTATAATATATAACTAAACTATTGTTGTATGTAAAGTAAATAAGTTTTTTAAACTGTTTAAGAAGCTTCATTTCAAATTAAATTAAAATGCAGGGCCCCTCGGACCGGTGGTCAGGACCTGGGCAGTGTGAGTGCCACCGAAAATCAGCTTGTGTGCTGCCTTTGGCATGAGTACCATAGGTTGCCTACACCTGTACTAGTTAAACAAATGCTCTGATGAAATTTTCAGTCAAATGGGAGCAACTCCTTAATATAAGGAATAATTTAAATAAAGGATAAATTTAAATATAAAGAAGCAGATTTCAGATATCAAATCTCTCTCTCTCTCTCGGTTTCCAGCATCTGAATGGATTAATTTTATTTGTCGATGGTACCTGATTCACTAATTTCTTTCAACCGTTGTCATCATTTATACTAGTACAAAGTGAGTGTAAAAATATGAGACTATTTTACTTTTGCACTGGTGTAAATGACGGCACAAGGGCAGGGCATTAGAGAATCAGGCCTATACATGTGGTTGCTAAGAAACTCTTTTGACTTTGGATACTTAGTTATGTTTTTGATTCAGACCTTTTGTGTCCTTTTGAGGGCCTGATTATTATTTACACTAAGGCTTTTTGAGACTGCTGTGGCTGTGTAAGGGGCCCTGAAAGTGGTCAGTTGGAGCAGTGTAAATGAAGGGCTGTAGTAAATGAGAATTTTCTGAAGAGGCTTTAAAATTATTTTAAAATACCCTTGGAAGGGATGACTTCCTGGAATGTCCTTTCAAGACACTAAATTACTGTTTCTTGCAGTATGTCATTGCTGCCATCCTTAGATAATATTCTGGAAATGGTTTTGAGGAAAATAATGAGTCTTCATAGGTGACTTTCCCCATAGGTGTGGGGAAAGGGATTAATCCTACAAGTAGTTAAACAGTTCCTGAGAAGGGCTGAGCACCACAACCCTTGATTTCAGTGGAATTTGTGTGTACTCTTTAGCTCTCAGGAGGCACCCAGTACCTTGTAGGATTAAACTCCAAAACATTATATTTATCCACAGTACAGATTTAGCTTCAGCCTTCTTTTTGATCTACTTACATATGCTTAACAGGATGGCCAAGACATTAATATATTGTTTTATTAACTACCGTTAACACAAGGAAATGCATGTATCAGGTAGAGCAAAGCATTTTGACACATGCCTAATGTTAAGCACATCAATAATCCTTTTGATTTCAGCGGGACTATTCATATGCTTAAAGTTAAGCCTGTGCTTAAGGTCTTCGCTGGCCAGGGTCAGAATGTTTGTTTTTTTCCTAAGGGCATGGCCCCGCAGTCCTTGTGTCTGCGAAACTCATTTACTTACATCAGAGCTATGTTCATACTACTAGCCATCACTACATTGAGTTCGAAGGCTTTTGAAATGCTTGGCTGTGTGTGTGCAGAACTAATTTCCCACATGCTGTGTGAGTAAGTTGTTCCAGTTTGAAGATGCACTGCTGTCTTCTTAAAATTTTATATTGAAGTTAGATGTAAAGAATTCCTAGGCCTGACTTTCACGTCATCACATTAAATTCATGCCTGTTGTTGTGCTACTGTAATCAATGGCATTATCTCAAAGTAAAACTAGCATAATAGAGTGGAAAATCAAGGCCCTCCATTTGTAATTAATGTTTTATTTCACTTTAACAATCATTTCTTTTTTTTTTAGATGCATTAAACCACAACTAAAATCTTTTGCGCTTGGTATTTATACCTTGGCAATAAGAGTTCTGGGTAAGTTTGGTACTACATTTCATCTTATTTGGATACATTGTAGTACTGTTCTTATTAACTGCTTATGTCAGCAGTGACCTAGATTGTTGTCTAGAATTAATTTTAGCTGCCATGTACATATTTAAATGGTAAAAATATGACAAATATTAGGAATAGAAGAACGGTGAGAGAATTTGTGTTTTGTGAAACCTGTAAAAAAAATTTCCATTTATTATAAAAATGTTAACAAATATTGAAAAAATACACAAAGGCAACAAGGAAACAGCAGCATTATTTCTAGAGCTGTTGTTTTTCATACAACATTAAACCATATCTGAGTTTCCTCTCCCTAACCTAGTTATTCAGAAACGCTATAGCAATTGTCATGGTATAATAACTAGAACAGAATAGAATAGGGCCTCCGTTTCTGCTCAGTCTTTACTCAGACATATTTTCATTGACTGCAGTGAGAATTTGCCTAAATATAGGCCACTGATGTCAAGGGCAGATTTAAAGTCTTTCTACTGGCTTCAATGGGCATTAGAGCTTGATCATATACCCTTTGCTCACATTAAACACCCACTCAAGTCAATGGAAGAGTTAAGTGTGCAAGGAATGCAGGATCTGACTCCTTATTTAAGCAACTGATATGACTGGCTCACATCAGCCTAATATATATAATCAAGTTGTTGTTATTATGAGGAGAGATTAATAAGACTGGAACTTTTCAGCTTGGAAAAGAGATGATTAAGGGGGTGGGATATGCTGGAGGTCTATAAAATCATGGCTGGCGTGGAGAAAATAAATAAGGAAGCGTTATTTACTCCTTCTCATTAACTCAAGAATTAGGGGTCACCAAATGAAATTAATAGTCAGCAGGTTTAAAAGAAACAAAAGGAAGTATTTCTTCACAGAACGCACAGTCAACCTGTGAAACTCTTTGCCAGAGGATGTTGTGGAGGCCAAGACTATAACAGGGTTCAGAAAAGAACTAGATACATTCATGGAGGATAGGTCCATCAATGGCTATTAGTCAGGATGGGCAGGGATCGTGTTTCTAATCTGTGTTTGCCAGAAGCTGGGAATGGGCAACAGGAGATGGATCTCTTGATGATTATCTGCTCTGTTCATTCCCTCTGAAGCACCTGGCACTGGCCACTGTTAGAGACAGGATACTGAGCGAAATGGATCTTTGGTCTGACCTAGTATGGCCATTCTTATGTTCTTATTATTGTGTATCATAACATATAAAATTAATAATATTTTATTCAAAAATCACATTAATGCTCTTTGTTTAATACTTACAGCAGGAGTCCCAGCCCCTGTGTATTTTGGAGTGTCAATAGACACCACATGCTTGAAATGGGGAAGCAAAAGGTGTGGGGGAAGAGGAGCGTGTAGGCTATATGATTCTAATGCATTTAGGTAAGAGATTTGGTGAATTCATTCTTTCACCTCACAGATTTTAATTATGTTTACACACTGAGAGTTAGAGCTGGTAGAAAATTACTGGTCAAAACTTTTTTGGATGGACAGTTGGGTTTTTAATTCAACAAAAATGATCATGGAAGGTATCTGCTTTTTTTGAAAGCAAAACCCCAAAACCAGAAAAATAGGGGGATAGGGAAATGATGGAAAACCAAAAATCTTTTGGTTTGAGGCTATTTGGGGCTGAAACTTTTCAGTTTGGTGCACTTTGTGACAGATATTTATTCACTTCCCCCTCCTTTTTATAGAAAGTTTAAATTTTCTGCAGAAACATCTCTCCCCTCCACCCCTAGTTTTTTTTTAACTACTAGCTCTAGTGCAAACCAGACTGTGGTAGCTAATTGCTGCTGCACATGGAGACAATACAGAGCTGGATCAGAACAAAGCATTATGGTCAGGGAGCCACAAAAGCCTGTAACAAGGTGTGCTAGCTCTTTAAGGACCAGCCTAGGTTCAGGATAGTTACTGATTTCTTCCCAGGACAGACACATTCTCAGACATGTTCTATGGAACAACATCTACAGACTAGAACAGCGAGACATGCTGGGAAATGGGGTTGGTAAAGAAAAGACTTGGAGGAAGCAGGGCTGCTGGTAGATCTCACCACTGAGGACACAAGAAGTTAGGTAAGGAGTAAGTCCTGTTTTGAATAGTCCTATGGAAAGAAATAGAAAGATTAGGAACCTGGCAGGACTCCATTTTCATTTGGGGACTCCAGGTGTTTCTGTAACACAGTAACAAATAATTATAATAGTTCATAATTATTAATAATAAATGCCTGCATCACAGAAATGCCAGTCTTGGTGGTATCTCTGATGAAACTGCCCAGGCTTGAATTGACTGCTGAAGAGATGTAAACATTCCTCTCCCACTGAAGGACTTTGGTAGATTCGCTGTGTGGGAAGCTCGTACTGCCACTGCCTATGCTGTACCTGATATATGGCTAAAACTCAGGGTGTTAAACAGACAAACACCATATTCATTCAGTTTTACCAATTTTTTTGAAATTATAAATGAATCCCTTTCGCAGAGTTCTTTCAGATGTATCTGAGGCATTAATTGTGTATTATCTTAATGGAAGACTGATTGGGGTTCTTCTTTTATAGATACATATATTTGGGATTAACCGTGGTCTTGGGCACCCTGTCCGTTTTCTTGAGTATTGCGGTCCTTTTCATCTTAAAGAAAAGGTATGTTCCACAAGATGAAAACATCACAGCCAATGGAGGGAGAGGAATGGTCTCAGTACAAAACAGGAAAGATAATTTTGTCAATAATGACTATTTAATTCAGACAACCTACTGGGCAGAAAAGGAAACTCGACTTTAGGAAAATGGATTTTTTCAGGGGAATTTTGACCAGCAGAGGGAGTTCCATACAGAAATCCATCATAAGTGAACATGTTTTAGTGGGTGGATGTAACTGAGCATCCATTTTGAAAATGTTCCCCTTTATCCAGCTTTGACTGTAAATACCAAAAATCGTCTTAGAATGTGTATAGGTCTGAAAATACAGTTCAACATTTGTCTTAAAAATATTTGGTGAAATTCACTTTTCTCCACACAAAGCCCGGGTAACAGACTGTTTGCAGAGAATTAAGTGGGCGTTCTGGAGATTCCGTTCACTTCTTAACCTGAAGGCAGGCAGTATGGCTGCCGCAGAGTTCCTCCTCGGCAACTCTTCTGATTTTCAGCTGGAATAGGAGTTGCTGCCCCTTTGTGTGAGGGGCAAGGGGTGGCCTGGAACCCATGGCCCAATCTTAGTGATCTCTTCCACATTAACCTATAAGGAATGGGCCTAGAAATACGCTTCATGGTACACAAGGGACATAGAGACCCCCTTCCATGGATGCTTGTCAATAAATGCCCCATACAACCAACCCAACTGAAACAGTTAAGTGGCGTCTTGGGCTTTCTGTGAGGCTCTCTACACCAGGTCAATTCTATCCATGATGTTTTGACCATTCAGTGTTGTGGTTAGGAATTGCTTCTCAAATTTACTCACACAACCTCTGTTCAATCATGGCATCAATAACAAAAAAGTTGTCACTAGTAAAACCACTACATTGTGGTTCCCTCTGACTCTGCCAAAGGCAATTTGAATTAAAGATACAGCTATTCTATGTTTTAAATGGTTTCTAACTGTTTGCTAACACTCAATAACTGTATAATTCCATACCTTTTTATACAATGTAATAAGCAAGATGATATAACATATATCTGTTTAAAAAACAATGACAAGACCCTTTGGGAATAATAAAATAAATCCTAAGAGCAGCAGTCTTTGTTTATTTCCTTTTATTTATGTGTTTTAATTTATTTAATTCATCAAGGCAGAAATGTGGCAAAGCATCTAGATTCAATTATTTTCTTGGTTTTGGTTATATTTGTTCTTTGATATTTTTATGAATAAGGAGAACCGGTTGAATGTTAATATCCGTGTTGACCATGGAACAAGGTACTCTGACAAGTTTACTGAAAACTCCAGTCAATATCCTTCAAAGGAATAAATGCCTTTAGAGTGCCAAGTGACAGATATTCTTTAGCTCTGGGTCATATTATTTGCAACATAACTCACATCACATGACTGTAAATCACGTGGGAACTGAGTCTCAAGGGCAAATCTGTTAGCTTAGAGTGGTACCATGGCTGGTCAGATTTTACTTCTGAGGGCATTCTGCACCAAAAAAATTAAAATTTTGTGCACAGTATTTTAAAGTTCTGAAAGTTTTATTTGTCAATAAATAAATGCAGAGGCTCCAGCATGGCAGTGGGGAGCACAGGCCACGGGCTGTATGAAGGTGAGGATCACTGTGCAGCCTCCCCACCCCCGGGACATGGACTCAGTGGTGAGGCTGCATGTGACCCTGACCTATCACAAGGCCTGGGTCTGCACCAGGAGCACCAGTATGGGGCGGGCAGGCTCAGCTGGGCAGGATCCAAGTGTGAAGGGGTTCAATGCGGAAGGATCCAGGTTGGGGGGCGAGAGGATTCTGTGTGGGACAATCTGGGTGCAGGCAGCTCAGTGGGGGATCTAGGTGTGGAGGGATCTGGATGCACAGAGGCTCATTGGGGGGGGGTTCCCAGGTGTAGGGGCAATGGGACTCTGCAGGGGGCCTTCCAGATGAAGGTTGTTGGGGCTCAGCAGGGGAATCTAGTTGTGGGGGTCTCAGTGGGGGTGTCTGGGTATAGGAGGTCCAGATGCATGGAGATTGGGTGGAGCAGCTCCCTGTACAGTGACTCCCTTCCCCCACACCCCCGCAGCTGAGGAGCAATGGGGGCAGGAAGCAGAGATTCCTGCAGCTGGGGAAGGTTTCTGGAGGTGGGTCTGACACAGCCCCAGACAGTCTTTGCAGGGGAAGAGGAAGTCCCGTCCTCTCCTGCTTCCAGCCCAGTCGGGATTAGCAGCTGATGCCGGCTCAGAGTAGGAGCCACTGGCCGGGGTATACCCAGCCCTGCGGTGATTTACCTCTCTGCTGTCTGCTCTGGGTGCCTGAAACAATGAATCTGCACAGCTAGGGACTGATGCGTGATTGCTTTTGCAGATTCCCTTTGCTTACCTGTCAGAAAGTCATTTTTCGGTGTGGAAGCAAAGAAATCTGTGGGGGACATGAATTCTGCTCACACGCAGTGGCGCAGAATTCCCGCAGGAGTAAGATTTACAGTTTGAAGTTATCTAGTCCATTCTAGTTATCAAAGAACTTGAAGGCTTCTATTATTTATTATCATTTAATATTTGTATTACCCAGGCCTCAGTAAGGAAGAGGGTCTCATTGTGCTAACAAAACATCTAAGAAGCCATGTGACACACAAAGGTTGAGGGAAAGGGATGAAATCAAAACATGAACCTGGCCAAATCTTGCAAACTCCTCTGCTTTTGCAGATTAAGATCCTTGGACTTTGTGGGTCCCAAACTCATACAAGTTGAAGCTTGGCTCATTGCCAGTTGAATGCAGGTCAGGTCTTGACTCAATCCCAGACTCAGAAATGTCAGGCATTGACATATTGCTATCTTCAGGCCAAATATCTGTACACACATTCCCAGATTTAGGCCAGAAATTTAAGGATAATTCAAATACATTGACACAGTCTCAAACTTCAGTGGTAGATGGGACTGGACAGGACAAGAGTTTTCAAGAAAAATAAAGTGCATCATATCCTTCTGATTCCAAAAGAGAAAGTCAAACCATCTATACCAATACCCATAGTTTGTGGATGGTTTTCTATGTGGCTTGTATCCCGATCACCTTAAAATTGAAATGAGGGGTACTATAAAAGGCCTTTGGGTTTGTTTGTGACAACACTTATTTTCAGTAAGGTTAAAAAAAAATCACACCTTTCAGTGATGGCAGAAGAATATTTTCAGTTACCAAGTAGATATGATTGTTTCCATTGCAGAAACTATTGCGAAGTATCACATAGTCAATAGCAGATTCCTACTATCAGAGGTCATCCAGTTAGGTAGATAGCTAAGGATGACTTGAGATGTGCGGTCTCTATTGGTTGTATCAAGAGACCAAAGGGTAATCAGGAATTCTGCCTCAATCAGTCTTTTTAAAAGAAAGTGTTCTGAAGTGTTCTTAACAGAATGCCACTGCCTAAAATAAATCTACAGATGACAATTTATGGCAAAGATTACCCCAATTTAGAAAATTGTTTTTTAGAAATACAGATTTTGTAATGGTTTACTCTCCGCACCACTAGCACCATGTAAGTATCAATGTCAGCCATACATATTTCTCACACATGCCTTTTGAACTGTGCTCTCTTAATAGGGTTTTTTTTATCCGTATGCCAGGGTTACAGTATATTCATGAGGGATAATTTGTGACTGTGTTCTGTAACTCAGAAATAAAAGAGGGCCTGGTCATGGTTTTATGTAAAATTAGCTATTTTGTAGATGCCATGTTAAATCTAACACTCATCCTTGGGTGCAGGCGGACAGCCACAACAATCATGATCCAGATTTCCACAGGTATGATTTGGAGAACAAAAGAAATTCTAGCATTTGTATCAATCTGTTACCAGCTAGGGATGGTAAAATTGCCACTATTGATGCAGAAAAGGCAAAAGTATTCAATAAATATGTCCGTTTTGTATTTGGGAAGAAGCTGGATCACATACTCTAGGCTTACAATGGTAATGAAATAGTTTCTATTCCAGGGGTGGGCAAACTATTGCCCAGGGGCCACATCCATCCCTTCAGACACTTTAATCTGGCACCTGAGCTCCTGCTGGGGAGCAGGGTACAGGGTACTCCTGCTGTGTGTGTGCTGTGGCTCCACATGATTCCTGGAAGCAGCAGCGTGTTCCCCATCCGGCTCCTACACATAGGGGCATCCAGGGGGCTCCACACACTGCCCCCACCCCAATCACTGCCTCCACAGCTCTCATTGGAAGGGCCTCCATGTAGGAGCTGAAGAAGGGACATGTCACTGCTTCCAGGAGCTGCTCGAGGTAACTGCCAACCCCTCACGCGCTCCATCCCCCAGCCCTGATTCCCCTCCTGCCCTCCAAACCGCTTGGTCCCAGGCTAGAGAACCCTCCTGCACCCCCAACCCCTCATCTCTAGTCCCACCCCAGTACTCGCACCCTCAGCCAGAGCCACATCACCGTCTGCACCCCAACCCCATGCCCAGCCCGGAGCCCCCTCCTGCACCTTGAACTCCTCATTTCTGGCTCCACCCCATAACCCTCACCCCCTCCCACACTCCAACCCCCAATTTCTTGAGCATTCATGGACCACCATACAATTTCCATACCCAGATGTGGTCCTTGGGCCAAAAAGTTTGCCCAACTCTGTTCTATTTAAAGGCTGTTAAACAGCAACTGTTAAATCTAAACATTTTCAGAGGTGCAGGACTACATAACTTGCACCCAAGAATTTTAAAGGCATTGGCTGCGTAGCTCTCTGAGCCATTGATGTTGATATTTAACAAATCTTGGAATTCTGAAGGACCTTGGTGAGAGAGGAGAGAGAACTTATGTTGTGTTTATATTTTTAAAAGGGGAAATGTGATGACCTGGGTAACTATGGGCCAGTGATTTTGATGTTGATGCCCCAGGCTAAATCATGGAAAATCGATATAGCATGATTAATACCAGCCACCATGATTTTATAAAAATATGTCTTGTCTGATAAATCTTGATATTGGTTTTTGATGATATTACACACATGGTTGACAAAAGTAACTTTTAACATATTATACTTCTGTAACACGTGTGATTTAGTACTGCATGACATATGATCTTAAAAAACACTACACAAAATCAGTCCAGCACATACTACATGGACTAAAATCTGACTGAGTGAAGAATTTCAAAAAGTAATTGTAAACAAGGAATGATCATCTCCTGGCATGTATCTAGTGAGGTCCTGCTGGAAGGTGGTCTTTGGCCAGTGCTATTCAAATAATTGTTAAAGATTATTGCTAATAATGTTTGTAGATGCCCTAAAAATTGGTGGATCACTAAATAATTATAAGGACAGTTGAGTTCTATGGAGTGATATGGTTTGTTCAGTAATCTGAGCTCACTTGAGCAACATGCATATTAACACAGTGTGACAAAGTTCCTCCTCTACTTTGCTGGGTCCTGCACTTCTTGACAGATTTGCACACCTTAGTGATCTTCCCCTCTGGTGGAACCCACAGTCTGGGTCAACTCCTTCTGTGTCTGATCAGGAGTTGGGAGGTTTGGGGGGAACCCGGGTCTGCCCTCTACTCCAGGTTCCAGCCCAGGGCCCTGTGGATTGCAGCTGTGTATGTTGGGTCTAAACTTTTGGTGAACTTTGGAGCCAAAACACACCCAGACTGGCCGTCTCTGCATAATCCTTTCTGAACCCTTTATCGAACAAAGCACTGACCTGCAAACTACTCATGACACCCCCTTTATCAAGGAGCCATTAGCCTTTATCTCTATGCATTTACTTGTTAAACTTGCTTTTCCTGTAAAATCTTAATTGATTATGCATGACCATTATCTTTTATTAATCACTTTGTTTACTTCTGTGTATAAATATTGATGCTCACCCCTAATAAAGGGGCCACACTTATTCTAAAGCTTTTGGGTTAGTGTGAGCCCGTTGATCAACGCATTGGTGTCTGGTCTCTGACAGAATTGTGTGCCCACAACCACTCCGCACGAACTCGGGTGCTGGAGAGGTGAGTAAGGACTTGCTTTATTACCTAACAATTTGGGGGCTCGTCCGGGATACCTTCTGGTGCGGTACCTCTGTCCAGTGGTCAGACCACTCATATATGAATTGGCAAGGCGCCACAGGAGATTTCTCCCAGCCAATTCAATATTGAGGGGTCGTGTATTGGACAGCAGGGTAAACGCCAGTTGGAGGGCTCCTGTCAGACACCATGGGTCAAGGGACTAGCGTGCCTCTTGAGAGTCCGTTGGGGATTGTAAATAAGTTATGGAACGAAGGGAAACTCCCAGTACAGACAGGAATGTCTAGGAAGAAATTGTACACACTATGTGTAAGGAATTGGACTGGGTATACCGCGGTATTGGCCGACCCGGAGATAAGGTGGCCTTCGTATGGCTCTTTCGAACAGGCTGCCTTAAGAGGAGTAAAGAGCCAGATTGAAAAAGACCATCCGGGACAGTTATGTTACTGGTTTTGTTGGGACACAGCAGCAGAGCTGTGGAAATCTTTAAAAATTATGGCAGTCAGGTACTCTCCCGAGAGTGAACCCCCTCCAGGTTATTTCGATGAAGGGTGTAGACCACGGCGTGTTTTGACTCGTCAGCTGGTCCCCTCTGCACCTGCCCCTATTCCTCCGCAGGGGGACTCTCTCCTTGTAGCAGAGGGGAATCTGCAGGATACCAGATTGGAATTTCTGCAGAAGGATGAGGAGGAAATGGAGGGGCAAACCTCGGGAGGAGTAGTTACTAGGCTTATGTCCAAGCAGGTACGGCAGGGTGCATGCCCCCCCTGAGGAAAGTATAGTTAGAGAGATGCCTTTACAGGTGCACGATCAACCTTATATGGGCAATGATGGACGGTTGCAACATGCTAGTATTGTGGAATATAAAGGATGGCTAGAATGGGACTTGAAAGAGTGGGGACAGTTGTCAGGGTCTTTTGGGGAAAATCCCCGAAAGATCATAGAACTTCTAGAAAGATTGTTTTTAAGTTATAATCCTACTTATACGGATGTGGATCAGTTGTTAAGTAGAGTTTTGACCGGAGAGGAACATAGTAGATTGTGGATGGCAGAAAGGACATGGGGAGATAGCAATGCAGTTAATCTTACTTGGATGGATAGGCGGGATCTGGCCGCTGGCTGGAATCCCCTAGACTGGACTCAGCCAAGGCTGACTCAGCTGCGAGCAGATAGAGAGCGATTGTTAGAGAGACTCAAGGAAATGGCTCGCCGCTCGCCTAATCAGGCTAAATTCATGCAGATTCGGCAGGAATCTGATGAGCCGCCCAGAAAGTTCTGGTCGAGGCTATTGGAGGGGGCCCGAATGTTCACTCAGATGGATCCTGAGAGAGAAGCAGACCACCCTACTCTTATTTCATTTTTTGTGAATCAGTCGGTGCCCCCTGTAAGGGATTACTTCTTAAAGTTTCGCCCTGGTTGGGGAGGTGAGTCAGTCACTTCAGTGTTGGACGTAGCTGATTTTGCCTGGGAGAAAGAAAGGGAAAGTAGTAAAAAGAAAGAGAAAAAGGAAGAATATAAGCTGATGGCTTTAGCTTTTCACGGCGGTGTTCGAGGCAAAGGCCGTGGCCGTGGCAGGGGATTCCAGGGTGCTCGGGGAAAGGGGTCCTGGCGACCCCAGCCATCAGGAAATTGTTTTCAGTGCGGACAGCCTGGTCACTTTAAACGTGAATGCCCCTGGGGACGCCCAGAGGGTCTAGTTGCATCCGCAGATGCTTACACAAGTGAGGAATACACCCCTGCACCACCAGCTCAGCCCATTCCCCAGGCCTGGATCAACTACGGGAAACAGCAGCAGCCGCAGCAAACTCAGCCTCCTCAATGACGGTACCCCGGGGGCGAAGGCAAACAATGTGATGGTCTTATTTCCTTAATGTCTTTAGCCGGCTCCTTTCTCACTTTCTCCCCTCCCAGCAAAGAGCCTCGTTTAACCCTTTCAGTCCAGGGACTGCCTGTCTCTTTCCTCATTGATACTGGGGCTACTTTCTCTCTTTTAAATCATGCCCCCTCTCCCTGGCTATCCTCTGAGGTTAAAACTACGACTGGGGTGGAGGGCAACCCACAGTCTCTGGAACTCACTTTGCCTTTGAATGTTGTTTATGCTGATAAATGTTTTCCTCACCGTTTTCTTTTTTCCCCAGCTTGTCCGATCCCTTTGATGGGCCGGGATTTACTCTGTAAGCTTGAGGCTACTTTAACCTGCACTCCTGAAGGGGTAGGATTATTGATGACAGTGTTAGGAGATTCGGCCCTTACTCAGGGTAATTGGGAAACACCCCCCTCTCTCTCCCCTGACCTCACTGACTTGCCTTCAACCCTCTGGGGAATTTCTGACACTGATGTTGGCCTGCTCCTTTCGGCAGAACCCGTAAGGATTCAGGTGAAGCCTTCCTTAACCCCCCCGTCAGTCCCTCAATACCCCCTGTCGCTGGAAGCCCGGGAGGGCATCCGCCCCATTATCGAGGGATTCATTGCACAAAAGCTAGTCCACCCTCAGCGCACTCCCTGTAACACCCCTATACTGCCTGTCAAAAAGCCTCCTAAAAAGAACGGAGACCCTGTTCGTTGGCACTTTGTACAGGATCTACGAGTTGTTAATCAGTATGTGGTCCCTCTTCATGCAGTAGTTCCTGACCCAGCTACTATCATCAGCCAAATCCCCTGGGATGCTGAGTGGTTCACTGTTATTGACTTAAAATCAGCTTTTTTCAGCATTCCTGTGCACCCAGACTCTCAGTATCTCTTTGGTTTCACCTGGGAGGGACAAAGTTATGTCTGGCAACGACTTCCTCAAGGCTACAGAGACAGCCCCACGATTTTCAGCCAGTGCCTCCGCCACGACTTGGAAGGTTTCACCAGTCCGCAGGGATCCACATTGGTCCTATACGTAGATGACATCCTATTAGGTAATCGCGAAGAAGCTGCCCTCCGCATCGATGGTAAGGCACTTTTATTATACCTACACACCAGAGGCCACAAGGTAGACCCTAAAAAGATTCAGTGGGTCTCACAGAAGGTCCGATATCTGGGCTTCCTGTTAACCCCAGAGGGAAGACAGATGGACCCAGCCCGCATAAAGACTATTCAAAACTGCCCTCTACCGAACACCAAGAAACAACTTCGAGGTTTCTTAGGATTAATTGGCTTCTGTCGCCCCTGGTTGCCATCCTGCGGGGAGTTAAGCAAACCGCTCCATCGACTCACTGCTAACCTTGCTCCTGACCCTTTGCAGTGGTCCCCGGACACTATTAAAGCCTTTCAGTTACTCAAGGACAGTGTGGCCTCCTCCATGTCTCTCCGCCCCCCCAATTACAGCAAACCCTTTCACCTTTTTGTCCACGAGAGGGGCGGAATTGCTAGTGGTGTCCTTACCCAGTTGAGCGGGCCCCACCATTTCCCGCTTGCTTTTTACTCTCAGCAAATCGACCCTGTCGCTCAGGGAACCCCATCCTGCACCCGGACTCTGGCAGCAGCTGCCCTGCTGATCACAAAGGCAAAGAGCCTAACCCTGGGTCATTTTACCACGGTTTGGACCTCTCATGCCTTGTCAGCCCTTCTGCGTAGGGGCACAACCCAAGTCTTTTCGGCCCATCGTCAGCAACAGCTAGAGGCCGAACTCTTAGAAGACACTAACCTAATTTTTGAAAGGTGTGGACCCCTTAATCCAGCTACCTTGCTTCCTGACCTGCCAGTCCTCCAGGATCAGCACGACTGTGTGGAAGTAGTTTCCAGCATCTTACAGATAAGGGACAACCTGTTTGACGTGCCACTGGACAATCCCGATTGCATCCTCTTCTCGGACGGAAGCTCCTTCTATGTTGATGGCAAGCGTTTCACTGGTTATGCTGTCACCTCTGAATGGGACATTGCCTCACTGCCAGGCAACTGGGGAGCCCAAGCCGCTGAACTCTATGCCCTGGCCCGAGCTTGCCAGTTGGCCGCTGGTAAGACCGTTACCATTTTTACTGATAGCAAATATGCTTTTGGAGTTGTGCATTGTCATATCCACCTCTGGAAGTTTCGAGGTTTCCAGACAGCTGCCGGTAAACCCATTCAGCACCTCCCCCTCATCCACAAGCTTTTGGACGCCCTCCAAAAACCCTCTGTCCTGGCTGTAGTTCACTGCCGGGCCCATACTAAAGATAGTAGCCCCATTACCCGTGGGAATGCCCTGGCTGACGCCTCCGCCAAGAAGGCTGCCACCTTACCTTTAGCCATGCCCACATTGGCTATTGCAACCTCCTCCTTTACTCCACCGCACCCCGTACCAGTACCCGCTGCTGAACTACAATCGTGGGAGAGCCTCGGGGCCACTCTGGTCAAAGGGACCTGGCTTATGCCAGATGGCCGAGCCTGCCTCCCTCGCTCCACATACCCCGTGGCAGTTCGCTGGCACCATGATAAAGGGGGTCACTACGGCACGCACGCCCTC
The DNA here is from genome assembly GCF_007399415.2 of Gopherus evgoodei. Classification (NCBI taxonomy): domain Eukaryota; kingdom Metazoa; phylum Chordata; order Testudines; family Testudinidae; genus Gopherus; species Gopherus evgoodei. Next base: position 244,662,913 of record NC_044322.1, on the reverse strand, counting down.
GTGGACACTATCGCTCGCTTTTGGTATGCTCCAGGCATTCAACCCTATTGCCTATCAATAGTGAAAGCATGCAGCACATGTCAGCGTAATGGACCTGCTCCGCCTCTTAACAAAATTAAGGGTGGAAGACCTCCGCCTGCTGCTCCATTTCAACATCTCCAAATTGACTTTGCAGATATGCCAAAGGCTTTTGGGAAAAAGCACCTCCTTGTTTTGGTTTGCCCTCTGACTTCCTGGGTCGAAGCTTTTCCTACTGCTAATTGTACTGCTGCCACAGTGGCGAAGATTCTCCTTAGAGATATTGTACCCCGTTTTGGCATCCCTCTTGTGCTCGACTCAGATCGTGGACCTCACTTTACTGGTCATGTCCTTGGCCGTTTAGAACAAGGACTGGGCATTTCACACTCCTTCCATACACCCTACCACCCCCAGTCTAGCGGGAAAGTTGAGCGTATGAATAGGGAACTTAAGTTTACATTGGCTAAATACTGTCAGGAAACAGGATTAAAGTGGCCTCAGGTACTTCCCTTGGTCCTGTTTCACCTTCGTACTCGCCCAACCCGCGCATTGGGATTATCCCCCTTTGAACTGCTCTATGGACACCCCCCTTTCAAAGGCGGGGCGCTACCACGTGCTGATGTTTCACTATTGGGAGGGGATCATATGACCGCGTGTCAGTTTCTCTCCCTACAGGCTCGCCTCCGTACCCTTTGGAAAGCCTCGCAGTTTTCCCAGACCGTGCCGCTGGAGGAACAAATCCACCCGTTCCAACCAGGGGACTTCGTCTGGGCCAAAAAGTTCGTTCGTGACGACACCCTCCAGCCAAGGTTTACTGGACCCCACCAGGTTCTTTTGACAACCCAGACTGCAGTGTTCCTGGAAGGACGCAAATCTTGGATCCACCACTCCCACGTCAAGCCAGCCGTAGTGGACCACAGTGACGGACCAGCAGCTCTTGTCACCACTGAGGACACTGCCTTCGACCAGTGGACCAGCTTACCTCTCTCAGACATTAGACTTAAATTGACTCGAAAAAAATGAGAGGACCCTTTATTCTGACAACTGTATGTTTTTTATGCTTTTTTAGTTTATTTTCTGCTTATGAAGATAATGCTTTTATTAGATATTCCCACGAGGTTAAAACTCGTATTTTAGGAAATAGAAGTGATTGCTGGGTATGTACTCAATTTCCAGTAAATGCAGCACAGGGACTCCCCTTCACACCCATTCCCCTAACCACTGCTAATATGACTTGGATGCCACCGACTAGAATAAAAGATCCAGTCCAACCCAATCTTACATGGGACAAAACAGAAGTGCCAATTAACAAATATCTCAGGGTAACCAATCAAACAGGATCACTGTGTTTTGTTAAAGAAAAAGGGTCAACTTTTGTGGGAACAAGTAAATGCAACATATATTTTAATGGCACCGCCTTTAGTAAAAATCTTGGCTTCAAGCCTTGCGCATCCCACTTATCCCATATGTGGATCCCTCACCCCGATCCAACCTTTTCAACTTTTTCATGGAGGGGCAGATTTTCAGAGTCAGTTTTTAAAAAGCCCTGCTCAGATCTCGAGGGTGTCCAACTAATTGTTAAAGGATACACAATTGCCTTCTACAACTGCTCAAGCAGTACTACACTGCCCTTTGAGGACAACACTACCAAATTGTGCCTCTGCAGTTCACACAACGACCCCTCTGCGTTACCAGGGGAACAGTGGTACAACGGGTGGTGGGTTACCTCCTACTTTGAGAAATGGAATACCCAAAACGCATTATATGGAACATACTGGGTGTGCGGGCCCAAGGCTTATTATTTTCTCTCCCCTGATTGGGCAGGGTCATGTTATTTGGCATGGCTTGCACCGCCTTCTCGCATCTCCCTCACTCCCCCTCATTTTCCCCACGTTTGTAACATCCGTGAAACTGACAGAGATATTAATCTCCGTGATGGTTTGTCCTGGCAGCGGTGGGCTGGTCACACTAGCTTGAAGGGTGCTATCATCCGTCTACAGGGACTATTAGAATCTTTGACCAATGAAACTGCAACCCTATTTGAAAATCAGGCCGGGGAAATGTCCCAGCTGCGCCAGTTAGCTTTGCAAAACAGAATGGCTTTAGATATGATGTTAGCAGCCCAGGGAGGAACTTGCGCCCTCATAAAATAAGAATGCTGTGTTTTTGTAAATGACACCTACTCTGACACTTTTCAACGTACCAAACACCTAAGGGAAATGGCTAAAAACTACTCCTCTGGCCAGCCACCTTATGATTGGTGGGGAGCCTTATGGAATTGGCTGCCCGGACTTGGGTGGGTTAAAAACCTCTTGGTGGGTGTTGTTGGGGCCATAGTAGTCCTTATAATACTGTGTTGCTGTATTCAGTGTGTCCCCTCCCTCATAAACTCATGTAAGTCAGTTTATTCTTTTCCCACTTCAGCTAAAAGCCTTACTCTCTTCGAATTGGCCCAGGCTGAAATTGCCAAGCGGCCCTTGAGATCTTGAAATAGGGTGTAGCTTTTTGATTAATAGTTATCTCAAAGCTACAAATGGAGGAATGTTGGGTCTAAACTTTTGGTGAACTTTGGAGCCAAAACACACCCAGACTGGCCGTCTCTGCATAATCCTTTCTGAACCCTTTATCGAACAAAGCACTGACCTGCAAACTACTCATGACACCCCCTTTATCAAGGAACCATTAGCCTTTATCTCTATGCATTTACTTGTTAAACTTGCTTTTCCTGTAAAATCTTAATTGATTATGCATGACCATTATCTTTTATTAATCACTTTGTTTACTTCTGTGTATAAATATTGATGCTCACCCCTAATAAAGGGGCCACACTTATTCTAAAGCTTTTGGGTTAGTGTGAGCCCGTTGATCAACGCATTGGTGTCTGGTCTCTGACAGAATTGTGTGCCCATAACCACTCCGCACGAACTCGGGTGCTGGAGAGGTGAGTAAGGACTTGCTTTATTACCTAACAATTATAGTGCCTCCTGTAGCAGCTGTGCAACAGCTACAACTCCCTGGGCTACTTCCCCATGGCCTCCTCCAAACACCTTCTTTATCCTCACCACAGGACCTTCCTCCTGGTGTCTGATAATGCTTGTACTCCTTAGTCCTCCAGCAGCACACCCTCTAACTCTTAGCTCCTTGCGCCTCTAACTCCCAGCTCCTCACATGCACACCACAAACTGAAATGAGCTCCTTTTTAAACCTGGGTGCCCTGATTAGCCTGCCTTGATTGGCTGCAGGTGTTCTAATCAGCCTGTCTGCCTTAATTGGTTCTAGCAGGTTCCTGATTACTTTAGTGCAGCCCCTGCTCTGGTTACTCAGGGAACAGAAAACTACTCATCCAGTGGCCAGCATATTTGCCCTCTACCAGACTCCTATACCCCACTGGTTTGGGTCTGTCGCAACAGTTAAAAGCAAGGGCTAGGAACCAAGAATGTAGGTCACACTTATAGGATGTAGTGACTGTATTGTGGAAAACAGTGACTCAGAAAAGGACTCAGGTGTCATGGTGAATAATCAACTGACCGTGCGCAGTGTGATATGGTGACTTGGACAACAAATGCAATCCTTGGATGCAGAAACAGGGGAATATTGACTAGAAATAAAAAGGTGGTGTTACCAGTGTATATGACAATAGTGAGACCATTACTGAAATATTGTGTCTAGCTGTGAGTTGCATACTTTAAAAAGGATGTTCACAAATTGGAAATGGTTTAGAAAAGAGCTACAAGAATTATTCTAGGTCTGAAAAAATCTGCCAGACAGTGAAACACTAAAGAAGCTCAATCAATTTAGTTTATCAAAGAGAAGGTTAAGATGCAACTTGATCATGCCCTCTAAATACCTTTGTGGGGAGAAAAATTCTGATGCTAGAGGGCTATTTAATCCATCAGACAAAGGCATAGCAAGATCCAGTGGCTGGAAGATGAGGCTGAACAAATTCAAACTGGGAATCAAGCACAATTTAAAAAAAAAATTAATTAATTTTACAGTGTGAGTAATTAACCATTGGAATAAGTGACTTAGGGATGTGGTAGATCAGGGGTAGGCAACCTATGGCACGGGTGCCGAAGGCAGCATGTGAGCTGATTTTCAGTGGCACTCACACTGCCCGGGTCCTGGCCACTGGTCCGGGGGGTTCTGCATTTTAATTTAATTTGAAATGTAGCTTCTTAAACATTTAAAAAACCTTATTTACTTTACATACAACAATAGTTTAGTTATATATTATAGACTTATAGAAAGAGACCTTCTAAAAATGATAAAATGTATAACTGGCACACGAAACCTTAAATTGGAGTGAATAAATGAAGACTCAGCACACCAATTCTGAAAGGTTGCCAACCCCTGTGGTAGATTTTCCATCACTTGAGGTCTTTAAATCAAGACGGGATGTCTCTCTAAAAGATAACCTCTAGCTTAATCTGAAGTTATGGGCTTGATAAAGGAGTCACTTAATGAAATATCATGGCCTGTTTTATGCAAGAGGTCAGACTATATGATTATAATAGTCCCTCCAGGCTTTTAAATCTCTGGATGATATCCTGGACCTATTGAAGTTAGTGGGAGTTTTGCCATTCACTTCAATGGGGCCAGGAATTCACCCTCGGATTCTACTGTCCAGTGCTGTTATGCTAAGATGACATGGCGTGAATATAGGTCCTGATCCTACAAAATTCTCAGCGCTGTTAACCTGCAATAACTATATATAAATATAATTGCTCTGTACTGAGGTGCTGAGAGATATTGGGTACAAAGAATGAGAATCTGACTCTGTGTTGCTATGTAGGTGGGAAGTAGCTTCTATTACTGGCAACTCACTGTATTTTAAATAGGAGGCTGGAAATATTCATTTTTATTAAGAAAAATGTCTTGATGCCCCAGCGTCCTCCTCCCCATACAGATGCATGATAAAATCAATGAGCTAAATTCGTCCCTCAAATCACTCTGCTGACTGTCTAACAAGGCAGTCACTGGAACAAATTGTGTGGGAAAGGCACCAAAATAACAGCAACACCAAAATGTTTTCACAATATGATTATATTCATTTGAGAGCTTTCTGAGAAGTCTCTTAATTGTTTAACATTTTCTTACTTTTATGTTATCCAGTTTCTGAGTTTGTTTCTGACAGCCTGATTCTAACTTTAAGAGCATCAACCAGTCAGTACAGATGGAGATTTGACTTCCCTGCATGAGTTAACTTTTACAGCTCAATGGATCCTTTGTTTAAGGATTAGTGGTCGGCAAATAAAAATGGCTTCAAACCAGAGCTGCTTAGTTCAGTGTTCTCTCGTTGCCTGACTACAGATGATTATTGCTATGCTACCAGTCACCAACTACTATTGGTAGCTACTTCCACTGGCAGGAGTCTGTTGCCGCCTTCTGGTTGGAGGATTCTGCAAACAGCTACTGCTATAAAGGTGACTGCTAGTGTGGTTTTTCTAGTGGGCTCATGCTGCAGGTATAATATGTTGCAAACATCTCAGTTTTAAGATTATGGTGATTTTGTTGTCACATGCCAATTATTTCCCTTAACGTATGTAAACTGTGATTTTTGCAGGAGGCTTAGGGTGAGGGGAAAGGCTGAGACATATTTTTTGTCAAGGGTGGGAATCATATAATATTTGGTTATACCATAGTGCTGTCCATTTCTCCATTTTATTAATAATGGATCATCCTCAAAACTTCTGGCTCAGGTAGTCATTTCAAAGTATGGATGCTTGGACAGATGTTTTGGACCTAGATAACAGAATAAAATATAAGTAACTTAGTTTTACATTAAGAAACTTCATGAGATTTCCCCTAGCCATGTATAGAATAGGAGAAAAGGGGGGTTGTTGTTGGTCCTTTCATTTCAGTACAAATGGTAGATTTTTAATGTACAGAGGACCAGGCACATTTTTTTAGACCAATTGCGTTGGAAGCATTTATTAATATGAGGTAACCAAGGAAATATTCTTTCTCCCCTCAAGAAACAAACAAACAAAAATCCACCACAAACAAAAAAAAATGAATTTGTTTCCCCTAAAGGCTCAATAATTTCCCATCTACAGAATGTATTACACTCTGTCCATAGCTTCATAAGTGTTGTGTTTCCTACACCATGTGGAGTTTAAAGAAAAAAATCACTGGTTGTTGATAATGAAGTGGGAGACCAAGTCCAATGGTAAAAGATTGACATTAGAGACCTGCAGGTGGAAGACTCCATCTTCTTATGGGGCAACATAAAAGAAAAGGAAATACTGAGCTGTGAATATGTCACAATGCCTTTAGGAAAAGCACTGGAGTCAATGGCATGTCTGAAGAAGAGGGGGCGGGAGGGTCCTGTGGATGCTCTGTGAGGAATTTGTATTATGTCACATTAGTTCCTTTTTGTTCACACCAACAGAAACTCTCTCACCCTGCAATAAATAATGAGGTACCAGATGTAATGAGGTCTCAAATCTTCTAAACTGTTGGAGCAGGCCAACTGCTTTAAGGGAAACATGCAGAAGCAGGAAGGTTAATCCCTCATGCCCAATTGTGAACACCAGCATCAACACATGAAGAAGGACTACCTCTTGGAAGAGAGGAAGAAACCATATCTCCACCAGACCAAGAATCAGGGCCTTTTGCATGTGTTTAGGGCCCATTTGTCTAAATTGTGAGCCCGTGCTTAAATCCACTGATTTCAATGGGCATGCTTAGGTGCTTATCTAAATCAGTGCCTAAGCTGCATGGAGATAACATGAAATTTACCTCAGGGACGAAATGGTAACACACTATCACATCTTTCCTCTGTCACTGTAACGAGAGCTCCCCTGAACTAATGGCTGATGTGGAGATATTGATTACTTACTTCTGACTAAGCTACCTGTGGTTCTGCACAGAAAGCTAAAGATATAAAAATAAACTAAAATACTGAGCACAGTCACAATCTTTCTCTGGGACGGCAATGGGAATCTGTAAAGAGTTCCGTAATGGAGAAAAGTAGCTGAGGTTGAGTTTCTGAGAGTACCACTCATGAAGTCCTCCTGCGCCTTAATTTTACCACCTCTCATGGGCTTCTAAATATATTAAACAAAACCTTCCAAGCTTCACTTTTCTCCTTTCATTAATGCTTTTGAATTGACCTGCTGTGCAGCTCCTCTACAGGCCTCTCTCTCCCTTTTCCTGGATGGTATATCTTGCACTACAGGCACTAAAGATGTATTTAAAAGCAATGCCTGTCACTCTGGTTGGGAAGATAACATTCAAAATGAGAAGTGTATGTAAACTGGTACAGTCAGTCACTTTGAGAGCCTGAAACGAGAGGTGTGACCTGCCATCTCAAAGGGATGTTAAAGGCAAAGCCTAACTATAATAATCTAAATGTCAATGTAGTTTATAATGTCAGCAGGTCAAAGAAGAACCATACTCACTTTATTAAGGTCTACATAAGCTGTAGTGTGTGGGATCTCATCTGGGTATTATGAATAGGTGGAGATTAGATGTAGATACAAACTGCATGCATTAAAACCAACAATCTCACCTCTATTTTGGCTAAAATTCTTTCTGGCAAGCAAGCCCGATCTACTACAGAAGCACCTGTCAAATCAAAGGCAGTGCTGTTCTTCATATCCTTGAAATGGACCAGATTATTGGAAGGGGTAAGCTGGTGAAGATCTGCTCCAAAGAGACTATACACACACTTAAGATAACCTAAATATACCACCTTTCTGGGTTTGCCAGCACTGTTAACAGCACTGAAACACAAACCTAAAATCATCAGCATGACAGTTCCTTGTTTTCTTGTCCCTGCACCTAGCGACATCCATTTTACTGTCTTATATGCCTTGACTGGAGTTGATAGGACCCAGAAGACCAGATAGCAGCATGAGTCAGCAAAATATATTTTATCGGAGCTAGAAAACTACAGAAAGCAGTTAAATACAATAGACCAGGGGTAGGCAACCTATGGCACACATACCGAAGGCAGCACACAATCTGATTTTCAGTGGCACTCACACCACCCGGGTCCTGGCCACCGGTCCGGGGGGCTCTGCATTTTAATTTAATTTTAAATGAAGTTTCTTAAACATTTTAAAAACCATATTTACTTTATATACGACAGTAGTTTAGTTATATATTATAGACTTATAGAAAGAGACCTTCTAAAAACGTTAAAATGTATTACTGGCACGTGAAACCTTAAATTAGAATGAATAAATGAAGATTTGGCTCACCACTTCTGAAAGGTTGCCGACCCCTGCAATAGACAGAACCAACACTGTATGCTATCAGACTGCCTCAGGGCTGAAGTAACATTCAGAATCCTAGTCTTTGAAAAGAAATTAAAACTTTTTCTTTCTTTCCTTCCTCCCGCTCCCCCTTTTTTTTAGTTGACAACTATATTGAGATTGGCTCATCCACTATGTAAAGGCAAGAGATGTACTCTTCTGTCTCAGGAAAATGGGAGCTTCACAAAATAGTTTACAAATGCAGAATTCCATCCTAAGCACATTCTACCTTTATTATTTAAATTTTGTAGTATGCATGTATTTTGAGACTGAGAAAAGAAGATGGAACTGGTCAGAGATAGCGGATTAAAACAATGTTCCTAAACTGTAGTTTCTGTTTGCCTAGTAAAATGACCATGCCGGAAAGTTAATGAGTCTGCTGATAAAGATCAGAACACCCTGTTTAAGGAGAGGATCCACTATTTTTCAACAAAAAGTGATGGGGTAGCTGCTGCTGTGCTGGATACATAATCTAGGTAGGCACTTTTTAAATTTTATTTTTACTTCCCTTTGAATTTCAGATTAGACATTTAGGATCAAACTATGTTTAAAAGATCCTTTGATTAAGTACAATGCTAGCCATTAAAATATTAACATTTACTGGCTGAAGATAATTAGCATTACCATGGCATTAGTGGTATTTCTGATGCTAAATTGTACCTGTGAATGCCAATTACTTTCACACAGTAAATGTCAATAATTTAATGATGACCACTGTAAGTACACATATATGATATGTAGATATAGCTATAGTTTACATACACATAAATAAATTTTGGGAGAGAGTATACTGTTGTCATTAAAAAGTCCATTATACAGATACAGATATATAGATGATATAGAAATCACTATGTATTCCATGAGTAATGCAAGCAGGACTTAGCCCTGCATAGTATTCAAAACTAATGAAAATATTATTAATTCTTCATATTTTGGAAGCTGAGTATTAAAAATGTATTTTTCATTTGTTTTAATGTATTCAGAAATCAATGAGAATATTAGTTTAGCTCCTCCGCTGGTGTAAATGGATGTGCTTCCTTTAACTTCTGGACAGGACCTGGCCAAACCCCTAATAAGTGTTTGTAGTTTCTTTGTAGAATTGTGTTTCTTTTGACATTTTAGAATTTCTCCTTCCTGTTAATTTGTAACTACTGTATTATCTTTGCAAACTAATTAAATGTTATCCAGGATAAATATATTTATTGTGATTTGATGTAAGCAAGAATGGGAAGCCAAACTGAATTCCTGAATGTTTTTATATTTTAAATTCAACCCCATGCAGAGAGGCAACACAAAGTGCACCACTTAAGTTTCAGCTAAGTCCTCAAAATGGGGCGTATGTTCTGCAGAAGCTTTGGGCCAGCCCTCTGCTCATTGGTGAATTTCATCATATGGCTACAGCAAGGTGCTGAGTGTTTAATGTGATGTGGGGAAAGCTCTCAACTCCAACTGAAGTAAATGGTCCATATAGTTCAGTCCCAGGAGCTTACATTGTACCCTGAGACCTGAGCCTCAGTAGATGCACTTATTGAACACAAGAATGAGCTCTTTATATTTTCTTACTGTCACAAATGATATGTGCTATCAATCAGGTCCTTACACAAATGCAATAGGAAATCAATCTACAGACACAGATCTGTGAAAAACAGTGAGAACATCACTGGAACAGTGTTAATCCTCCACTGGTATCGTTTGCTTATTTTGAATTGCAGTCTAAGTGAGTTTGTTGTGTATGTACTTGATTGTATGCTTGTGCCAAATGTAAATGCTTTAGTTATTCTTCTCCCCTGCACCCTTACCTGAAAAATGCAATTGCCATAAGGCTGTTGATCTGCTAAAATGGAGTCATGCAAACAGCAATGTCTGGTGAGAGATGATGCAACTAATTGAAATGCTCCTGGGCAAATCTATTAAAGTCATTTCTTTGTATTTCCTTTTTGGTAAAATGAACACTTCGAATCTTGTTAATGTTGAGGAAGAGACACCTAAATGGCTATCCAAACAAATGGCAAGAGCATGCATCAGGCTAGACCTTCAGCTGGTGTAATCAACATAGCTCCATTCAGATCATTAGACTACATTTATTTATACTGGCTGATATCCTGGCATGTTGTATGGAAATAGATGAGATATAATCACTTTACATTTTAATTTTGAGTGGAATTTCTCTTAAGATGAGTTGTCAGAAAAAAATGATTTTGTAATGAAGTACCTTACAGGTATGTGTTTAGGTCTACTCTTGGGGCCTGTTATCCCCTTCATGTACTGATCTACTCATGTTTCTGGGAATGGGAATGACATTTATTCATTGAGGCCAAGATTTTTGAGTGCAAATGAGACACCTTAAAAGAGCCTGATTTTCAGAAAGCACTGAAAATGCTGTTCCTGCAAGGTATCTCAGAATATGCACCCAAAATCATCAATCTCTTTTGAAAAGCTAGGTCTGAGATTTTTGATGAAGAAAACCAATCATTTATAATAGTGCCTAAGGAGTAAGCGTATTAATTCTAAATGAATGAAGTTTAAAATACAAGGCTACGGTAACAGATTTGCTGTGAATAGCAGTATGGCTGCTATTTTTTACCATATGAAATGTTTTGGTTCAGATTAATACCTGCAGCAAATTTACTGTTGATCATTTTTCTTAACTTCATGTGGTCATGGAGCCCATCCAGCACCCAAATCCTTTGCACATGGGCTAGGATCTGCCAAGTTCAGCAGAATGCGCATGCCAGCAGGTCTAACCCTTGGTCCCGCCACATAGCTTTTCCTGCAATGTTGACACTACCTTTTTTCCCTCTGGCCCCTTCTGTAACATCAGGAGCAAAGGTGTTATCCATCCCTGGCCAAAAGTAGTTACCACTATGTCTTTACTGTGCTTCTGTCACTAAATGCTTCAGAGCATCAGGGGCTCTTAAGGATTCCATCACTGACTTGTCCAACTACACTAAGCCAGCTGCCTCCATTGCTCCTAAAATCTTCCCAGCAACCTTTCCCCTACCTCCTGTCATCCTAGGTAGTGTATTCACTGAAGCTGCGCCATTGCAGCACTTTAAGTGTAGACAAACTCTATGACTTGATCCTAAACCTTTCAAGTGAATAGGACTTCAGGAAGATCTGGATGACCTTGTAAACTGGAGTAATAGTAATAGGATGAAATTTAATAGTGAAAAGTGCAAGGTCGTGCACTTAGGGATTAATAATAAGAACTTTAGATATAGATTGGGGATGCATCAGCTGGAAGCAACAGAGGAGGAGAAGGACCTTGGGGTATTGGTAGATCACAGGATGACTATGAGCCGCCAATGTGATATGGCCGTGAAAAAAGCTAATGCGGTTTTAGAATGCATCAGGCGAGGTATATCCAGCAAAGATAAGGAGGTGTTAGTACCGTTATATAAGGCGCTGGTGAGACCCCACCTGGAATACTGTGTGCAGTTCTGGTCTCCCATGTTTAAGAAGGATGAATTCAAACTGGAACAGGTTCAGAGACGGGCTACTAGGATGATCCGAGGAATGGAAAACCTGTCATATGAAAGGAGACTCAAAGACCCTGGCTTGTTTAGTCTAGCCAAAAGAAGGCTGAGGGGGGATATGCTTGCTCTTTATAAATATATCAGAGGGATTAATATTAGGGAGGTAGAGGAATTATTTAATCTTAGTACCAATGTAGATACAAGAACAAATGGATATAAACTGGATACTAGGAAGTTTAGACTTGAAATTAGACTAAGGTTTCAAACCATTAGAGGAGTGAAGTTCTGGAACAGCCTTCCAAGGGGAGTAGTGGAGGCAAAAGACATATCTAGCTTTAAGACTAAGCTTGATAAGTTTATGGAAGGGATGGTATGATGGGATAGCCTAATTTTGGCAATTGATCTTTGATTATCAGCAGATAAATATGCCCAGTGGTTGGTGATAGGATGTTGGATGGGATGGGATCTGAGTTACTGCAGAGAATTCTTTTCTAAGTGCTGGCTGGTGAATCTTGCCCACATGCTCAGGGTTTAGCTGATCGCCATATTTGGTTTCGGGAAGGAATTTTCCTCCGGGGCAGATTGGCAGAGGCCCTGGAGATTTTTCACCTCCCTCTGCAGCGTGGGGCATGGGTCACTTGCTGGTGGATTCTCTGCAGCTTGAGGTCTTCAAACCACAATTTGAAGACTTCTTCAATAACTCAGACATAGGTTAGGGGTTTGTTATAGAAGTGGATGGGTAGGGTTCTGTGGCCTGCTTTGTGCAGGAAGTCAGACTAGATGATCACATTGGTCCCTTCTGACCCTAGAATCTATGAGTATGAGTTTTTCCACCGACATGAATGGAGTCATATCAAACCAATAGGTATTTTTGAAATTTTGCTCACAGTCCTCTGTGGTATGACCCAGGGCAGAGAGACTTGCAAATGCTACTGGCTTTTCCCCAAGGGAGGGAAGGTTCAGCCAACTTTCACAAATCTGTTCCAGCTGCACTGTTGGAATTGTTGATCTCTACGCTTTTTCTTTCTTTTATCCTCAACTCTCAAGGGTACCAGGAAGGGTGAAGCAAGTTGATTTTGGTACTGTATGATTTTTTTGTTCTCGCTTGGGACTATTAGTTCCAATACTCCAATCTCCTTGCTCTATTGTAAAAAGCACTTCTGAACTTGTTTGTTTCAAGGGATTCACTGTTTTATGGAGCTCAGTAATAGCATATGGGCATTCCTTCATGGAGCCAATTACAGGTCAGGGCCATCTTCTATTTTCCATTTGGAGTAGTGTATGCCAGCAAGTGTTTTCTTTCTTTAAATAAGGTTTATGATTTGCAAATATATATGATTTCCACTAATTTTTGTGGAATAAAATATTCCCATATAGTTTTTATTAGTCACTGAGCTCTAAAACATACAACACAGCAGAGAACACAGAATGGAATATGTGCACTGCATCACAATAAAAACAAATAAAACCTAATCCATCTAAATCTTTAATCAACAATAAACAATTCTGTTGTTTTAAGTAGAAGGAAATCTTGCCCTCTCCTCCAAAGCTGCAGCATGCTCAGTGATCTGCAGCAGAACTCGTGTGATTCTATGAACAGGTAGTGGAAGGATTAAGAACATGTCTGCAGAATACTGTTTTTAAGGATTACCTGCACACCAGTGCAGAATGGGGCTTTGGAGGTATGCTGGGCTAGATGAAGATCAGACTAATTGCAAAGCAGATCCATGACCATGTAGATTCCCTGGCCATTTCCTCTGCAAATGGGGAGTGTGGGTGTGTATGCATGTGCACCTGCTGCAGCCAGAAGTCTATGCAGAGGCTTGGAAGAAGGATTCTTTCCTCCCAGCCTCTACAGAATTCCCCAGCCCAAATTCCAGTTACTCAGGCTATATATTAGGGACAGAAATGTTTACCCCTGCATTTTAGTCTAAATAACAATTCTGTACTACTAAGTCCATATGTAAGTGTGACCTAAGAACCTCTGGATGCCAATTAACAGAGGACTCTGGACATATAGGGGTACAGAGATACCTTGGATCCACCAAAAGAATGTCATGTAAGGTCTCTAATGCAAGCCTGTATCACACTAGTCATCAAAACCATTGTGAGATGTATGTATGGAGAATGTGTGAGGAGTTACTTTTGTACACTAAAAATTGTTCTCTAGGTCTGTAGTTAAAAACAGCTCACTCAAAGGTAGCGTGTCTTGAGACTCCTCCCCAGAAAGAGAGTGGGAGACACTTATCTCCAGGGGGAACCATTGTGTATTGTATGTCATGCAATCAGAGTCTATTAGCATTCTAAGTCAAAAGCAGATGGAGAGCAGGTGGAGACTTAAGCAGAAAACTGACAAGAAGAGGTAAACAGAGGCGGCTAGCTTGAGGTAAACCTCAAAGGTCTGTTCTGGTATATTTGGGGATGCAAAGAGACACCCTGGTATCCTTCACCTAGGAAGTAAACTGACAATGAGTTTGGTTAATGAAAAGGGATCTCAATCAGGCATGGTTGGAAATGCTGGAGAGAACTTTGGGTGAGATAAACTCCTTTAGACAGGAGGATAACTTGTTAGTTACCTTTGGGCTTTAGAATGCATGTTGTGGTGATGGTTTCTGTTACCATTTGTTTCCATCTCTCACACAGGTTTATATTTGAATCTCAATTTTTTTCTAAATACATTTCCTTTAGTTTTAATAATTGATGTCAAGAGCTAAGAGCATTACAGGAGCAGGGGGGAGGGGTCCAAGGTAAACATGGTAAGCTGTGGTACACTCTTCCTTTAGGAACAGAGGATCTGGGATTTCTGTGAGTATCCAGTGATCAGGGGCTGAATACCACAGTGGGACACTTTGAAGGGCCTTGGGGGCTGGAGTTAATCCGTTGTCAACCTGCAAGGCAAAGACAGGGCTGATGTAGCCCAGAGCACAGCATGTGAGTGGGTGACAGGCTGGTTGTGTTAGGGAGCTGATGGTAACAAGGTGACTGTCTGCCCTGGGTGTCCTGAGAAGCTGCACTGTAACCTTCTATAAAGAAATATTTCCTTCAGTAGCTGCTGATTTTTTTTAATGCAGTTCCTCATTATTCTATGAGATGAAATAGGTGGAGTAATTCCCCTTGCCAAATTAATGTGAAGTCTTGAATTCACTGAATATTTTTGATACACAGGGAACACAGGATAAGCCCACTACCTTTTCATGTTGTTACTGGACTTGTGCAATGCTGGTTATTTACATTCCAGCAAAGAATGTACCGAGCCTTGTGCCTCATTGACCACACAGCATGCACAGCTATCTCAGAATTACATAACCCTGGCTTACTTTGCCCTTGCGTGAAATCCAATTCTCTTGTAATTTCCTACAAGTACAACTCTAGTGTAGTGGGTACAGTGTTTGTAGCTGATGTTTCAGTAAACATGCCCGCTGTTCAGTGTTTGCTGACTCACTCTTTTCTTGCTTGAGACTTAAAAACTTGCTTCCAGTTGATAACACTTAGATGTTGATGGCTTTCACTTTTGCCATCAGTTTCAAAAGGTATCCTTATAACACTTATAGCCTATGTTTTCTTTTCCCATATGGACTTAATTTTCAGTGCCCTCAGTCCTTTTTGTTATATATTATAGAGATGCTTGTCCCTTGTGAGAGCACTGCTCTGAGACTTCTTTACCAAACCCTTCACTTGTCCCTTTGTTGTGTTTATCCTCCCCATCTCTTTCCTTTCCTATTACAACATCTCCTCCTCCACTTTCAGAGTGATCATTTTTGGGGTCCAAGACATAAATAAAACCCAACTTGCAATGTTCTTTATTTTGTGGTATTCATAAAATCTTAGTACAGAAGCTCTCCCCCAGCCCCCATTTAGTTTTATAAATGTGCAGCCACATTTTTGTAAGCATTCACTAATTTTGAGTGCCCAACACATGCCAGATTTTTAGCATTGCTGAGGCCCTAAAGTGCCAGTGGAATTATCTACTGGGGTACCATCTCCAGATTATCTGTTCTAATGGGAAATGCAGATTTTCAGTACATCTGAAAATTAGGTGCAAGTTGTCTCTATTCGGAAACAATAGTGACCACTGTGAAAAATGTTAGCCATGGTGTAAATCTTTTTAGGTGAAAGTTAATTACAGATTTCTATTTCAGTATTTCTGTGGAAGAAGCCCTGGATTTATTATAATTTTCTCATGTTTTCTTGTACAAAACAGATAATCAATTCAAGATAAGAAACCATGAGAGTGGAAACTGATTCAAATGTTAATCACTCAAACCTGGAAGTGGAGCCTACCCAGGCTTTGGAAGATGGAGCAATCAAACATGCACCAGTCAAAAAGAAACCTTCCTGCTGCACTGGCTTGAAGGTTCAGTGGATTACTATTATTCGTTACTGTTGTTATTTGTTGAGCATTGATAATATGTGTGTTCTTCTTCAAGGTATATAAGCAGGCATGGTTCTTGTCCCCTCTATTTTTTTCCGCCCAATTAATACAAGAATATTAGGAGTTTTATTTAAAAAATATACAAGCCAATAATAATAATGTATGGCTCTTCTATAGAGTTTTTCATCTGTAGAGCTCAATGTGCTCCACGAAGGAGGTCAGCATCTTTATCCCCATTTTGCAGATGTGGAAATTGAAGCACTGGGAGGGATGTGATTTGCCCACAGTCACCCAGCAGAGCAGTGGCAAAGCCGGGAATTGAACTGGGTCTACTGAGTCCTTGTTCTGATAGGCAAAGTTCAAAAAGTTGGTTTGTCCAAACACTCAAGGTGTCAGGAAAATAATAATACTTAGCTCTTATTCACAGATGTCAAAGAACTTTATAAAGGAAGCAATTATCATTATTCTCATTTTACAGTAGGGGAAACTGAGGCACAGGGAGGTGAAGTGACTTGCCCAAGGTCACCCAGTAGAGTGGCATAACCAGAAATAGAATCCAGATCTTCTGAGTCCTTTTCTGATGCTGTATCCCCTTGACCAAACTGCCTCACTTAAATTATTTAAAGTCTTGACTAAATAGGGCTAGAAAACTAATGAGAATTTTGCTTTCTTGGTAGAGGCATAATATTTACTGCTTCTAGTTAAGCTGGAAGTACCATGAAATCAACATTTCTTGTGGTATAATGATGTGTTTGACTTCTGCTCAGGCTAGACCCATGGGCCAAATTCATACGTGGTGTAATTCCATTAAAGTCAATGGAACTGCAACCAGGAATGAATTTGATCTGATCAGAGACCTGTAATAGAATTATAAAAATAAGTGAATCCAACTTTTTCAAATATTCAAAATGGCTTGGTTCAAGTTTGGGGCAAAGGTTAGCATATTTCTTATTTGAGCTGAACCAATTTTGCCACCCCTATATATCTCCAGTAGTAGTTGAACTGCTCTCAAATCTCTCATCTCCCTGGGAGTTGCATTGAACCAGCTTTGCCACTGGCATAAGTAGGCATGGAAGTCAGTGAGTTTGTACCCACTTATCCCAGTGGTGAGTGTGGCACAGAATGTTATATAAACTAGAATTTTATAGACACAGTAACTTTAATGTTAGGGGTGGGCACAAATTTTTCATTTACAATGAGAATCACCTCATCTTCCTGTCGGACTTTGGAGTCAATTTTTTTGGGGGGTGAGTGTTCAAAACACTTCTGCTAACTTCTTGCTTGTGTGATGAGGTTTAAAATAGTTCAATTAACCTTTTTGTTCCTACTTTCATGCTTATTTGCATTTCATGGCTTCATTCAGGACCAGATGTAAAACTACTGAAAACAGTGCCCCCCTCAAAAAAATCTCAGAATTGTTGGACCCAGTAAATATGAAAATTCTTATGCTAAAGCCTGCTTTTGTGAGATTTTTCAGTCAAAGTTCTAGGCAAAACCAGCATCCAGCTCCTTTTAAAAACATTTTCTCTTAGGATTTGCTTTGCTTGTTATCTGTTGCAGTAAATAGCATCATAAAGTTCAAACCCCATTTTAATTTGTTCACTTATCTACTGTCAAGTTAAATAAGCTATTTTAACTTTTACCCTTAGGGCAACAAGTTTATTTGTTTGGGATTCAGTAAAAAGCTGTTATGTTGAAATATCTGGATAATATTTAAGCACTCCTAGACTGTCTTGTCTTCATAAGCATGGTTTGTTTGCAATCACTGTGATACTAAATAGAGTTTGTGTATCAAAGCAAAGTGTGTATTCAAATGCTCTTGTTTTAAACCTATTAAAAAGTCAAATACGAGCATTTCCTTTGCAAAGGGGTACAACACAAATATAAACCAAATACTTCAAACTTCATCCAAACGGGGATGAGATTGCCAAACAATATGTACAAGACCTCCAAAAAGAGGGATATTGTGAAGTTTGTGGCTAAGCGCTATGTTGTAATACCAATACGACTTCTAACCTGGGGATGGACAAACTGGCTTAGAAAAAGTAATAAGTGAATTGAAGCTAAAACTCATCTACAGTTTGCACTAGTTTCAGCAAGTGGCCCCTGACCAGAGCTCTTATCCTTGTTAATTATTTGTATTCTGGTAGCACCTTGAGGCCTAAGGTTTCTTCTGTACACAACTGGTCTCAGTGTTGTGGATAGCTTGAAAATTGATGTTAGGTTTCAGTAGGGTAAGCTGTCCCTACTGAGTTGGTTGCTATCTGCAGATTCTGTAATCCATGGTGTTTAGGTTCAGAAGTACAAATTCTATTCTGGGGAGCCTTTGACCAGCAAAGCGAAGGAGGCCGTGCTTTCTGGATGCTGAAGCTGGCAATGCCATCCCTAAGCACAAACAAAATTAATTGCTGCTTTGGGTTGTCCCGTGCACATGACTTCTGTAGATCACAGTGAGACCAGAATGGGAAGAAAACACTTCTGAAAACCCAGAGAGATCTTCTTGCAGGATCAAGGCCCCATTTTGAGTTAGAAACATCATATTTTCCCTCTTGGAGTTTGATTAGTAAAGTTAATTAAATTTAATTCATAAGATTGTTCTATAGATTTATGCTCTCTTGGTTTCTATATTATCGATTTCTCCTCCCTTACCTCTCACCTTCTGTCTTGATCTTTCCTCAGGTGTTTCTCTTTGCTTTGTCATTCAGCTACTTGTGCAAAACATTATCTGGAACAGTTATGAAAAGTTCCATCACTCAGATAGAAAGAAGATTTGATATTCCCTCCTCTGTAGCTGGCTTAATTGATGGAAGTTTTGAGATGGGTAATTAGTATTCCGTAACATACAGTAAATTACTCAGAGCAAATACAATGAAAGCATCTACTAGTAATGTTTTCTTTGCTTTTTTAGGTAATTTGCTGGTGATGGCATTTGTAAGTTATTTTGGAGCCAAATTTCATAGACCAAAAATCATCGCTTTAGGGTGTTGTATTATGTCAGCTGGAAGTATTTTAACAGCAATGCCTCATTTCTTCATGGGATAGTAAGTACTCACTAAGACTAATTTAGATACCATAGCAATTGGATTCTATACCACTTTCTCCATTTTGTCAAACGAACACCACTGTGTTTTTAAGGTTTCAAAGGGCCTAAGAATAAATTAATATTTAGGGCTGACCTAAATGGATATCAGAATTAATTTACAAGTCAGGCAACACCACAGATACATAAGCACGCAGTAGAACTGGTGGGAATTCCCTTCCCCTGGTACAAAATATCAATTTTTTGTTTTTATATATCAGAACCATCAAAATGTTTCCATTTTCAGCTAGAAATATTTTGGTTTGGTTGGTTTGTAGACTTTTGAGGAAAAGTAGACGTTTTCTGTAAAAAGCAGATGCTTTCCATGTGAATTTATATTCCCTGAAAACCAAAATTTTCCACCAAAAATCAATTTTGACAGAATTTTTTTCATCAGCCCTAGTGTGCATCATGCTGCTTTTCAGGACATTACTATGGCTAACTCTAGGGGAAAAGTCTAAGGAAATCACTGGGACTATTGAGGAAATGAGATATTGTTCAGTGTGAGGAAGGATGGTAGAGTCTGACCTTAAACAGGGTTATTGCATGGAAGGTTAACATATGATGAATCAAAGCAATTTCAGTAAAATAATTATATCATAAAATTATTTCATATGATTTCTGTAACTGGGTATTTTTGTAGTTATGAACAGGACCCTGAGGCTCCATTTCAAGAAAGCACTTAAACTTGTGTGAAACCTGAAGCGTGGGAGTAATGCACCGGAAGTCAGTGGAACTACTCCTGTGATTGAAGTGTTTGAGTGCTATATTGGGGCCTTAATCCAAAAAAGTCAAAAAGATGCATTCTGCTCCAAGGGCATGTTTGACTACCTTGTCCAACATCCTTAATGTCCAACATGATGGAGTCTCCGCAGCAGCCCTAACTCTAGTTTTCAATAATTGCTCACAGTCATTTGAATGCTGGTAAAATGGAAGAATAGAGTGTGACAAATATGGGAATTCCCTGAAATATCCTAGGGGAAAGCCTTATTGATTTAAGTTTAAGTCTCATTGAGGTCCACTGTATTAAATGCAAAGTTTATGTATTATTGTGGTTCAGGATTGTGCATAAACTCTCTAGGGGGAAGATGTGATATGAGACCTGGGAGTTCAAAGGTTTATACTGAAAATGCCAGATAAGAATGGACTTTTGGGACAATAAATGTGAAGTGGATTTCCTGGGGGAATACCTAATATTAATGCAAATTCCATGCCTCTAGTTACTTGAAAAAACAGCCTTTCAAAGCCACATCTTGAGAAGAGTGTCATTGTCTGCTGATTACCTGTTCCTGGAGGTGGGAGATCAAAGGCCTGAGCTGTATAAAGAAACTGGCCCATCTGTCCAGTCTTGGTTCTGGTTCTGAATCTGAAACAGTTATGAAATGGTAACCATGGGGGAAACCTAGTTCTGGGTTTTGAAGCACTGACACTTACCAGAACCCTAAGTTGGAGTGGGGTGTGCGTGTGACCTCTGCGTGTAGGTTCTTTTGTTGTTTGAATGTGTTTTCTCTATAATTCTTTCACCTTAAGAATAAAGATGCTTGCTTAGAAAGTGCTGTGTGGTAACTTATGACTATTGGCAATACACTTGCCATAGCCTCTGGAGAGAAAGCAAATTGCAGACGCTGGCCTTTTAGAATGTCTGGTTTGTTGGTGATATCAGTGTAAATCAGGAATCAGTAGATCAGCCTCAACATGCTGTTCAGGAGGGAGAGAGATGTGGGTTTCATCCCTAGAGAAGTGATGACTGAGGAGCTGGGAGCCCAGTGTGTGTCTTTGGTGGACCAGGAAGGGGGAATACATGTGTACTTACCTGACAACTGTAATATAGGGATCACCTATATAAGGTTCCAAACTTCACCGGTGAAGGTGCCCTGCAGAAATGAGAGTTGAAGAAATCCAGCACTTTAAAGGAGGAGTCTAATTAGTAGCTTATAGTATTAGGCCATACATTGGTAAGGGCTGGTCCTGCGCACCCGTACTTGAGCAAATAGTCATTACTCATACAGTGGCTTCAGTGAGACTTTTCAGGTGAGTGTTTGCAGAACTGGGCCAAAAGTTCTGTTCAGGGTGCTCTTACCACTAAAAATCCTCAAATCTAGTGACACTAATTTGCCAACAAATGCATCATCTCTTTATTCAGAGAAGCACTGTTTTGTCTACCAATCACATTGCTTCTAGCAGAAGTTTTGATTCAGTGACAAATCTACAATGCAATACATTTCTATTCCTATATTCAATACTATAGAATCTTTTATGAGTGTCACAGTTCAAGGCAACCGCACCTGTGTTCCCCCTATATGGTCCAGCAAGGGCACCCACTCACAAGTTTCCAGTTCCCCAGATGTTACTTCTTTTGGGCAGAGGCATGTGTCTCTCTACCTCATGACTGGAAGATTTTCAGGCTACACTCTTCCTGCCTACACTATGTATCCCCAGAAAAAGAGACTGCCTAGGCAGGTTTCCTTTGCCTTTTCTTCAGAGTCTATAAACAGTGTGATTGCCCAGTTACCCCATAGCTCTTCCTAAGCAAGCACATTTTATTTTTATGGTAAAACTATTACAGAGAAAACATATTAACACTATAAAAGAACTGACTTGCATATTGATTAGTTTACCAGAGATCACCCCAATTGTGGCAGGTGAATATTCCTTCAATTCTCACTAAGGGAGTTTTCTGGGGTTACAAGTTCATAACTGCTTTGTCTTGGAACAAGAATCCCCATGAATCTGTATGTCACTCCTTTATCCAGTTTGGGTCTTTGAAGAGACTGTGAATAGAAAATCAGCCAGATAATGGGTTTCTCTTCAAGGTACAGGATGATTCAAAAGGATGATTCCTAAGGTGGGTAATTTACATTCCCCTCCTGACAAGTATTTCCTGGGAAACTCATTCAACTGAAAGTTCAGTCTTGTTTGGCCTGTTGAAGCTCATACCACTTCCCAGGTTGACATTAGTCCTGTCTCCCTCTTAAAGAAGTTGCATACAATTCCACAATAATACATAAACATTTGCATTCTTTCAGAGTGGTAGCTGTGTTAGTCTGTATCAGCAAAAAGAACGAGGAATACTTGTGGCACCTGTGAGACTAACAATTCTATTTGAGCATAAGCTTTTGTGGGCTAAAACCCACTTCATCGGATACATGCAGTGGAAAACACAGTAGGAAGATATATATATATAGAGAGAGAGAGAGAGAGAGAGAGAGAGAACATGAAAAAATGGGTATTGCCATGCCAACTGTAATGAGAGTAATCAGTTAAGGTGGGCTATTATCAGCAGGAGAAAAGAACCTTTTGTACTGATAATCAGGATGGCCCATATCCAGCAGTTGACAAGAAGGTGTGAGCAACAGTAGGGAGAAAAATAGCATGGGGAAATAGTTTTTACTTTGTGTAATGACCCATCCACTCCCAGTCTTTATTCAAGCCTACTTGAATGGTGTCCAGTTTGCAAATTAATTCCAATTCTGCAGTTTTTCGTTGGAGTCTGTTTCTGAAGTTTTTTTGTTGGAGTATTGTGATTTTAAGATCTGTAATTGAGTGACCAGGGAGGTTGAAGTGTTCACCGACTGGTTTTTGAATGTTATAATTCTCGAAGTCTGATTTGTGTCAATTTATTCTTTTGCATAGAGACTGTCCAGTCTGGCCAATGTATATGGTAGAGGGGCATTGCTGGCACATGATGGCATTTATCACATTGGTAGATGTGCAGGTGAACAAGCCCCTGATAGTGTGGCTGGTGTGATTAGGTCATAGAATCATAGAATGTCAGGGTTGGAAGGGACCTCAGGAGATCATCTAGTCCAACCCCCTGCTCAAAGCAGGACCAATCCCCAACTAAATCAATCCAGAGAGGGCTTAGTCAAGCCTGACCTTAAGGAAGGAGATTCTACCACCTCCCTAGGTAACCCATTCCAGTGCTTCACAACCCTCTTAGTGAAAAAGTTTTTCCTAATAGCCAACCTAAACCTCCCCCACTGCAACTTGAGGCCATTATTCTCTGTTCTGTCATCTGGTACCACTGAGAACAGTCTAGATCCATCCTCTTTGAAACCTGCTTTCAGGTAGTTGAAAGCAGCTATCAAATTCCCCCTCATTCTTCTCTTCTGCAGACTAAACGATCCCAGTTCCCTCAGTCTCTCCTCATAAGTCATGTACTCCAGCCCCCTTATCATTTTTGTTGCCCTCTGTTGGACTCTTTCCAATTTTTCCATATCCTTCTTGTAGTGTGGGGCCCAAAACTGGATGCAGTACTCCAGATGAGGTCTCACCAATGTCGAATAGAGGAGAATGATCACGTCCCTCGATCTGCTGGCAATGCCCCTACTTATACAGCCCAAAATGCCATTAGCCTTCTTGGCAACAAGGGCACACTGTTGACTCATATCCAGCTTCTCGTCCACTGTAACCCTTAGGTCCTTTTCTGCAGAACTGCTGCCTAGCCATTCGGTCCCTAGTCTGTAGCAGTGCACGGGATTCTTCCATCCTAAGTGCAGGACTTTGCACTTGTCCTTGTTGAACCTCATCAGATTTCTTTTGGCCCAGTCCTCTAATTTGTCTAGGTCCCTTTGTATCCTATCCCTACCCTCCAGTGTATCTACCACTACTCCCAGTTTAGTATCATCTGCAAACTTGCTGAGAGTGCAGTCCACACCATCCTCCAGATCATTAATGAAGATATTGCACAAAACCAGCCCCAGGACCGATCCATGGGGCACTCTGCTTGATACTGGCTGCCAGCTAGACATGGAGCCATTGATCACTACCCATTGAGCCTGACAATCCAGCCAGCTTTCTATCCACCTTATAGTCCTATGATTGTGTCCTCTGAATAGATATTTAGGCAGAATTAGCAATGGGCTTTGTTGAAAGGATAGGTTCCTGGGTTAGTGTTTTTGTTGTGTGGTTACTGATGCGTATTTGCTTCAGGTTGGGAGACAGTCTGTAAGAAAGGACTGGCCTGTCTCCCAAGATCTGTGAGAGTGAGGGATCGTCCTTCAGGATACGTTGTAAATCCTTGATGATGCGCTGGAGAGGTTTTAGTTGGGGGCTGAAGGTGATGGCAAGTGGCATTCTGTTACTTTCTTTGTTGGGCCTGTCCTGTAGTAGGTGGCTTCTGGGTACTCTTCTGGCTCTGTCAATCTGTTTCTTCACTTCAGCAGGTGGGTATTGTAGTTGTAAGA
Source organism: Gopherus evgoodei (assembly GCF_007399415.2). Classification (NCBI taxonomy): domain Eukaryota; kingdom Metazoa; phylum Chordata; order Testudines; family Testudinidae; genus Gopherus; species Gopherus evgoodei. Next base: position 244,638,521 of record NC_044322.1, on the reverse strand, counting down.
ATGCTTGATAGAGATCTTGTAGGTGTTTGTCTCTGTCTGAGGAGTTGGAGCAAATGTGGTTGTATCTTAGAGCTTGGCTGTAGACAATGGATCATGTGGTATGGTCTGGATGAAAACTGGAGGCATGTAGGTAAGTATAGCGGTCAGTAGGTTTCCAGTATAGGGTGGTGTTTATGTGACTGTCACTTATTAGCACTGTAGTGTCCAGGAAGTGGATCTCTTGTGTGGATGGGTCCAGGCTGAGGTTGATGGTGGGATGGAAATTGTTGAAATCATGGTGGAATTCCTCAAGGGCTTCTTTTCCATGGGTCCAGATGATGAAGATGTCATCAATATACCCCAAACAGAGTAGGGGCTTCAATGAGAAACTGCAGAATTGGAATTAATTTGCAAATTGGACACCATTAAATTAGGCTTGAATAAAGACTGGGAGTGGATGGGTCATTACACAAAGTAAAAACTATTTCCCCATGCTATTTTCCCCCTATTGTTACTCACACCTTCTTGTCAACTGCTGGAAATGGGCCATCCTGATTATCACTACAAAAGGTTTTTTTTCTCCTGCTGATAATAGCCCACCTTAATTAATTACTCTCATTACAGTTGGTATGGCAACGCCAATTTTTTCATGTTCTCTGTGTATATATATCTTCCTACTGTATTTTCCATTCCATGTATCAGATGAAGTGGGTTATATCCCCGAAAGCTTATGCTCAAATAAATTTGTTAGTCTCTAAGGTGCCACAAGTACTCCTCATTCTATTTGCATTTTGAATACAATGAACTCCTAAAATACTTAAACTTACTTCAGTAAGTTTTAACTTAGTTCAGTAAGTTTTGTCCATGATATTGCAGGAAATTGTCATATCTGTCACAAGAAGTTTATGAATATGAAAAGAAAACTAAAGAATTATGTTCAGCAGAACATCTTTCTAACTCTTCTGCTGTTTTGCAGTAGCCTCAAGCTTGTCATTTCTATTACTTAATTCAAAGAGTCTATAGGACTGTAGTTACAAGAAATAACTAAAGGCTTGTTTATCTGGAGAATTAGTGCATGACAAACTAGGTGTAAATCTACAGCACTGTAGCATTAGCTCACTATGTGGACCCTTCTACTGCACACCAAAAGTTCTGTAGTATGCCTTGACATACTGCTGTTTGCACAATGGAACTTTCAGTGCACAGTAGCAAGGTCCATATTGCCAGTTAGTGTGTGGCAGGCTAGAGGACTGTAGATTTACACTCCAGCTTATCGTGCACTATCTCTCCATATAGACATATCCTAAGAGTGGGATTTTCAAAGGAGCCCGAGTTAAATGTCCACATTTCTTATTTCAGAGTGATAGCTGCGTTAGTCTGTATCAGCAAAAACAATGAGGAGTCCTTGTGGTACCTTAGAAACTAACAAATTAATTTGAGCATAAGCTTTCGTGGGTTAAAACCCACTTCATTGGATGCATGCAGTGGAAAATAAATACAGTAGGAAGATATGCATACAATATCTACTGTATTTTCCACTGCATACATCCAATGAAGTGGGTTTTAGCCCATGAAAGCTTATGCTCAAATGAATTTATTAGTTTCTGAGGTGCCACAAGTACTCTTCATTCTTTTCACATTTCTTATGTTTCTTTTAAGTTCCCAGTTTAAAATGATATATCTGCCATATTGTTGTTTTTGATATCTGCTTGCTCATTTTTTTCCCTCCCCCCCTTTTTTTTTTTTACTTAATTATCCTTCCTTTTTACTATTAAATTAACACTTTGGAAAATGTAATTTGAATGCGGTATGCAGACAGTTAGATGCCCATTCTCTCTATTCGCCAAAACAGCAGTCACAACACTCCCCCTGTACTGAGATAAAATATATCCCTGTATTTCTTCAACTGCCCAGAAAGATCACTACTAAATACGTTGTATGTGTTCAGTTATAAGTATGAAACAGCATCGCATGCAGTGTTGTCAGTCAACTCAACTTCAAGTCTCTCTCCCTGCTCAGTGGACCAAAATGTAACTGGTGTCAGTGAAACCTTATCAGAACAATCAGATTCAGGTAAGGAATTGTAACTGAAAATATGTCTAAATGTGACAAATTTGACCTACTTATAAATAGGTCTTCACACAAGAGGGCAATTCACCCCGGTGTGAAGGGCCAGTACAATTCTAAACCCCATTTAAGCCTTAACTTATTTGGCGGGTGTTAGTGACACGTCAGTGATACAGTAGCCTTGAAAATCTCATTCAGAGCAAGCACATCTACCAATCCAAAAGTATCTGAACTACTGGGGCCCAGTTTCTCCCACCCTTCTGGATACAAGTACCTCACATTGACATTAAAGGAATTTCTCATATATTGTAAGTTGTGAGGAGAATTGATTCTCAAAGGAAATTTAAGAGCCCAAGCTGTGTTAGAGTTAACTGGAAATTAAGTGGCATTTCTGTGATTTTCATATACCTCACTACCAGTTTAGAATATACCCATAGAGCATTTGCAGCTGTATGCTGCATGGGAGGAGAGAAAGGACTCTAGGACCCATGAGCCAACTGCTAGCCTGGATCAGGGGACACAGTTGAAGGTGTAAATGAAATGTCATAGAGTATGTCTATTACAATTTCAATCTGTTTATTTTTCTCTAGACATTCTTCCCTAACAATACAGACCATTATCCTTGCAATACTATCTTTGGTAGACAAGCATGTGACTGGTATCAGGAAGTGTTGTTAAAGGGAGGGCTGATGATTTGGGGGTTAATGAGTTTGATAACCTAGACAGAGTCTTAGTCTTTTGTAAGGAAAAACAACTGAGCAAGATGAGACTGTGTGTGTTAAATGGAGTTCTAGCCAGGCTCATGGTTTATTGTTCTACTGTAAAGATAGTAATTACTGTTATTTACAGATTGTGTAAAAGCAGCAGCATCATATATGTGGATATATGTCTTACTGGGCAACTTGTTACGTGGAGTTGGGGAATCACCAATAACACCACTAGGAATTTCTTACCTTGATGATTTTGCTAAAGAAGAAGATTCTCCTTTCTACATAGGTAATCTTAAGAGAAAGAAAAGGCTGGTTATGAAGAAACAGTGATGGGATCAAATTTATTTTAGCTTTAGAAGTAGATCATCTTCCTCTAAAGAGTCCTATTTTTATTTTTTGAAAACTCTCTCCATTAAAGCCAGGCAAAATCTTTTGACAAAGTTTTTTTTTTCTCTCTGATAAATGCAGATTTGCAGCCACTGAAACAATTTGTGAATTTGTGTTGAATTTGCCACATTGTTTTGGTCAAATAAAATAACAATCAATCTCCCCTCCCTCAAAAAAACACAGAAACACAAATTACAAAATCAGAAAAAGTCAAAATATTTTACTAAATGAAACATGTCAGCTTTTCAATTCGAAATTACTTTTCATTTCAAAATTTTATTCACTTTTATTAACAGCATTTTATAAAGGCAAAAAAACTCCCTCAATGAACATTTTTTTTCAGGTTGAACACCACATTTCATTTGACTGCAAATGAAATTTTGGTGACTTTTTCAGTGTGCTGAAAATTTTTGAAAAAATTCATTTTGGGTTGTCTCAAAATTTTCTTTTCTTTTCTCTGTTTGACCACCAAACCAGAGAATTGGTTACCCTCACAGCTCTACTCTCCATTTTGACTGTGATTTACAGAGGAGCCTATGTGAGTTGGGTGCCTAAGTCCTTAGATTCTTTTGAAAAATGGCAGCCTTCATTCCTCTTCATTCCTAGTCAATTGCTGCCTTCAAAAGAAAATAACAAGGTTGTATAAATTTCCATCTAATGTTTTTGTCTTAACCCACCAAGTCCTGGTTCATTCTACCTGCACTGAGACTTGAATTTGAGTTTTATGTGACTGGAGTTAATTTGGCTCCTGTAGCCTTGAATGGCTGCTAAACACATTTAAATAAATCAATAAATGATACATAAATACTGCCTAAGGTTATCTTTTTCACCAAAAGTGAGAAGAATAAAAAACCTCTCTCACATGGCAGGATGCTAGTCTTTGCACTTCCTGGAATACCCTGGTTCTAGGAGAGGAATAAGAAAAGTAGGTGGAAAATATATAGGGTTACATGTCTGTAAATTTACCAGTGTCTACTTCATTATATTTTCAGCATGTTTGCACACAGTAGCAATGATCGGGCCAATAATGGGCTACCTGTTGGGATCGCTGTGTGCCAGCTTGTATGTGGATATTGGATTTGTGGATCTAGGTAAGGAAAAATGGAGAGCCGATTATATTAAACTGTTGTATAATAATCAATATGACCAGTCCTTTATATCAGGATATGCCAAATATTTTCATGCCTTTTAGTAAATAATAAATGTGTTTGTTTCAAGGTGAGGTGACAACAAAGTGTTTTCCCTGAAAAAATAATTTTAAAAGTTGTAGGTATGGGAAATATTTTAGGCCCAATTCAAGAAAGCACTTGAGCATAGGCTTAAATCCATGCCTATTGAATAAAGCATTTAAACATGCTTAAATTTAAGTATGTGCTTACACACCCTCACGGAATGCTTTGCTGAGTCATGCCCTTACTAATGGGGGCTGGATAGCATATCCATTTTTCATTTTAGATGGTTAATTTGAAATGTTGGCTGAGCATATAAGATGTTAATTGTTTAATATTACTCTCTATTAACTGAACTCAAATTTTCCTAACGCTTAAACAAAAAAGAAAATATCTGAGGTGATGTTTTCGAAGGGGCTTCTATTGGGTGTCCATTCATGTGCATTCAAATTTTCACACACAGACACGTGTGCTCACTCTTTTCCATTGCAAACATCTGTGCATGTGTAATATAAATAAATAGTGATAATAAAGGCATTTGAAATGTAACACCCATTGGTGATATTCACGTAGCCTAAGATCTGAGCATATGTTTGCAGGAGGAGACTGTTTACAGTGCCCCCATACAGTTGTTTGCCTATTTTGCTTTTTAAGGCCCCGATCCCAACAAAATGTTGATCATATATGCCATGGTCACTGGGTTAACTACAGCTATGACTGCTCCTGGTCTCCTAGAGTGCCATCTCTCAGGTGATGGACTTCATTACCTCCACTTCTTTTTGGGATGGAATCATGCAATTCTCTCACTATGAGACCTGGCCTTCAGCTGCAGTCCCTTTCGGATGAACCATGATTTCTTAGCAGGTTCAACTGGAGTTTTGGACCCTGGTACAGATTTTCCTTCAGGAGCTTCGACAAGTGGTTATTACACTGACCAAGCAGGTTTCTTAAAGCAAAGCATTGTTGATTCAGAACCAAGGCATTCAGAGAAACAGATCTTAAAACAGTAAATAGTCTATATACATCTATACCTTACCTAAGCTAAGGCAGGCCTTGCTTATGCCAGGCACCCCCTCACTTGCTTTGCAAGTTGAGATAAGCTAGGAGACCCATCAATCCCTGTCTCTTATTGTCTTATCAGAGGCTGTCCTTTTATCAGTGACAAAGCTCTGTTTAGATATCCTGCCTGGATTTTCCTACCCTGTCAAGACACACACATTCATACAGACACACACGGAATCACCAGCTAGGCAATACCCTTAGCAAGGTAGAGGTAAAACCTAATAGAAATTGACAACTCTATTGTATTTGTGTACCAGCAGTAGGGCTTATTTGAAGCCATTGTCTGTTCCTCTGCCCATTGTACCCAGCTCTTGCATGACTTAACTCTTTGGTAGTCACATAGCAAACAATAGACAGACAATCCAACAAATAGATGGACATATGATATTCATAAAAATATTGCAGGCAGCTTCCACATTCTCCATAATACGGACTTAAGTATGTGACAAATCTCACTGAAGCCAATGGGACTCCTCATAGGTTTAAAGTTAAGCACATGATTATGCATTTTGCTGGAAGGTCCTATGAGAAAAAAGGTTATAAGTAAAAAGTACTGTGTCCTAGCAGATCCAGGGTGAGTGTGTGACTCTGCTTGAAACCTATTTCAGATTCCCATGTTCTCAAAAGTACCATAAGTTCTGTGGCATGTAGCCTTGAATCATACAAATAAAAATAAATAATAATTGGAGATATACCAATCTCCTAGAACTGGAAGGGACCTTGAAAGGTCATTGAGTCCAGCCCCCTGCCTTCACTAGCAGGACCAATTTTTGCCCCAGATCCCTAAGTGGCCCCCTCAAGGATTGAGCTCACAACCCTGGGTTTAGCAGGCCAAAGCTCAAACCACTGAGCTATCCCTCACACTGCCCCCCCCGTTAGCACAAGTTACCAAATGTGTGATGGCAAGTGAAAAACAACACCAACCAAGACATTCATCTGTACAGATAGTCATCTGTAACCAATCGTTTAAATCAGCTTCTGTACCAAATGACTGGAGGATAGCTATGTGATGCCAAATTTTATAAAGGGCTCCAGAGGTGACCCTGGAAACTACAGGCCAGTAGGCCTCACTTCAGTACCGGGCAAATTGGTTGAAACTATCCTAAAGAACAAAATTGTCAGACACATAGATGAATATCATTTGTTGGGAAATAATCAACATGGTTTTTGTAAAGGGAAATCATGACTAACCAATCTTCTAGAATTCTTTGAGGGGGTGTAGCAAAGTGATGACTCAGTGGCATGGCACCTCCTGCTGGTCATCCAGGAAATTAGCTTTTCCACTCTTTGAGTGCCCTCTGCTGGTCGGTGGCTTGCCTGCTGCAGGCCTCCTCCTGGACCCTGGTGCCCCTTTACCTTGGGTGCTGCCCCATGGCAGTACCCCCACTGTCTCGGTCTCCCCACCAAGGGGAACCCCCAACCCTCTATCCCAACCTTGCCTCAGTGGCTAGTGTCAGTCACCATCTAGCCCCCGCTCACTGAGGCAGACTGCAGTTTGAGTTTGGACCTGCTGCTTTTGCCTACCCTGGGCTGCATCTCTGCAACCCCAGTACCCTTTCTGGCCTTTAGCAAGGCCTGCAGCCTGGAGATTTTCCAGACCAGAGCTCCCCAGTTCCTCCGGCCTTTCCCCAGCCCTGCTCCACTCTAGGTACCCTGCTGTGCTCCCAAGAAGCCAGACCCATCTCTCTCCAAGCTAGAGAGAGAGAATGTCTGAGCTCCTGGTCCACAGCCTTTTATAGGGCCAGCTGTGGCCTGATTGGGGCGTGGCCTCAGCTGTGGCTGTTTCCTTTTTTCTAAGAGCGGGGTAGCTGCCCTGCTACAGGGGGTCAACAAGCATGGGAACAAAGGAGATCCAGTCGATATAGTGTATTTAGATTTTCAGAAAGCCTTTGACAAGGTCCCTCACCAAAGGCTCTTAAGCAAAATAAGCAGTCATGGGATAGGAGGGAAGGTTCCCTCATGGATTGGTAACTGGTTAAAAGATAGGAAACAAAGGGTAGGAATAATGGTCAATTTTCAGAATGGAGAGAGGTAAATAGCAGTGTCCCTCAGGGGTCTGTGCTGGGACCAGTCCTATTCAACATATTAATAAACTATCTGGAAAAAGGGGTAAACAATGAGGTGGCAAAATTTGCAGATGATACAAAACTATTCAAGATAGTTAAGTTCCAGGCAGACTGCGAAGAGCTACAAAAGGATCTCACAAAACTGGATGACTGGGCAACAAAATGGCAGATGAAATGTAATGCTGATAAATGCAAAGTAATGCACATTGGAAAACATAATCCTAACTGTACATATACAATGATGAGGTCTAAATTAACTGTTACCACTCAGGAAAGAGATCGTGGAGTCATTGTGGAGAGTTCTCTGAAATCACTCAATGTGCAGCTGCAGTCAAAAAAGCGAACAGAATGTTGGGAATCATCAAGAAAGGGATAGATAATAAGACAGAAAATATCATATTGCCTCTATATAAATTCATGGTACACCAACACCTTGAATACTGCGTGCAGATATGGTCGCCCCATCTCAAAAAAGAAAAGATTCAGAAAAGGGCAACAAAAATTATTAGGGGTATAGAATGGCTTCTGTATGAGGAGAGATTAATAAAACTGGGACTTTTCCGCTTGGAAAAGAGGCAACTAAGGGGGGATATGATAGAGGTCTATAAAATCATGAGTGTTTTAGGGAAAGTAAATGAGGAAGTGTTATTTACTCCTCCTCATACAAGAACAAGGGGCCACTAAATGAAATTAATCTGTAGCAGGTTTAAAACAAACACAAGAAAGTATTTTTTCATGCAATTCACTGTCACCCTGTGGAACTCCTTGCCAGAGAGCGTTGTCAAGGCCAATACTATAACGCAGTTCGAAAGGGAGCTAGCTAGATTCATGGAAGATAGGTCCATCAAAGCCAGAATGGGCAGGGATGGTGTCCCTCACCTCTGTTTGCCAGAAGCTGGGATTGGGTGACAGGGCATGGATCACTTGATGATAACTTGCTGTTCATTCTCTTTGGGGCACCTGCCATTGGCCACTGTCAGGGGACAGGATACTGGGCTTGACAGACCTTTGGTCTGATGCAGTATGGCCATTCTTATGTTTTTATATTATATGACTGCTGGTGCCCTTCTTGCTTTATGTCATCTTTCAATATATCTCACTAAATATTGAAAATACTGAGTTTCCTTCCAGTGTATAATGTAGATTTCCCAGCAATTACCGGGGGGTATCTCTTTTTTTCTTCATTAATTCATGAATTCGTTTTTTGTCTCATTTTATTCTAGGTAGCATAACCATAACTCCAAAAGACTCCCGGTGGGTAGGTGCATGGTGGCTTGGTTTTATTATATCTGGAATAACTAATCTCATTGCTGCCATACCATTCTGTTTCCTGCCAAAGAGTCTCAAAAAGCAGGAGGAAGAGAATAATGACAACATTTCATCTGATCTCTCCAAAATTAAAGGAGACCAGAGCAGGCATCACAAATCTGAAAATCATCAGCCAGTCAAGTGGTCAGTAATTTCAAAAGGCAAGTGTTTCATATGTTCTGCCAAACTGGAAACCTACCAGTACAATGTAACACAGGAATACCCCAAGTTCCCCACCCCCCACCCCCACCCACACAATTATTTGAAGTCATTGGGTTTCTGAGTGGCCATGAAGGTTGACCTGCATTGGGTCAATTACATGATCAGGATCTACATTTTAAAGTTTGCATTAGAAATAAACTGTAACTGAGGAAAAATGAGTGACCAGAATTAACTAAAATCTGTGTTAAAATTAGTGATGGGTAAGCCTAAAAAAATCAGAAGGTTCTTTTCCCAGCAAGTCAGACTGTATTATTTTCATGATCATCACAGATTTAATGGAAAATGTGAAATCAACTGTCTGCAATGAAAAATACAGACAGCCTAATTTTTCCATTCTGGCTGAACTGTGCTCAATGCAGGAATGTGGAAGGGTAGAGGCAAGAAAAAGGATGACATTGTGCTATCTTTACACTTCTATTCTGGTTCAGTTCTGTAGTCTTTTATTTTATTTAGAGTGAATTTAGTAGTGTTGTATTACATCACTGTGGATTTGGCTCTGGTGGCTAGAGTTGTTCGTTCAACAAAGTGAATGTTACCTCTGCTATTGCTTCAGATTTAGAGTGTCTAGGAACACGTAAAGACCGTGGTTAGTGACCACACACATATTCACACATACTTGGTCTAGTCTCTTTTACAAGCTTTGTTAAAGTTACAGTTAAAGTTATGATTACCTAAGCATATAAAAAATTCTATAAAGACCTATGCACAAGTTAAAAAAATCATTATACTCACACACTCTTAACAATATTCTTAAGGTCTGATGGCTTCCTTGCCAATTGATCCTCAGTAAAGGGATGGTTCCTGATGCGGTTTCCCATAGGGAACACAGTTTTCCTAATCTGGGCACCCTGTTTTTATAATGTGATTCTGACTATACCTCATTGACATTTATGCATGTAGTGCACCCTGTGGTTAGAGCATGTGTTGGAAAAATGTGACTACTGGATATCTTGTAAGCAAAAACATATTCTGTTAATTTTTCACAATATCACCCACTGGTATATCTTTTCCTGTAATTTAGTGGGGGGATAGGGTCATTCTTTGGTCACTTACTTATGTCAAGCATTTCTTAAGTCTCTGGCCTAGTATGGCTAAGTTAAAATCTTACAGGCCTCAACCTGTAGGCCTTGTGTTTCAGCCCTACTTACTTAGATACCTACTATGTAATTATCCCTTCTAACTATTCATCTATTTTATACTACTATAATCCTACAATTTAACTCTATTTTACATTCAATGATTATATATGACGGGGAGGCCAACCTGTGGCTCCAGAGCCACATGCATCTCTTCAGGTTAATATGTAGCTCCTTGTATAGGCACCGACTCTGGGACTGGAGCTACAGGTGCAAAATTTCCAATGTGTCGGGGGGTGCTCACTGCTCAACCCTTGGCTCTGCCACAGGCCCTGCCCCCACTCCACCCCTTCCCATCCCCTCCCCTGAGCCTGATGTTCCATCGCTCCTCCCCCTTTCCCACAGAGCCTCCTGCATGCCACAAAACAGCTGACCAGGAGGGAAGGGGAGGCACTGATCTGCAGGGCTGCCAGTGGGCGGGAGGAGGGGGCAGCTGATGTGGGGCTGCTAACTTATTACTGTGGCTCTTTGACAATGTACATTGGTAAATTCTGGCTCCTTCTCAGGCTCAGGTTGGTCATCCTGGATAAATGACATAACATGTTAGTTAATCATAACATCACACAATAAATGAACAATAAACTAAAATCACTGGCTACAGTTCCCAGTGCAAGACATGACACAAGGTACAGCGGAACCATGAAGAGATCACTTTGGTCTGGATCCTGCAGTGAGAGTCATGTGAGCAGACAGTCCCTTTGGCCTGTGTGCTGCCCCATTGTCTTCAGTTTCCCCAGAGCCCTTCTGTGTAGATCTCACTCGTGGACTGGGGCCTCAGTTGGCATGTCTCCACTGAAGTTTCTATGATTACCATTTCTGAGATTTAACTGTAATTTCACAGCCTATATTCTAATTGAGGACCAGATTCTGCCCTCAGATACTCACCTGCAAATCCTACTGAAGCCATTGGGATAAGCACTTAGGTGTCTGAGGGCAGGATCTGGTTCTGAATCTCGTAGATTATTTACCAGTAATTATGCCAAGCATTTTTAAAAATAAAATTGTATATTGTTTCTTTCAGGTTTCTTTATCTCTCTGAAAAGAGTATTCAGTAATAGAATTTATGTAACATTTTTGTGTTGTTCGCTGTTACAATTCAGTAGCTTTATTGGTTTCTTGACTTACAAACCAAAATACATGGAACAACAGTATGGTCAGTCAGCATCTAAGTCTAACTTTGTAACAGGTGAGTGTTACAGTGCTTGGGAAAGTATTTTGATATACATTTTATTGATCATGGTGAGTTTTCTGAAGGGAAAAAGAGTCCCCCTTCTGTGATGGAATTATACAAAGTCACCAAAGAGCTTGATTCTGTAGTGGACAGTTAGAGTGACTGTAATGTCTTTCTCTTTGTTTCCTTTTCATGAGACAAAATTGTAATAGATGGCTTCCAGGATAAATTTGCATGAATCTTTGAATATATAGAATTGCTAAGGACTCTATTGTGGCTTTGTCATGAGCAACTTCGGAGCAGACACACCAGGTGGCAGATGTGAGATTATCTCAGAGTATTACAGGCTATTTCTATACTTGTGCGCATATCTGAGTACTGGATTATGTTCATACCATGTTCAGACTTGTGTGTGTTTCCCATATACACATACACATTCATACTGTGCTGGACACTAGTATACAGCTGTGCACACACATATACCTGTGTCCACACTATCGTTGTAGGTACTTAATGTTAGCGCTTAATGTTTCAGGAACAGTATTCCAGGATTCTGGGCATCACGGGGAGACACTCTATGAACTGCTTTGCTGTGTTTTGTTGGTAAGGTCTTCTGCTTTCACACATTTGCCTGTGGCACTTCCTGATCATGTCGCCCTTCACAGTTATTCCCTACAAAACTGAGTGGAAAACATGGAGCAAATGGATGATTATCTGGTTCTACTTCTGCTCCTTATTGCGGACCAAAGGGTATGCAGTGGAGTACGCACTCTGCGAGATGATGGATGGAATTTGGCCAGCATTTTCTGACACATGGAAGATGGCTGATTTTGAGGGTTAATAACAATTAATTCAGCTCATATGGTACAGATATGATGAATGCCAGTGTTGTCATGATATGCTCTTTAGTTGACTGTCACTTCTGATGCAGGAGAACTAGCACAGTGTGGTGAGATTACATTGTTTTGGAAATCTGGGATGACTAGTAGTGGCTTGAAAACTTCTGAATGAAGAAACAGACCTTCACTGAACTGTGTGAAGAGCTTGCAAAGCCCTTCCAGCACATTCCATTCAAGGAAGCCATACTGATTCAGAAGTGGGTTGTTATTGCCGAGTGGAAGCTGGCAACACCAAACAGCTATAGGTCTGTTGCAAACCACTCTAGGATTGGAAAGTCCACTGTGAAGGTGGTTGTTGTGCAGATTTGTGAGGCAATTAATTTACCCAGGGGTTGCCATAAGAAAAGTTCCAAAAATAATACATGAATTTCAGAGGATGGGGCTTCCGAACTGTGCAGAGACTATTGGTGGTGCTCAGATTCCAATATTTTGCCCATCACAAGGGGCACAACTGAGTATGTGACACAAAAAGGTTACCATTCAATCGTTCTGAAAGGCTTACTAGACCACAAGGGCAGATTCATTAATACAAATGTGAGAAATGCTGGATGCTGAGGAGATTAGGGTTGTACTTGAAGTGGAGGAAAAGGGATTTTATTTCCCAGAAAAGTGGTTCTATACAGTGTGTCTGTGCCAACTTGTATTATAGTATACCTGCTTCTGCTTTGGCTGATGAAACTGTACCCAACATCAATGACCCTGGAAAACAGGAATTCAGTTACAAGCTAAGTAGCTGCAGACTGGTCGTGGAGTGCACGTTTGGTAAACTGAAAGCTCATTGGTGCTGCCTTTGCAGCTGTCTGGAAGTCAACGTGGCAAACACTGTTTTGATAATCATCACCTGCTGCATACTTCAGAACATTTGTGAGATAAAGGGAAATGTTTCCACCCTGAGTGAGCTCAGGACAAGTCTGGTTTAAAAACTCTGTACAGGAAGCTGGATTCACCCATGTGACTACTGGTCCTGGTTCCCAATGAGAGAGGAAAATCAGTGATGCTGTATGTGCATATATCTTGGCACAGCAGAGAGGCAGAGGATGATATCTGCCTGTGCCAAGGGACACTTATTCATCCTGTATAGCTTCTGGATATGCACATGATGAAACATTCGTACATACTTACAGAGCTACACAGCTTTGTGAGAGTTTTGTTCCCCTGTAGCCAAAGGTCATTAGCCATTTATTCATGTGACATTGCACACATTAATGACAATTAACAGGGCACCTCTACTGGGTTATCACCTTTGTGTTGTGGAGGGTGGCAACTGAGTCATGTGCTCATTGAGCAATGTTTTTGTCTACACTATTCACACTTCTTTAGAAACCTTGCTTATTTGGAACATTTAAACTTTTTAAGCAAGCTTATGAGTGTTTGCTTTGATGGGAAAAGTATTGCATTGTGCTTTTAGACTTTTTATTGTCAGCAGAGTTAAGTGCAACTAAGGACTGTTATAGAGCATTTGTCCTTGGTATCACTGAAATTCTTAAAGTTTTGGCAAGGCAGGAAGGGAGTGTTTCTGTACAGGGCACTGCCCTTGTCTGTCATTGCTGGTATGTTCTCCAATTTCAATCATCCTGCAGGTCATTCTCAAGGTGAAATTGGGCCATGCCAGACTCATTCTCATTGTTCTAACATGGCCAAGATGATGTTGGTTCTCAGGCCTCTGCACATTATTGGTACAACCTCCCATAATCGTTCCTCTACACCCGATCTCCTGACTCAGCATCATGCTCAGATTTTGCATCCAGCACTTAGACCAATGCATCTCACAGCTGCATGGTTAGATGAGAAAGAAGAATGACGATCAAAGGAAGTCTGGCAGGGCTTGCTTAACAACAGGAAGCCCTCCACCAGGACAGCCTATTTGCCATAGAAGTGGTTCTCGGTATGGTGGTTGGTCCAATGAGTGCAAACAACACAGGCTTGTATTCAGGGTATCTTGGAGTACCTGTTACAGCTTCCGTTTTCTGGCCATACGCTTAGATCATAGAATCCACCTGGAGGCTATTTCAGCATTTTATTCACCTGTCCATGGAAAGTTGGTGTTTTCAAATGACAGTAAGGCTCTTGAAAGGAATTGCTCATCTTCATGCGCCGGTTAAAGAACCGGTTCCCTTGTGGGACCTTAATCCTGTTTTAATAGCTCTTGTGGGACTTTAGTTCAAGCGTCTGGCAACTTCTTCTTTCTGTTTTCTCAGAGGGGTAGCCATGTTAGTCTGGATCTGTAAGAGCAGCAAAGAATCCTGTGGCACCTTATAGACTAACAGATGTTTTGGAGCATGAGCTTTCGTGAGTGAATACCCACTTTGTCGAATGCATCTGACGAAGTGGGTATTTACCCATGAAAGCTCATGCTCCAAAACATCTGTTAGTCTATAAGGTGCCACAGGACTCTTTGCTGCTTTTACAGATCCAGACTAACATGGCTACCCCTCTGATACTTGATGTGTGACTTAAGGTATTTTTGAACTTTAGGGAGACATTATGATGACACCAGATTTTTACACACCATTCCGTTAAATGAAGAAGGAAGCTTGCGGCCCAGTCAAGAATGAAAAAGCACCTTCAGTTCATCATTAGGAAGGAGGACCAACACACAGTTAAACAAAACAAAACATTTACTAAAAATATGAAGTAGAAGGTTTAATGGAAAAATTTTGAAATTAGAACAATAACATACTGTTAGCAAAGTAACTGTTTACTACTGAGAACTCTGTCTTTGCACCCATCACCTTCCCCTCCTCAATAGAAGGGGTGAACGATATAGGACAATGGCTTGTGGTGAGATCTGCAGATGTCTCTTGCAAAGAGTTTTCGAGGCTGGAACATGTTAGTGTTCCAGGACTACTACAGGCTTAATGTTCTCCTCCTGGTCAGTTGGGGGAGTTATTGCAACAGGATCCTCCGGCTCAGCAGCACCCTGGCTGGCAGCCAGAGAAGGAGGCAGCAGCAGCCAATGGGATGATTGTGGGGTCTTGGCAGCAGGTGGATGCCCCACCCTTTCAGCCATCAAATCAACCTCTCCATTGGAGAATGTTCCTGTTCCCTGTGTCTCCATGTCCATGAATCAGTTCCTGCTGAAGACACTGCTCCTCCTGTGCTCTGTGGTATTCAAATTGCTCCTGGTTTCTCCTGTTTATGAGCAGCGCTTCCAGGACCCTTCTCTGTCTGCCTCTGCTGTCCCTGAGATGCCGCTTCTACCCTCTTGGTGCCATGGTTTCACTCTTGGGAGCTGAAAGTTCTGCCAGTTCTCAAAGAGAAGGAGAGCATTATGTTTTTGGCCTTTGGAATAAGCTGAGAAATCCCCCTACATAACATAACTTCGCTCTAAAGGCCCACAATTTTGTTACTTTTCAGCATTCCAGGAATGTCGCTGTCTCACTATCCTTAATTCTCAGAAACCTTTTATGAGGAAGGAGCAGAGGCTAGTAATGGTAAGAAAACCTATACTAGTGTTTGTAGCAATATAAAATGTTCGTGCTGTTCAAACGAGTGCAGAGGTGGGGTAATTCCATCCAGAGGCTAGGTTACTAGTTTACAGTTTCTGCCCTTAAGACTAGCCAAAGTTTGGAGAACATGTTTTTTTTCAGAGTGTTAGAATGGAAAAGAGAAGTGACTTTCCAGTCCCGTGGAGGAGAGCTGGCAATGTTTACCAAAGAACTGTTTCTGCTAATGGTCACTCTCACCCTACATATTGCCAAATTAAGGGGCTTCGTCAGCTATGAAGGTGGACCAGGCAGATTTGCACTGCTGGTGAACCTGAAGAACCAACTGGAGTTTTTGCTTCAGCAGAAATTTGCTGAAATGTGCTTACAGGACGGGGAGGAAATTTGACTGGAAATGGATGAAATTCTGAGCTGGAATACAGAGGTTTAATGGAAAAGGAGATTGGAACCACGAACCATCCCAACACCTGACTTTGCGAGAAAATCCTGCCTCTATGCCTGCATAGCAAAGGTGAAATGGACAGGGAGAGAAAGAGACAACCCATAACTTTATTAGGTAGCCAGAAGATACAGTTAAGCATTGCAACCACTCACCTGAACTACACTGTTTTTATCCACCCACCAGACCAGTCCCTTCTCCCATCCCCACTAGCCCTGGCTCATGCAGCATAGCTCTGGGCAGGGATAGGATGAGGACAGGGACTGTAAAGACTTTGTAATCTTCCAAGGCAGGAAGGATCACTGCTACTAACTTTTCCTTCAACAACCAACTGTAAGTTTTCTACAACTGCGTGCTGGTCCCTTCCACATCCAGTCCTTCCTCCCCTGGAGGAGGGGGGGTGTTCTGGGGCACCTTGCGTGGTCCCTGTTGCCTCCTTGCTCTGACTCACATCAATGTGCTGTTGGACAATGAGGCCTCAGGGTTGAGGAAGGGATCATGAACCACTTCAGGCTCAGTACTGGAGGTTCTTGAAAGCACTAGTCATGCTCCTTGTAGAAAAGGCATGTATGGTAAGCCAGCCCTTCTAAACCTACTGCTTCCTATACAGGTGCCTCAAATGCTTTATGCATTCATAGCACTGAGCCAGACTCTGTGCAATTTCCTGGTACAGGTGAATGTTCCTGCTGCTCTGGCTGAAATTAAGGAGGATGGTATACTGTTGCCGCATATTGATCAGCTCCACGGGCCAAGTAACTGCCTTTTGAGGTATCATTTGAAAACTCATACAGTAGAACCTCAAAGTTTTGAACACCTTAGGAATAAAGGTTGTTCATAAGTCTGTTATGTTCGTAACTCTGAACAAAATGTTATGGTTGCTCTTTCAAAAGCTTACAGCTGAATGCAGCTTTGAAACTTTACTATGCAGAAGACAAATGCTGCTTTAAACCATCTTAATTTAAATAAAACAAACACAGAAATAGTTTCCTTACCTTGTCAATTTTTTTAAAATTTTCACTTTGTTTCTTTAGTAGTTTGTTTTACACAGTACTGTATTTTCTTTTTTCTCTTTTGTCTCTGCTTCTGCCTGATTGTGTACTTCTGGTTCCAAATGAGGTGTATGGTTGACCGGTCGGTTCATAACTCTAAGTTTCTACTGTAATTTACTGATCATTATTGTCCTGGTAAAATATGTGTGGCTACATTGTATGTAAATTTTTAGATTCTATTGTGTGATGTTACATATTCCAAATTATGAGAGCAGTCACAAAGCAGTTTTCCAGAGACAAAAGCCTAGCCAACACCCCAGCCAAGTGTCATCAAAATCAAATGATCGGTCACCTGGTTAAGTGGCCAGGCATCAACAACACTTGAAGAACAAAGGAAGCATCACTGGACAGGGGAGGGATCCTGACTAAAAGGAATTCAGTCAGTAAGACTGCTGTGAGAGAGACCTTTGCTTTGAATTCACTTTGCGTGTTAAGTTAGACATTAGTTGCATTTTACTTTTATTTAATTTCTGTAGTTAATACATTTGTTTTATTCTTTTATTTAAACCAGTGTATTTGGATTGAAGTGTTTGGGAAACTCCATTTGGGATAACAGGATTTGTCCTTGGAAGAAGAGGTGGAGTGGGGGTGGGACCTGGGCTGGAGTGGTGGGGGGTCAAGCACCCCCAGGGAAATGAGGAAGCTGGCACCTGCAGTCCAGATAATACCCTGGGTAATGTCACACGCCTGTAAATACAGCAACAAACAATTGTTCTGCGGGGGGCAGTGCAGCACACTACTACCAGTGCACAAGGTGACAGAGACCTAGGTTTTGAAAGAGTTGGGAAGAAAAGGATTCAGTGCATTGAGGAACTACGACTGAAAGACTATTGAAACTTGAAACCCGGTAGATGTTCCTCATCCCCGTTCACACTGCAAACTGGCACAGGTATTAGACTTTTCCACAGCTAAAGAGTGTACTTACTCACACCCTCAGGCATGGTAGCTTACGTGCCCTCTGCTCACCTTGAGGCACATGCTTCCGGGGTTTAAGTGTGGACATTGGGGGGTGGGGGTTATGTCACAAGCCTGCACATACAGTTGCTAGGGTAGAAGTCTGCCACTATCTGCCTCCTGGTGTCCCCACTGCCCTGAATGAGTGGTACTCCACACTGGGCCTCTGCATGGTGCAGTGCATGTCACCCAACATGCTGGTGCAGCTATTCTGGCTGATACTTTGGAGTGGGCAAAGCCAGTGCTCCTTCCAGTGGGAGAGAAAATCTAGCACTTTTCTGGATCCAACTTCCTCTCCTATGCTGCAACCTGTGGTACAGGTGGTCAACACAAGGGCATAAGGAGGTGCCTTATGCGCCCTTACCCTCTCATGACGCTGCACAAGTTGGGACAGAGTTTGGTCTGTAATTACATACATCTAGATGTATTTTTCACAGGTTCATTGGCAAAAGTATTAGGGGAGGTTCTTGGGCCCTTGAAAAGTCGTGGTATTTTGAGACATGAAATAAATTGATGAAATTTTTCAGGCAGTGTGTTATGAAAATTTTCACCAATTTCAGCCAGCTCATGTGTTAAATCAGTTATGTGTGACAGAATGTGACTGCACTTCTCCAGTAACCCTCCTCTCTCTTTTATTGCAGGAGTAACGGCTTTACCTGCTGTAAGCATTGGGATTTTCTTAGGAGGGCTCATAATGAAGAAATACAAATTGGGCATGATTGGAGCTACAAAATTTGGATTTGGGATGTCACTGATGTCTTTTCTCATAACCCTCTCATACTTTTTTGTGGGCTGTGAGAACCATGTAGTGGCAGGACTGACAGTATCTTATGATGGGTATGTATACATCTTATGTAATATACAGCACGTTTCCTTTCTCTGGCAGCATTACAAATAGCATAATGTTTTGTCACAATTGAATACAAACACACGATTGTAGTACTTACTGTATCTTCCACAAATATTGAAGGATTATACCATTAGAAAATGTCAGATTCTAAGTTTGTATAAATTGTAATGGAGCTAGATTGATTTACACCAGATGAGAATGTAGCCCTCTTTTTATATCGATATACTTTGTTTGAAAGTTACATACTGCTACTTTTTTTGTGGGGGACGGGAAGGCAGGGTTATAATTACATCAGTTTGGGGTATGGGTCTTAACTGGATAACTGTGTCAGTGTGATCAGGGCCAGCTCCAGGCACCAGCTTATCAAGCAGGTGCTTGGGGCTGTAACTCCGGAGTGGGGCGGCACTTTCAGGGATTCGGCAGCAATTTGGCGGAGGGTCCCTCACTCTCGCTCCGAGCGAAGGACCTCCCTCTGAATTGCAGATCGCTGTCGCGGCTTTTTTTTTTTTTTTTGGTCTGCTTGAGGCGGCAAAACCCCTGGAGCCGGCTCTGAGTGTGATTCATGTATAAAATGAATTACAGTTTTAGGGTGTGGGTTTAGGCAGCTAGAATGCTGGGACTGGACACAGATGGTGTCAAGAATTGCACTGTGTCTTAGAACTAAAGGTCTGGTTTTTCTGGGCTATAATGGGCAGAAATCCCTTTCTTTGTCATAGAATTTTTCATAATCCATTAGTCATCTGTATTTCAATGTATGTGGGATGGAAGCTGAGGCCACAAGATCAACGTTACAAGAAAAGGAACAATTTAAGCTTGTTTACCTGGAATATTAGTTTAGTTCTACAATAATGAGGATATCAGGTAGGAGTGAAAGACAAATTTGTGATACTGTATTCTTCTTTAGTGTGTCATTGAAATATAGATTTTGTAATAAAACAATGTTATGCCTTTGTAAATTTACCTTATAAGCAAACCAGTTGCACGTCATGAAACCTCCTCCTTTTCTGTCTGCAACTCTGACTGCAAATGTGCCACGAACCTGTGGGATCCTGTTTGTGGAGACAATGGAATCACGTACATATCTGCTTGTCTTGCTGGATGCAAGGCTTTGACAGGACATGGGAAGAACAAGGTAAGAGCCTTATCCAGTTTTTCCCCATCTTTTTTGCTTAAGAACATTGGTATATTGTGATGGATATTTAGAAAAGATCAGATCGATTACAGAGCTAGAGGAACGGTCATGCATTTGTGAGGATCACTGAGAACCACAGACTTCCAGCGCTAGATGCTTGAGTCTCTGCAGCTTGAGCAAAAGAGCCAGGCTCTGTATCTGGGGGCTATAACAAACTCATATTGGGCTCCAAGGGAAACACACAACACACACTGAAAAGTGTTACACACTGCCTAAAGGCAGACCTCTGTTTGTTTGCCTTTTGTAAATCAGATCTTAGCTACATTGAGGTTTTTAGCTACCAGTGTAACTACGCTGAGGTAGTTGTCCAGGTGCAATCTCTAGGGCAGAGGTTTTCAAACTGTGGGGTGCACCCCCCTAGGAGTGTGCAGAGAAATGTTTGGGGGGCAAGTGGCAATATCAGGCAGCTCGGAAAACGATGCCTGGTGGCTCGGACCAGTCCCCGCGCAGAAGGGCTTGAGAAGGGAGTGCCACCTCCACCCCTTGACTCACCTCTGCAGGCCACCCAACCTGTGAGTCAGTGACAACATCCCAACAGCCTCCATGCCCAGCACTGTCTCCACCCCAAAGACTGTCACATGCACCTTCCCTCACCCTGAAAACCCAAGTGGTGGGTAGGGGCGGCTCTAGCCATTTTGCCGCCCCAAGCACGGTGTCATGCCGCGGGGGGGGCGCTCTGCCAGTTGCCAGTCCAGCGGCTCCAGTGGACCTCCCGTAGGCATGCCTGCGGGGGGTCCACTGGTCCTGCGGCTTCGGTGGAGGTCCACCTGCGGGAGGTCCACCGAAGCCGCGGGACCAGCGGACCCTCTGCAGGCATGCCTGCGGCAGGTCCACCAGAGCCCTGCCTGCCACCTTCCCAGCGACCGGCAGAGCGCCCCCCATGGCATGCCGCCCCAAGCACGCGCTTGGCGTGCTGGAGCCGGGAGCCGCCCCTGGGGGTGAGTAATGTGTCTATTTTTGTCTAGGTTGGGGGGACACAACCAAAATTTTTAACTCAAAGGCAGTACTCAGCTCAAAAAGTTTGAAAACTGCTGCTCTAGGGTAAATGTGCTGCATAGATATACACTGTGACTTGTCCTGGGACAACTTATCATGATTTGAGGGGCTTTGTCAAGGCTGGAATGAAAGGATTTGGAGATACAGGGACAGAGTCTCTGCTTCACTTGATCTCTGTTTTGACATGGGGGAGGGGGAATGGGGAAAGGTCTCAGAGAGCCAGTTGCAGTTTCCTGATTCTTAGGTCCAGCTGTGGCCTTGATGAGAATTAGAGCTACTTTCTACCTTCCTGCCCCTGACACGCCCCAGCACGTGAGGAAGACAAGGAACTGGTGCAAACAGGGCCAGATCTGATTACAAAATCCAGCCCTTCAATGTTAACAATGTTTCTTTAGAGAGAGATCCCTGCCTCACAGTAGAGCTCATATTGTAATGGAATACTAACCTGCATTATATGATTAAGCCATTAGGTGGTGCTGTGTGTAAAATACCTTGTTTAAGTTAACCTTAGCCAGACCTGGCAGAGCATTAAAGGATTCTATGGCGAAGACACCTGTGTACCTCTGAGAAATAAACTCTGTAGTCAGCAGAGCCGTCCCTAGGGTACGGCGAATCAGGGCAACTGCCCTGGGCCCCGTGCTTTGGGGGGCCTCGCAGGAGGAGGGTGAGGCAGTGAGATTCGCGGGCGAGTGGGCTGAGGAGGCAAACAGGGAGGTGAGCGGAGGGTGGGGGCAAGTAGGAAACCCCCCCCACACCAGAACCTCCCTCTTTCTCCAGCACCTCTTGCCCACCAGCGGGCCTCCTGCCACTTATGGCCTTCCACGGATCAGATGTTTCGCAGTGTCAGGAGGCACTATGGGGGAGGGGGGAGGAGCAAGGGCACAGCATACTCAGGGGAGGGGGAAGAACTGGGTGGGGAAGAGGCAGGCAGGAGGTGGGACTGGAGTAGGGCCTTGGGGGAAGGGGTGGAGTGGGGCAGGGCCGAAGTGGAGCAGGGCCTGGGCAAAGCACCCCCTGGCAGATAGGTGCCGAGTTTCTAATGTCCCAGGCCCTGCCCACCCCAGGTACGGCCCTGGTAGTCAGTCTATAATTGATACGGAAGCTTGATCTGCTGGTATCAGCCTTGCAACCTACCATGTACAAGAAGTACATGACACATAGGAAAGAAACTAAGAAATTACTGAATGTTGAAACCTCTGAGAAATGCAAACAAGAGTTGGTTAGAGGCCCATGGGGTGTTTACCTGGGTCATATTTTCATGTGAGGTTTTGCTTGTATTTTAATGCCGTATGCCATATTGAATTAATAATATACCAACAAATCAAAATTGTGTCTCTTAGGTGTATCATAACTGCAGCTGCATGGAAATTACAGATTCACAGTCAGGAAATACCTCTGTAATTTTGGGACAATGTCCAAAAAGTGACGACTGCTCAAGAAAGTTTATTTATTATACAGTAATACAAGTTATAAGTGCCTTTTTCCATGCTTTAGGAGCCACCCCTTTATACGTGGCTATGTTTAGGTAAGTGAAACCAAAATAATTTTTTTAATATCAGTAAGGGTTTTTCCCGTCATGGGAGACTTAATTTCCCCAAATTACCCTAACTTTCTTGAAATCTAGCACTCTTTTACTGCTGTCTTCTCTGAATCTGTTTTTAATTATGAAGAATTAAAATGGTTGGTGGGCACTACCACCAAATTTAACTATTATGTTCATACATTACAGTCAGTTTCTCCCTCTTGCTATTAAGCTGACCCGTGTTGGCTTTTACATCCGAATTTTGTGTTTGTAGTACAATTAGATCTGTTTCTGTGATTAGAAGCTACACATACAAATGTAGTTTGTATAAGTAGACTGAGGAACAAAAGAGAGTCCAGCTGAAACACATTTTGTTGACATTATTTTTTTATGTGAAATAGGAGATGGATAAAAGCTTGGTAGTGAGAAAGTTTGGTCACTATGAAATCCGAAGGCAATTTGAAAGCAAAATCAGTGGGAATGCTAATAGGAGTTCTAAAAAATATTTTGTCATGTATGAATATACAGAAAGAAATGCTAATATAATATGCAGAAATAATTGTTGTTTAAGAAGGTGTTTTTTCATGACAATAACTTTAAAGGGATCCAGCACACATTGGATATATAATTAACTCAGAACCCTTGTCAGATTTCCCTGTGGCAGCAGTTAAGTTTAATCTCTTGGAAATTAGTTATACACCAATTTGAGTGGCATGTTGCTTTGCATCTTTGCTAAGAATGTGGGTCTTGAAAACTCAGCCTTTGGGAATGGCATTACAATGTTACAAGATGCTGTTCCAATTATACCATTTCTAGAAGTTTTGCCCCAGGCCAAAATCATAGTCCCCATCAGTTCATAAAGCCCATAATGAAAAGGCAGTAGAATAGGTATTTAGGGACACCCAGTTCTGCAAAACATGGGTAGAAGGTGCCAGTATTTCATATAGATTCACCTCAGTAATTATGTGCTGTACATTGACTTCCCAGTGAATATTCAATGGAGAGCAATTAATTAGTTCACTTTTCCCATGTCATTTAATGTGTTTTTGGCAAATGTATGAGACAGCTTCCTTCTGAAGTTTTGTATTTTGTCATTAAGAATAATAATTCTATGGGGAAATAATACATTTTAATGAGTATGTCTAGGTATTATGGAGATCTATTATTGTGACTTACATCTATCTATTTTTAGGTGTGTTCACCCAGAGCTAAAATCTCTTGCAGTTGGTCTATACACACTGATTATGAGAGCCCTAGGTAAGATAAATTATTCTGACTACACTATTTGAGTTTTTAAATACCTTTGAGTGTCTGTGTGGCTTTAAATGGCACCAAGTGCATTTGCAAAACAGATGCCAAATTTGGCAGTGCTATTATTATTAATAGTACTAGTGGTAGCAGTAATAGTACCGTAATGCTGAGCCTCAGCCATCAAGCAGGACCCCACTGTGCTAGGCACTGTGCAAATAAAGAACAAAAAGACAGTCCCTGTGTTAGACCCTGGGCTGCTCCTAGATGTCCAAGATGTGGCCAAGAGCACATTTTTGCAACTGCACCTGACAAAACAACCTTTCCTCTCTGATTTGGACCTTGCAACAATTACCCATGCCTCAGGTCAAGATGAGATTGTTGTAATGTGCTATGTATGGGCCTGCATCCTGGCACCATTCAGAAGCTGATGCTATTGTGGATGCTGCAACCTGCTTATTAAGCAGAACTGCACATGAAGTGGAATTGCACATCAGGCCAGTGCTCCACAATCTGCACTGGCTTCCAATAAGCTTCTGAGTGGAATTCAAGGTGTTGGTGTTAACCTATAAAGAGCCATAAAAGGTTAGGGCCCTGGTTGCCTGGAAGATGGCCTCTCGCCCTGTGACATACTGCCATAGTTGAGATCAGAAGAGAGAGTCAAATTGGAGCTCCCTTAATATAAAGAAAAAGGAACTGCTGGAAGGTTGTTGTCTATGAAGGGTCCTCCATTTTGGAACTTAATCCCCTCATTGGTCCCTCAGAGCCAGAATGCTCCAGACATGCTAGAACACCTATGTCTTCTCTCTCTCCTCCAAGGCAGTTGAGGAGGGAGTGAGCTGAGGTGTAGGTGCTGGAACTAGGGGTGCGGCAACACCCCCTGGCTTGAAGTGGTTTCCATCCAGGGCAGGGATGGTGTCCCTAACCTCTGTTTACCAAAAGCTAGGAATGGGCGACGGGATGGATCACTTGATGATTACCTGCTCTGTTCATTCCCTCTGGGGCACCTGGCATTGGCCACTGTTGGAAGACAGGATACTGGGCTAGATGGACCTTTGGTCTGACATAGTAGGGCCATTCTTATGTTTACAGTCTGGTTCAGTGGCTCCCAGCACCTCCACTATACAAATTGTTCCTGCACCCATAGGCTGAAGTGGATATAGTTATAGGCAATTCTTTGTTTGTTTGTTTGTTTGTGTGATTTTTAATTCATGGGACAGGTGCCTAGAGCACTATCCAAAAATGAAAAAATGTGTAAGAATAAGTGTCATAATGGTTTTCTAGGTTTCAGACCAAGCTATATCTGATTAGAAAAGTTCACACTCCTAGTTTGTTTAGTGCCACAGAAGTTAGAACTGGTCCTGCAGAAGCAGATCATAGATGCTCTCATAAGAACAGAATATATACATGTGGCCCTCTGGATAGAATACACAGAGAATACACTCCTTTTAGTTTAAAACTAAACTATAAAGGAGTGCAATATTTTAATGCAGAAAAAAAGCTGCACAAACATGGTTCAGTACACGGTTGGAATCCTGGCATTAATAAAGTTGATGCCAAAATTCCCATTGATTGTAACAGGGCCAGGATTTCACACCATGATTATTGTTTTTTTAAAATTATTTTAAGAGGGTAAAGGGCAGCATAGGCCACAGCACGCCAGAGTGGAGGGTGCAATGCAAGATGCATCTCGCTCTTCCTTTGGCCAGTCACAATGATTTCTAAGCTTTTTCATAGTCTGAACTACAGTTTAATCCAAAGATTATGCCAAGTATCATTGCCTCACTCATTTGCAAGGCACAGGCCAACTCTCATCCCATTCAGAGACACAAAATCCCAGGGGCACACACAGCATCTGGGACAGTTATTTTAGGAATGTGTGCATGCATTTTTAGCTGTCCTTGGTGCAGTAAATGTTTTGTTCTATTTTGAACAAATATTTACATTGAGTAAACTTTTCAAAAGTACCTAAAACCTATTTTCAAAAGCTAAGTCCAAGGGTGAAAGTAAGCTGGTACGCCCCAGTAGTGTGTACCAGCAAGAGTTAGTGCGCCATACCAGGGTAGCTTTGCTTCCCTAGGTGGCAATTTAAAGGGCATGGGAAGCCCCAGGCCCTTTAAATTGCCACGAGAGCCCTGCTGCTGGAGCCCTGGGGTAGCAGCAGCAGGACTCTGGGGATTATTTAAAGGGCCGGGGCTCCCTGTGCCTTTACTGCCCTGGGCTCTTTAAATAGCCCCCGGAGCCCTGCTGCCAGAGCCCTGGGGTAGCAGCGGCAGGGGCTCCGGCAGCGGTTTAAAGGGCCTAGGGTAGTAGTGGCAGCTGAGCCCTGGGCCCTTTAAACAGCTGCTGGAGCCCCCAGCTGCCACTGCTACCCCGGCAGAGGAGGAGGAGGGCACTTATTGGTACAGGGCGGGCTGGGGCTGACTCTGACCCCCCCCATCCCCGCCCCTTCCGCCCGAGGCCCCACCCCTTCTGGGGGCAACAGCCGGCCCCAACCCAGCCTCATACTGGTAAATCCCTATTTCACTTTCACCCCTGGCTAAGTCTCACTGACTTTCAGTGAGATTTAGACTCCTAAGTGCCTATGTCACTCTTAGAAATAAATAGGACTTTGACTGCTAAATTACTCAGGCCCAGATTTTGACAAGTATTTAGGCTTTGTTTTGCTCTGCACTGCAACACCTACCTGACTTCGTAGCTTAAGTTTCATTGAAAGTCAGTGGGACTAAGGCTCGTAAGGCCTAGATTCAGAAAGGTAAATCCCAGACTCAGGTGCTTTAATCTCAGTTTAAGGCTCCACTGCATTTCACAAAACTGCCACTGAACACTCTAGGCCCCTAAAATCACTTGGCACCTAAGGTTTCAGGTTGAAAGTTCCCTCAGCACCCATCTAAACACGTGTGCTGCTACCTCACTCTAGTCATCTGGACACTCATCACCCGTGTAAGCCCCTGAGCGAATCACAAACAGGGGAAGCTAGGCGTTTGCTGGCCTGACTCATGTGTGGGGCCCAGTCCAGTTGGTGTGCTCAGAGGCCACCTACTGAATCAGGTCCCATTTAAAGTCTGACCACCGGAGGAGAAGATGGTGTCCACCTTATGCCTTTTAGCCCAACAGTTAGAGCACTCACCCACGAGGTGGGAGACCTGGATTCAATCCCTCCCGCTGAAGGGGCAGAAAAGATTTAAACACTAACCACTGAGCTAAGGGGTATTCTGCTGTGGGTCTCAGTCTCTCTGTGAGGGGGTGGGCTTAGCACACACCCATCTTGGCAACATCTCCCATTGGCTAGCTCCCCACCTAGCATGCTGGCTTATATGAATCGCATTCTAAGGTGCCTGTCTCTCCCCATGCATTATACAGGAGCTGAGGTGCCCAGCTCAGGTCTTTGTGAATCACAATGTCATTCCAATGATTTTCTAGGGGCCTAACAGTTAGGCATTGCCACATTCAGTATCACAGCACCTAAATCCTTTGTGAATTTAGCCTCCAAGTGCCTAAGTTACTTTTGAAAATGTGACTTAGGTGCCTGAGTTCTACTTCGCAACAGTGTGGGGGTAATGCCTAAACACCTTTAAAATCTGGACCTGAAGCAGCGTTGACAATTTTGCCTACTGTCTACTTTTGCACTTTTCCATATATTCATCTCCCTTCCCCCACCCCCAGCAGGTACTTTTTTTTTGTCAGTAGGAAACAAAGAGGAGTGCCAGGCTCATAAGATGAATTTCACCCCAGTGTAGAGGATCAGCATGAGGTCCATGCACCACTAAGTCCTGAAAACTGCTGCAGCGATTGAGCTGCAGACCACCAGTGCTTTACAGAACAATTTGGGAACTGCTGAGCGAATACAGGCTGGAGAAAGCCCTGTGTGTCACCACAGGCTGATAGCCTGGCCAGGCCCTCAGCTGTCAGACCATGTCACTGTGGAGCTCCAAAAAGCACCAAAAGTGGTCACCCTGCTCACTATTCTGAAGGATCCTGTCCAATTTCTATAAAGGGAGGAAGAGGCTCCCTATAGCCCACTGCCCACCTAGAGCACCACTACAGCACAGGGCAGGGTTGGAGCTTAGTATGAAAATGCTATTATATTTTATAAAGTCGTGCCTCATAATATGACATAGTGATATATTTGTGAATGTTTTATTGCAGCCGGAATTCCAGCCCCCATTTATTTTGGTGCCTTAATAGACAGGACATGCTTGAAATGGGGAAGCAGAAGCTGTGGGCACCGAGGAGCTTGTAGGATATATGATTCTGATGCATACAGGTAAGTTCAATCAAAACATTGAGTGGTCGTGAGTTTCCTTTCTGCATCAAGACTAAATTATTTGATGCTCTGGCCCTGGTCATCTAATATTGGCTTCACCTTCATATAGGTCAGTACAAAATCTCAAATGTCAATAAATCTTCACATTAACTAATCTTGAGGCCAATTCCTAACGTCTCTTCTCAATACTTTATACAAGCCTGACTCATTCAGGCAAAACCCTCGTTGACATTGATGGCTTAGTCTTTCCTGAATAATGGATATACATTCTACACAGCTGAGAAATTCATTGTCATCATGTGATTCACAAGCAGGAATAGAAAAGACATCCAAATTCACATTGCGTACCATGAATATTAGGAAGACTGCCAATTTCACTTTATTGACCATGTTTAATGTGTGAACAAATGAAAAAAAATGCTATTGGGCAGCTGAGGACATATACGTTGTAGAGAAATGTTTGTTAAGCACAGTCAAAAAATATCTACCTGAAGAGGACTCAAAGCAACTGTTTTTTCACATTCGTTTTACTTCATGCAACTCTTGATGGCCACACATTTGGGGAGCATTTTAATGTTTATGCTGAGTAGCCAGGACTAGAGAACCCATGAAACTTACAGTTGCTGCAGAAATCCTGGCTCCCAGAAGCTTCTACAAATTTAGCAGAAGTAGAGGAAAAATGATCGATTATTACTGTATACATATTTTCAAAGGCATAAATCATAGTGTAAACAGTGAAAATGTCCACTTTATAGCACCCTTCACAAAGTCGTTTTAGATTTTGTCTCCTAAATTATTGTATTAAAGAGTTCAGGGACTACTGTGCATTTTTGATTGTTGTACCATTCCTGAAAAGATCCGCTTATAAGTAATGTTAGTTCTTGCAGATCTTTTGAAGTTTGTTAATATCAGAACTGCCTTTTGTATTCTCCCTTCACAGGTATACCTACCTTGGCCTAATAGCAGGCCTCAGATTACCATCCTACTTCTTAGCTTTCCTGTTTTATACAATGGTGAAGAAACAGTACCAAGCAAAGGACCCCAAATCCACAGAAAATGGCGGGCAAGAAAGTGTTCCTATGAACAAAGAAGCTAACTCAAAGAGCAATGAATATTTATCTAGTACTTCTGATGTGGAAAGAGAATCACGTATTTAGAAAAGCCACTTACACCCATGTTGCATGAATCGGGACAGCATCTTTTAAAATCAACTTGCAGAATGTCCTGAACAAAACAATAACACTGCTCAGAATGAAAAACCAGAATGAACACATAGTCAATGACAAGGACAGCTAGGTGCACATATGATTTATATTTAACTAGCTTATATGAACCTGCTTATCAATGACACACACGACAAATTCCATTAATTAACTAATGAAGGAAAATCCTGTTTGGCATGGTTAATTGCAGCTGTTTGTAATTTTTAAATGGCTTGAATGTGGTTTCTGGCATAGTAACTGCATTCCAAATATTACACTGGTAGGCCCAAGTCCTGCCCACAGATCCACCGGTACTGAGTCCCACTGAAGTCAAAAGGACTTTGCATAGTTGTAAGAGTCTGCACAGTACAGTAAGAAGCTAATGTAGTTTTTTGAACTCTGGCCTGCCAGTGAATATCTGGATGGAAAGCCCAAACCCTCTTCTTCCTCTGTGTCCTCAGGGACACAATGTGAAAAATCATAGTTCCAACTGAAAATGTTATGCCTATTGACTTGTAAGGAGAGCTGGTCGTAAAATGGAATTTCTGTTCCATCAGAAACTCCAGCATTTCAAGTTTTGCTCTCATCCTGAATGGGAACAAAAAAGTTGATATTTCAAGATTTTGACTAAGAAATGAAAATTTCAAAATATTTTGTTTAGGAAACATCAAAACAACCATTTCGAAACATTTTGTTTTGACACAATTTCAACTTTTATATTACATTATAATTCATAATATAAATGTCATAATATTTTTACTTTTATATTGTATTGTTTTTATAAATGATAATATGACATAAACGTGAAACAATAAGGTCATTTTGATCTTGCTGAAACAAAACATGTTACCTTTATGCAAATGAAATATTTCCACCATGTCAAAACAAATAATTTCATGAATTTCCTGTTGAAAATGTTGATGAAATCAATATGTTCCTACAAAATGTTTCAATTTCATTGAATCAGCATTTTCCAAACTGTTCTATTGGAAAAGTTTCAACTGGCTCTAGTTGTAAGAAGCACCTAAGTTTGCTGTAAATGAAATAACTGAAAAAAAAATTATTTTTCTTTACTTTGTAGATTTTGACAGTACTCTGTGTATACTCAGTTTCACTATTCCGCTGCCTAAAAGGACCTCTCTAGACATCTAGAGGAAAGCAGCAAAACTTGAATAATTTGTTTTTAAAGAATGCAAAAAAAAACCTCCACACCAAACCAGGATCTACAATTTAAAGATTGCACTTTCAAAACTAGCAGTTTTAAAAAAAAAAAAGGGGGTGGTGGTTTTCAAAAGCACTTTTGAGGAAGTCAGTGAAACTTGTCCTCCTAGCTTAGATGCTTTTGGAAAATCCCACCCCATTGCAAAAGCATTCAAATTGACAGTTTACCACAATTTTACTAATATTAAAGCAAAAAAAAAAAGACCAGCTTCTGATACTCTTCATATGGTTTTGTAGCAGCTTATTCCAAATTTATTCACATTACTTTCAATGAGACTACTCATGAAGTAAATTATGGGACACTCAGTTTGGTGTCTAAATATGGACTTAGGAGTCTAACTGTAGGCACCTATTTTTTGAAATCGTCACTGATTCTTCCATCATATCTTTAAGTACATCGATACATATTTTATTATTTTTTTAAAAGAAAATTTAACATGAAGATTATTAAGTGAGTTCAAAGTTATAGCATTTTATAAAAATTAGACTAATTATTTACTAAGTTGATCAGTGAAATATTCAGCTTTGTAGTGACTTTATGTTTTCAAAGCAAAACCCAGAGATTTTAGGCTATTTTATTCTGAAGCTGACCTCTGTTACTGTGCCATATAACACCAGTAGAGGGCAGTCCAAAGAATGATAATATAACTACATGACTATTGGAGCCAAGTCAATCATGTTTGTAATATACCAAATCCTAACCTCATTTTTTTTTGGGAAAGTTGAGCTCTAGATTTCTTTGAGACAGTCTATAATATCTATTTCAAAACCATTGCTAAACCTAAACAATATCTTAGACTAGAGGCTTCCTTTTGATCAGCATATTTAAAATACTGTCAGAGTAGCTTTTCATCATGCTATTGGATTCAATCCTATTAGAATCCCGTAGGTTTGGTGGCTGTTTTAGAAATCATGTGCCTGAAAGTTCCCTACAATTAGGGTGTTGCTGGAATAGGGATCACAGAAGTGGACCCCAAGACTTGACATTGAAACATAAAATAACCTTTCCTTTATGCATGAATTTCCATTTGTCTCATTTTTGGACACATGAATGCAATACAATAAAACAAAATGGTAAAGAATTTACTAATGTTATTGCCACACACAATTCTATATTAGCATATGTGTAACCCCCACACCTTCTGGGCATGGTATTCTGTCCCCTCTAGTGGTTCCAAGACCACTTAGAGATTAAGGAGTCTGCTTTACAGCCTTAGTTAAGAGCCATATGGCTTTTAGCTCATGCAGCAGAGGCTCAAGCATTTAGCTCCAGAGATCCCAGATTTGATCCCGATAATCAGGGTTTGTCAGCATTACATATTTTATTACTAAAGGGGCCATTTACTGGATGTTTTTCCTGAAATGATCATCAGTGAAATAGTTAATAAAGTTGCTTATACCAGTCATCTTTAGGTTTCAGAGTTACCAGCTCACTGAGAAGACGGGTGTAACTTCAGCACCCTTGTGGCCAAGATGGAGTCTGCTCTGCAGGCAGCTCTGGCCAAGAGAAGGTGTGTACAGAAATGCAGGAGGGAAAGTCTATTTCACCTCAGGATAGGGTGACCAGATGTCCCGATTTTTGGGTCTTTTTCTTATATAGGCTCCTATTACCTCCCACCCCTGGTCCTAATTTTTCTCACTTGCTGTCTGGTCACCCTTCCCTAGGAGCACCTGTTCCAACCCGTCCCTCCAGAGTGAACACACACACACCCTGGAAGAGTACAATGAATATCGGAAAGGGAAATATTTACTAACAGAGGGATGAAAGGAGGGGAAGGTAGGGGGAGTGGTAAAACAGGGCTGCATTCAACACAAGGCCCCACGGGCCCAGTGGTAGCACAGTCTGGAAGGGCAGACACTGAGCAATGTGTCTGCACACAGAGTTCAGGAGTCCTGGGCAAAGTTCCAGTCCAGTGGGGAGTCTTGGGTGCTCCTGGTCATCTTTGGCGCCAGTGAACTTTCCCCAAGAAACCCCTCTGGTGCCCTCTTCTGCCGCTCTCTGCAAAGCCAGCCACCTCCCCACTTAACTAGCCAGCAGCTTCCCTCCTTGTTCCCAATGCAGAGTCACAAGCCCCAGTACTCCCAGCCCCATGCAGCTCTGGCCAGCCGTGATACTGGGTCCAGCTCCGGCCTGTCCTTCTCGGGCGATTCCCTCTGGAGCTCCTGGCACGCACCCTTGTCGCTATCCCCTCTTTTTCTTGTCCACCCCTTTCTCCCCCAAAACAGCACTTTCTCCTTCTGGAACAGTCAGCACCGCCCCCACCTGGAAAGAGACTTAAAGAGGCCATGCTCTCTAAACCCCAAAGGAGTTACACCGGGCAGGACACACCTCTCCGAGGTATAGTTTCAGGCTGTCTGCAGGACTCAGGAAGACAACACTACACTGTTTACACTTGAAGGTATTTTAAAAGTATTTCAGTACCTAGAAATGCAAATAGCCACCTAGTGGGATTTTCAATGAGTTAGGCCCCTAATTGCCTTTGAAAATCCCACTAGATAACTGCCAGTGCTAGAAACCCCATTGTTACAGCAATGGATGGATTCTGTGGAAAATATGTTACAAGCAGACTCAGAGTACAGGGGACCTGGATATTAGCCACATCCAGGAATAAAGGGTGATAATAAAGTGTATTGTGCAAGACCTATTGAGCTGTTCAGAAATTGCAGTATTGCCTGCTGTAATAATCTGTTAGAGTATAAATTATAACAATACCCGAGGGAAACAGTGGGATAATTTTTCAATTGAAGTGAGATTTATTTATGACTATAGGGCAAGGGGGATGACATGCTGCATTTGACTAGGCTAGTACAACCCTTTTCTTGCTGTTTGCTTGGCAACCCGTGTTTTGATTGATCCAGATGTGTCAGTAAGAAGACCTTTGGAAGCTGAATGGATGAGCCATCTCACCTATCTGTAAAACCCTAGAGTTAATGGTTTGTTTGTTTGGGGGGACAGTGGTAATTCTTTGGGCTTGCATGGCTGACATTAATATTGCCCAATGTATTATTTATTAATATAAGTTAAGGGATAACCTGTTCCCAGTGGTGACTTGCGATCAAATTTTTAGGTGAAAAGCTACAATCCAAAAACTTCAGCCCATGAAAAGATGTATCCAACGCTACATTTAAAACACACTGTTCTTAAACAAATGGGATGGAAACCCATAGGGAGCAGAAAAGAAGAAAGACCATTGTACCAAAGTGAATCAACCCCACTGATGAAAGGGATTTGGAGCATTGCAGATTTCAGAGTCTGTGACCCTCTGCACTTAGGGGCTTGTGGGCAGCTACCTACAGGGAAGGAAGCCCCCTTGTGCACAGAGAGACAAGCCAGCACATTGTCTCTTCCTTCTTTCTAACAGTTCTGCATTGGGCAGCATGGTTCCAGAGCGAGTCAGGCTCCCATTGGCAAACCTCCATGTGGCTGCTCAGCAACCCAGAGTGATGCAGTACAGCGCTGAGTTGTTACCGGCTCGGTTGTGTTCTGTCTTGTCTAAGGGAGAACTGTATCAGCAGTGGAGTACTGTAGTAAGGCAAGGCAAACATTGCACTGGCTTCCTTTTGGCCCACTCTGACTACAAAGCACTGCAGCCTGTATGGCTGCTACATTTGTGCTGGGAAGTGGAAAAACGGATATTAATGAGTTTCAACTGTGTTTTACAGTTATTTACTTTGGCTGCAATTTTCAAAACTTAGGTGCCCAGAAAGAGGCACTTACATCCATTTTAGGTACCTAATAAACATGGCCTGATATTTTTCAGAGAGGCTGATCTGCCACATTTCCCACATTGCTTAGCCCTTTTGGAAACCAGTCCACTCTTATTCAGGTGCCTCCCTTTTGGCACCCCAGTTTGAAAATGCTTCATTGCCAGGGAGTTCAGGGTTAAAATTAGCTGAATTTGAAGTTGCCATGGCCATTTTATCAGGCAAAGTTGCCATTGCCATTTTATCAGGCAAACTTTGCCAAGAGCAGGAGGTTTACCTGTCACCCTTATAAAAGCCACTAGAAACCTAAATCTGTATAAGGAGCCCACTGGATTCACTTTTCTTTGGCCCAAACCAGTACATCCTAGGCTCATTGGAGAAGATACCCTTCTTAGCAATTTGAGTAATTGTGAAAAGGGCTAATAATAGCCTAGACTTTCCTAACCAAGCTGTAAAATTGTAAACAAAAATCTGAACATCAGAGAAGACAGAGAAAAAGAAGGAATGCATAAGTGCTCAGAACCAAAAGCGAAACAAAGGAGGAGATGTTGCAAAAATACCATAGCACCCAGGTGAGAAAAAGATACTGTAACAGAGGATGGCTAGAAAAAATAAGGTTGCCAACCCTCCAGGACTGACTTAGTGTCTCCAGGAATTAAAGATTAATCTTGAATTAAATATTGTCATGCAATGAAACCTCAAGGAATATGTCCATCAAAAATTGGTAACCCTAATAACAATTAATATAAGTTTAGAAGGGCCAAAGGAAAATTAATAGTAAAACACTATGAACCGAGCCAGAAAATGTATTATGCTTGTGATTTGGCAAGAAAAGAGATTATCACAAAGGGTGTCTTCCCTAAGTTTCTAAGCCTTAGAGCCAGGTCTACCCTAGAAAATTAGGTCGGTTTAATTACATTTGGCAGGGTGTGAAAAAACTGCAGTTAAACTGACCTAATCCCTGGTGTTGACATAGTGCCGTCTACGGGCGGGCTTTGCCCGGCAATATCTCTACTGCCACTCACGGAGACGGAGTGCCCATGCTGATGGGACAAGCCCTCCCATCGACATGGGTATTGCCTTCACTGAAGTGCTACTGTGGCACAGCTGCACCAATGCAGCTGAAGCGTTTTAAGTGCAGACCTGCTCAAAGAGAGGCTGGAATGTATCTATTTATGTATCTCTAAAGGCAATTTAGAAGTACTCCCAGCGATTGAGGGGCAGGGGAAAGGAGAGTTTGCACACCGCAAATCAAACACCCAAATGTCAGATTTACTTGACATGTGGACCTGGTACACTGACCGGAGAAAAAGTACCTGAGCTGCAAGCCGTATCTGAAAGAACAGCTAGACCTATGAAAATGCAAGGAATTGTTTACTGAGGCAGTCATGGCTGACATGGCTGAATCAAAACAAGGCATGAGGAAGCAGGATGAAAATTCAGCTAGTAAGTGGTCCATCCATCTGCTGTGGAATCTTAGTCAGTCCATTCAGAACCACCTCTGACCAGACAGTTTCTACTCAAGCTCAGATCTAAGTGCATATAGGACACTTAAAATAAACTAAAACCAATATGTAACCTGACAGTTTTAGTCATATTGATAGAGACTTTCAGCTATTGTAAATCAATGTAGCTTCCTGGACGTTAATGGAGCTATACTGATTTACACAAATGGAGGATCAGGCCCATTTTGCCGCCCTTGAGACAGAGTAAAAGATTAGCTGTAGTTTGTAAAAAATGCATAAAATGAGTTGCAGACAGACCCTTGTCCCTATATTATCACTTGCTTTTTTTAACTGTTAATAAAATATTTGTTTGAATTGTATACATTAATTCCCTAAGGCAGTGTGAAATATTCACAATTATATATGAACCTCTACCCTCTGTACACCATGGAACACCCTGTAACCCCAGAGTCACCACTTTTATATGGTCATGATATGTTGTACAAAGTATGCCATGTGAGATATTATTTGAATCATCACAATCTGCTGAAAATCATTGTCTTGTTGAAATGTGTGTGTCAACTTTGTACATGGAGTTAGAAGATTTTGCTATATATTTGTTATTGAAACATATTGTGATTCTGGGAAACGCACACAGACTAGCACCTCAGAGAAAACAAGAACTTCAAACAAGGGCATGTCATCTCAAATGTCACATACACAGAAGGTGTGAGCAAGAAATATTTACAATTCACCTGAGAGATGCTTTGAATCTCACATATGCCACAGAGTGATTGTCAGGACCCCAGTGGGGCATAGGCATCAAATAGAGTAAGAGAGTATAAAATAAAGGACAATGGCTTCCTCATTGCCTGTCCTCCCTGACCGCTAGTCATGGGGCAAGATGGTTTGAAAGACAACGAAACATCATTGAGCTAGAGGAGTGATCCCAGGCTGTAAGGAGATCCAGCCTGTGAATTAAGAACTGTGAACTGCCTGCAGCATCTGGTGGGCTGAGAAAGTTGCTTGCTTCAAGTCTTGCTTAGCTTGGCAAAGTTTAGGAATTAGATTGCGGTTCTATATTTTATTCCTTTTGTAACCAATTCTGACTTTTATGCCGTAAATACTTGTAGCCACTTAAAATCTATCTTTCTTTAGTTAATAAACTTGTTTTATTCTTCTAGCTAAACCAGTGTGTTTTGGTTGAAGTGTTTGGGGGAACCGCTAGTCAGGTTAACAAGGTTGGTGTATAAACATTACCCTTTGTTGGAATGGCAAACTTTATATGAGCTTGGGCTGCACAGTGAGTGAACTGGGCAGTACAAGATGCATATTTCACGAGGTACAAGTCTGAGACTACAGAACTGACTAGGGCTGCTCTGTTTGTAGTTCATGAGTGGCTGGGAGAACATTCATGTAACTCAGCTGGATGTGATTTTGCAAGCTGGGAGTGAATGAGCCAGGAGTGTTTTTTTTTCTCACAGTAAAGCAGCAGACAGCACCCGGAGCTGGAGAACAAAAGGGACACAGTGGTTCAACAGGCATGATGGTACCCTGGGGGAATATCACAATCTGATGCATTAATATCTTGTTGAATGAGGACCACATTCCTGCAACAAATGAAATTATTATGTTTTTTTCAGGTCAAGAGAAAATGGTCTTATAGAAACATATTTGCTAGGATCACTGCTGTTTTATTTTTTTGAACTAAGTAATCCCATGCTCTGAATTGGCCAGTATTTTTCAGAAATATTTGGGTATTAATGTAGTGACCTACCCTTGCCCATTTTCCTTACTTTCCAGAGTGTCTTATTTACATGTGTTCAAAATTTGCAAGTATTCCCTTACATACTTTTTATAAACACTTTTACAAAAACCATACCAACTTTCCAAATTTTTCTTTTGAGGACTGGTTTCAAAAGGGAGTTCAGCATCTCAGCCATTTTTGAGTCATCGCTAATTTCATGATGTAGTCATGAATGAATGGACTTATTTTAGCTCTAGAAATTTGTTTCCTGATGTAGCTGTAAATACCTTCCTACGAACCCAAAGGTTAGCATTAGCTTATTTTTCTTTTGGCCCGCTCTTTTCTTTTCCCTGTAAGCAATAAATGACTCTGATGGTGAAATTGTGTCTTCACTGAAGTCAATGAGAGTTTGGTCTCCCTATTTCTAGTAGTTGTCTTCTTTTCTCATCAGATCTTTGAGCAAAAATGTGTGATGCCATATAACCTCAGTGGCAAATGAATGAAAACTGAGTGAGGATCTCAGCAGTTGGCCCCTAGTTGCAGGATTACAGTCACAATGATTTCAAGTAGAAATTGGAAAGTGAATTAATGAAAATTTCTGTTAAGACTAGGTTACTGAAAACTGTAGCAGCTCATGGGAAACCCTAAATTTCATATTGGGAGATTGACAAGCATGAGTCCAGAGTAAATTTAACCTGGATACATATTTAGATTGAAAACTCCTTAGTGTAAGAACAATTTTTATTTATTTGCCTTGTATAGCTCTAAGCAAAACCATTGGTTCACAATACACAAATAATAATAATAGCCTTGCAGTTAGGGTGCCCAGGCATCCCATTTTTAAAGGGACAGTCCTGTATTTAAGACCTCCTGCAAGTGTCCCAACTTTTTCTTTAAAAACTGGCAAATTGTCCTGTATTTTCTGTCTCCTCCCAATCAATACTGGTGGGTCCTGCTGACTGGATCCCTTCTTGCCAGCCCCCACCCACAAGCGGTGAGTGGAGGAGTCCAGTGGCTGACAGTGGGGGTGGATGTGCAAGGCTGGTAGTGGGGCGAAGATGCAGTGCGTGGGGCCAGCCGTCAGCGCAGCCACCACTGTGTGCCGGCTCTTGGCCATCAGGACCACACCCCCTTTGTCCTGTTTCCAGCTGGCACTTGTGCTTTGTGAGCTTTGGTGTTTGGTGAGTGTGGAAAGAAGCTAGGTGGCAGCTGGCTACGTGTCACCTCTGCTGCCCACCCATCGACTCTTTAGTGTTTCCCCTCTTGCTGGCTTCTCCCAGCTTTGCCTCTTCACACACCTCCCTGAGCCCTGATGCACCTTCATTTCCCCTCTGGCCGGGTGTGTCTCACTCTCAGTGCTGTGCGGAGACCCAGCCCCTGCTCAGAGCGCTCAGCTCACCAGCAGCCTGACTAGCAGACTCCTTTCTTCCCCCACTGCTTCTGGCTGGGCTGGTGCCCAGGGAAAACCCAAGACCCTCCGGCCCAAGTAGAGTGACCAGATGTCCCAATTTTATACGGACAGTCTGATATTCTGGACTTTGTCTTATGTAGGCGCCTATTGCTCCCCACCCCCATCCCAATTTTTCACACTTGCTATTAGGTCACCCTAGACCCAGAGCACTGACCAGGAGGAGCCAAGCCCTACATGTGCCATAGCCCCGCACAACACTGACATGGGGAAGCCTCTCTGCCCCTCAGCTAAGCTCCAGAGTTGGGCAGGGAGAGCAATTTCCAGCCTGTTCATGCCCTGAACCTGCAGGCTCCACAGCAACCTCCTGAGCAGAGGCTTAGCACTGTCTTCACATACACACCTGCTCCATCCCCTAGGCACCCTCCCTGATGAGCCACCTCTCTGGCCAGGTTCGCTGAAGGCCCTGCAGTCAGGTTTCCTGGGTCCTGGTGCACAGTGCAGCCTTAGGGCTTAACCCCTTCCTGCCCATGCCATAACCAGGGGACAGGAGGCAGCTGGGTTATGTCAATGGCCAGTGGCAGCCTGGAGGTGTTAGATGTCTTTTGACACTGTGTGGGCAGGGAGGGACAAGCTGCTTCCAGCCACACGGGTGTGGTGGTGGTGTGGGGGGAAGAGATGAGCTCTGCAAAAACATGGGCCAGGTCATCCCTTCCCCAGCTCCTCCTCCCTGAGGCTAGAAGCAGCTCCCATCCTTTCCCTCTGCCACAGTGCCAATAGGCTGCTGCTGGCCACATTCTGGTGTGAACCCAGCCAGAAATGTGGGGAAGGTGGCATATGACCCTTCCTCCCACACCATGTGTTGCCCCAGGAAGATGCGGTGCCAGGTACCAGAAGAGGTGGGTCCATCCTAGGGGCCCAGCCTGGCATAGAGGGGTGTGATTGTGTGTTACCCCTCCCCATATGAACCCTAAAGCCTTAAAGATAAGACGGTAAATAAAAAGAATCCACCTACGCAGTATTTCTTTTTTAAAAAGGCTCAGTGAACTTAATGTTAATTTTTTTATACAAGTGATTGCCATTGAACTCACTTGCATATGAGTAATTTTACCAGGTGTCCCATATTCAGCATAGAGAAATATGCTATGCAAAGTATTCAAATACCCTACTCAAAGTATTTCTGGTCCTCCACTATGG
Source organism: Gopherus evgoodei (assembly GCF_007399415.2). NCBI lineage: Eukaryota > Metazoa > Chordata > Testudines > Testudinidae > Gopherus > Gopherus evgoodei. Next base: position 244,598,457 of record NC_044322.1, on the reverse strand, counting down.
CATGTCAGTTTTGCTTTAGTTCGTTACTGTTATATAGTTTTCAGTTCTTTGTTTGCCAGGCTTCTTTAACCAGCTCAAACAAATCTTTGCAATTTTTCGAGGAGGATTAGGCTTCTCCAGATTTGTTACCTGCCTAGGGACTTGCATTAATTACCTCCTAATTATTTTAATTCCTGCCGGAAACTCCCACATGGAGCAAAAATACAATCCATAGTCCATAAAGCTATATACTCAACATTTGTAATGTTGATAAAACAGTCTTCGAATATTCCATGAGTCCATAATCTCGCTCACAGGATTTTCAAAAGCACTTAGGAGCACAAGCACTTTCAAAAGTGACTTAGGAGCACAAGTCCAAGAGCTTTTTGATAGAACTTGTGCTCCTAAACACATTTAAATAGTTTTGAAAATCCCAACCAATTTGACATACTTGCAACAGTTCCCAAATCTGAGAATTGCTAAGTAAAGTTGGGTGAAGTGTTTTGGAGGAATAGTTTATATTTTGAAAAATGCAGCTTTAAGTCAACTGACACCAAAATCAAGTCAAATAGCTTCTGCAGAGACAAAAGGAAAAGAAAAAATTTCAAAAAAAGTTTTGACATTTTCAAAATTAAATATTTTAATTTTTGAAATGAAGTTTCCCTGAAAAATTTAGCTAAATATATTTGTGACAGTCTGTACCCCATGTTCACCAATTTTACAAGACTATGTTGAATTTTGTACAAAGCATACTGTGTAAGGTATCATTCGAAAACTCATGATTTGCTGATCATTAGTGGCCTGGCAAAATAGGTGTGACAACATTGTATATAAAGTTATGAAATTCCACTGTATAATATTATCAAGTCATGTTCCAAAGTGTGTTGGAGGGCAGTCACAAACAAATTCCCCAGAGACAAAAGGCTAGGAGGTGTTGGACCTCAGCTAGGTATCAATGAGATCAAATGGAACAGCTCCAGATTAAGTGGCCACTCTTCATCATGAGAGAGGGTGTGGGCAAAAAAACCCCTAAATTTTGACAAAGGAACAGCTTGAGGTTCCAGGCCATGCAGACTTTCTGTCTTCCATAGCATCAAAGAACAAAGAAAGCAGCACTGGACTGGGGAAGAGACCCTGATTGAAAGAAGTTCAGGCAGTAAAACTGCTGCAACATGTGGTGAGAGAGAACTTTGCTTTGTATTTACTTAGCTTGTTAAGTGTGTGTTGCTTTTATTTTCTTTTAACCAATTCTGACCTGTATGCCACGTTACTTGTAGTCACTTAAAATCTATCTTCTGTAGTTAATAAATTTGTTTTAGTGTTTTATCTAAAACAGTGTTTCTCAACCTTTCTGATTACTGTATCCCTTTCAAGAGTCTGATCTGATACGTCACTTAAAAACTACTTGCCTACAAAATCAGACATATGTCACAGCACACTATGACTGAAAAATTGCTTACTTTCTCATTTTTACCATATAATTATAAAATAAACCAATTGTAATATAAATATTGTACTTATATTTCAAAGTGTATTAAACAGAGCAGTATAAACAAGTCCTTGTCTGTATGAAATTTTTCTTTGTACTGACTTTGCTAGTGCTTTTTATGTAGCCAGTTGTAAAAATTAAGCAAATATCTGGATGAGTCAATGTACCCCCTGGTTGAGAACCACTGATCTAAATCAATGTGTTTGGATCGAAGTGTTTGGGAAACTCCGTTTGGTGTAACAACATTTGTGCATATCATTTGAATATGAGGTAGGATCCGAGGCTAAAATAGGGAAAGAACAAGGTACCTATTTCTTAGACCAGTTAGATGTCTTCAAGTCACCAGGGCCTGATGAGATATATCCTAGAATACTCAAGGAGCTGACTGAAGAGGTATCTGAACCATTAATTCAAAAAATCATGGAAGATGGGAGAGACTCTAGAGGACTTGAAAAGGGCAAATATAGTGCCCATTTATCAAAAGGGGAAAAAGGACAACCTCAAAAATTACAGACCAATCAGTTTAACTTTGGTACCCTGAAAGATAATGGAGCAAATAAGTAACCAATCAATTTGCAAATACCTAGAAGATGATAAGGTGACAAGTAACAGTCAGTATGGATTTGTCAAGAACAAAGTATGTCAAACCAAACTAATCATTTTCTTTGACAGTGTGAGGAGCCTTATGGATAGGGGAGAAGTGGTAGATGTGGTATTTCTTGACTTCAGTAAGGCTTTTCATACTGTCTTTCAGGACCTTCTCATAAACAAACTAGGGAAATGGAACCTTACATGGAGCTACTATAAGGTGGGGGCATAACTGATTGGAGAATCATTCCCAGAGAGTAGTTATCAGTGGTTCACATTCAAGCTGCAAGGGTATATGAAGTGAATCAGGGATCAGTTCTAGGTCCGATTCTGTTCAATATCTTCATCAATTATTTAGATAATGGCATAGAGAGTACTCATAAAGTTTATGGACAATACCAAGCTGGGAGGGAGCGGTTGCAAGTGCTTTGGAGGATAGGATTAAAATTCAGAATGATCTGGACAAACTGGAGAAATGGTCTGAAGGAAATAGGATGAAATTCAATATGAACAAATGCAAAGTACTCCACTTAGGAAGGAACAATCAGTTGCACACATACAAAATGGGAAATAACTTCTTAGGAGGGAACACTGCAGAAAGGAACCTGAGAGTCATACATAGCAGATCACAAGCTAAATGTGAGTCCCTCCTGCTATGAGCCTCCCACTCCCTGAGTTTTACCCTCCAAGATCCCTGGCAGGTGTCATGGTCCTGCAAAAGCATTTTTCCCTTCCCTGACATGTCCACCAACAATGCTGCAACCTCGTTGACTTCCCACTTTTACTCCAGCCATCTTCTTCGCTTTATAGGAGATCGCCTGATTCCTCCCAGGTGGGGCTCATTCCTTACAGGATTGGTTTAGTCCAGGCTCTTCAGATCATGGGGTAAGCCACCCTGTTATATTCTCTAGATGGTCTACCTTATGCCAAAAAAACTTGGCATTTATTTAAGATGTGAAGACTCTGACTCTGTGGATTCCTATAGATAAGATACCTGATTTCTTAATTTATAGCAGGTAATAACTGATCTGAGAAACTAATTAAAGGTGTAAAGGATTTCAATTCCCATGCCCAATGGAATCTGCTATTGTCAATATAGGCACAAAACTCTCTTTGGGGCAAAGATTGTTTTCTTGTTCTATGTTTGTACAGCACCTGGCATAATGGGCTCTTGGGCCAAGACTGTGGCTCATAGGTGCTATTGTAATAAGAGGTGAACTGAAGAGACCTGACAGGTACTCACATAGTTACACACAACTTTTATAGTCTTTAAAGCCACAGGTTCATTGAAAAAGATATCAGCTCACAGGCATGTTAAGGAAATCTTTATATTTGTTTTTATTTTTCACATGTAGCTAATAGTATAAGTCATACAGAGATATTATGACCAATTATAGAAGTCTATTAATTTGCAAATGAACTCACTGGATAATTGCCTCAAAAAGATGATTATGTCAATCTATATATAGGATTAGAAATTAAGCGAGGCTATGAAAGGAAATGTCATGCTTTGGGAGATACAAGTAAGATTCCCATACATGTCTAAAAATATAGGTTCAGATATTCCAAAAGACTAGTAATTTGCAATGCTTCCATTTTTGGATGCCCCACTTGAGACACCTAAAGGATTCTGGATTTTAAGAGAGATGAGACTTACTATTTTCAGAAAATCTGGTCCAGACTAAACAAACCCATTTTTTTTCAATCTTCCCTCATAGGTCATATTTTCTAGACCTTTAATCATTATTGTTGCTCCTCTCTGGACTTTCTCCAATTCTTCCACATCGTTCCTGAAATGTGGCACCCAGAACTGGACACAATACTCCAGCTGAGGCCTAATCAGCACGGAGTAGAGCAGAAGAATTATTTCTGGTGTCTTGTTTACTCCCCAGAATGATGTTTGCATTTTTTTTTCAAACAGCGTTACGTCTGCTTTCCTTCTATGTTGAAAAACAAGACAAATACAAAAGACCAAGAATTTTGGTGAAATAGTCAGACATGTTTTCTTTCCAACAAAATAATTGGTCTTTACATGTCATAGAGCTAAAACTTTATTCTTGTGAATGGTTTACTGAGTTTTAAGCCACATATAATGATTCAAGAGCCTAATTCATTGTTTTCATAACTCCATTGACTTCAGCAGAGTTGAACCAGCAGACAATTTGGCCTATCACTTTATGTGATGTTCCTTTTTTGCCACTGAATTAACACTTCAGGTAAATTTTAAGGGCAACATGTAATCAACTGAATCAGGTCAGGTCCTCTTTGCTTAAATCTGCACAAACTCAAGCTGACAATTTTGCAGTTCTCTGATTATCAGGCATGTGCCTCCTGCATGTTGCACAAAGCACCCTGTTTACATATTCTCTGCAAATAAGAGCTCTTCTGGGAAGGGGTGGACTGACACCGGAATAATCAAAATTGTTCAATTCCAATCTGCTTTCATGGTACCTGATGGTTTTTATAGTATGTTTAATCATGTAAGACTGAACATTCCAAAAATATTTATGTACCACAATTCATTCACCTTTCTCCAAAGGTTAATATAATATTAAATCCCCACATGTGGGTTTGTACTCATAATGCATGGCTGACTGAATTCCTATTACTCAAATTCCTGCACCTTAAACCACCTCATCAGTGGGTGGAAAGTGCTTACTCACTCATGAGGCATAACAGTCAGTATTTGCCTCCACCATATGTTTTTCACAGATCTAATTTTGCACCAGTGATAAATGAGTTGTTTTTTGTGACAGATCTTGCTGTCTAATCCATAGTATATTTCATTTGCTCTTTGGTGGCTTTAGAATGTTTTACTTCAATTGTCTAAGCATTATTCAATCAGAAACAACCCCCCCAAATTTTCATTGTTTCCCCAAACACTGTGTCAAGTCCTAGATGATTCAGACTTGGAACCTGATCCTGCAAAAACTGAAACACATGATTCCTGCTGTAACTGTGGTCACTGAGATTGCTCAATCAGGGAAGACGTCAAAGAATGGGGCAGATAATCCCCAGAACTGGTGGTTTATTCTTATAATTAGAGTCACCAAGCCAGACACAAAACATCTTCTATAATACCTTACTGGTTACCAAGAAGCCCCAAAATTTAGTTTCCCTTAAGCAATCCAGCCTTGGGCTCCCACCCAGACGGCCAAGTCAAATATGGTGAGGATTATTTAAAATCTTATTCACCATATATAAAGTTCTACCAATCCCAAGAGCTTGGACACATTACCCACCAGGTCAATGAATATTTCAGATTTTACCCAAATACATGCCTACAGCCAATTCTTATTAACAAATCTAAGCTTTATTTTAAAAGAAAAGAAAAAATTATCATGGTTAAAAGATCATTTCATATAGACATGAATAAAGTTCTTGGGTCAGTTTCATCGCAGAGATGGTGAACTACTAAGTAAGTTGTAAAAAGTTCTTTCAGGATCAGAGCCCTGATTTCTTTTTATGTTGGTTTTGTCTGTCTTTGAATCCTCCACAGTCAGGACATTTGTTGTCATTTCTTGAATGATGGAAATCCAAATACTGCTGCAAAATGCAGATTTATAACTATGAGAAGTGGTGGTGGTAAAGAACCCAAAAAATAGTAAAGAATCCTGAGCTATGGAGTGTTGTAAGAATCATGTACTAGGCTCCAACACTCAAGATTTGGGATCTGTTATAATATCAACCTTTGGAGACATTTGAGCAGTTTGTGGCACATAAATGAGCTAATAAGTAGTATCAGTGCTCCATCAAAAAGATGGCTATAAAACAAATATATAGGATATTATCGAAAAAAAAAAAGCTGGAATCATTATTTTTATGGATTGTGTGAAGGAAGCAGGTTCACCTACATGGATAAATGTCCTAATGGAAAACATTACGTGGGATTGGGGAAACACCGGTAATGCCTCTGGGGATTTCTTACCTGGATGACTTTGCTAAAGAAGAAAATTCTGCATTCTGTATGCTAACGGAATGCACTGAAAGAGCTGGATTGTTCAGGGGTAGCAGTCACTTGGTCAGAGGTGCTGTGGTTTAGCCTACAACTCAATTAGAGTTTTAGAAGTCCAAGTTCAACTAAGTCAGATTCCCTAAAATAAATGACAGTTCTGGTCAGATAAAATCTGTAGGGCAGGATTCTATTAGAGCAATAAGCAGCTCTTGTCTGGTGTTACTGTTGTAGTAATTTCTCTCTTTCATCTTTTCTTCATCACTGACTTATTGACTCACTTCTTTTGTATGATTCTTCCTGGAGCCATCCAAAGTCATTTGAATAATTAATTGTTATTTAGTTTTCACTGGATCAACTCATTAAGTTGCAGCATTTATAGTAGAGCTGCCTGAAAAATTGTATTTCCATCCCACAGGAAATTCCAGATTTTGACCTTTGTTTTTGTCCCAAATCAGGGCAAAAAGCAAAATTTATTGAAACATTTTGCTAAATGAAAAGTTCTGAAAAATGTTGATTCAGAAATATTGAAACATTTAATTTTGGGTCCAGTCATGTCAAGTTCAAATTAATTTCTGCCTGAGCCACCATGGTTTCTCATGGGAACTGTAATTCAGGGTCCTTCATGTCTTCGTTTTTCCCTCTGGGCCCTATCTGTAGCTGGACTACATTGGTCATGATGGACTATGGTCTCTCCCTATAACTAAGCTACCATGGTGTCTCAAGGGACTCATAATTCACCAGACCTCAGACATAGGGAAAGACTGCGGTGCATGATGGGATATGTAGCCCAAATGGGAAGCAGAGCCCATAAGCAAGTATGAAAACTTGAGGGACACAAAGCTACAACTCCCATGAGGCACTCCAGTGAGCTCAGTTCAACACAGAGATTGAGATCAGCTTGATCTGAAATGAAATGTTCTGTTTGGAGTTCACCCAAATCAATTTCAACAAAACCCCATTTTCCAATGGGAAAATGTTTTGTTCAACATTTTTTGACAGGCCAAATAAGTTGACTGCGTATTTACAAGTACTGTACTTCTGTAACAGAATTTTGCTCATTTGCCTGACAATCCCTATTCAGTTACATCATTTCCTTTTAGGTGCCACACGATTTTTTCTCCTAAAATCTTGTCCCTTCTGTGCCTTTGTATAGACTGTGCTTTCCAATGCTACCTCCTAAACAGATCTGGATATATGTGACTTCCATCTTCATCAACCACTTAAAGTAAACCAAACAAAACTGGCTCTAAAACTGAAGGTTACCTCCCTTCACCCCAGTGTGGTCCCATTTATTGACATCCTGTATCTGAAGCTAATTTTCTGTTTCAGTAGTTTCCCCATATTTAGTAAAGGAAAGGATGCTGGAGGTGGGAGAAGGAAAACCCTTCTAATTTTAATGTTCAGAGAAAATAAAATTCAATACACTATGTCATGGTCAGACTGTTCCTTTTCTTCCTGAAAAACAGACACCAGTGTACTAAGAACAAATGGAAAAGCTTGGCTATAATTATGAGATCGCTGTATACTGTGCAGGTCAGAAATCTAAGCTTCCACATCTTTAAGGAATATGAGATGCACTATATATTGTAATTAGCTTCATTTATAGATATTTGGATTGTTAAGGAATGTTGATCAGCCATAACAAAACATATATCTGTGCCTGTCTATAGAGACAGATCATAGAATGTTAGGAATCATAAGGAAACAGACAGAAAATATCGTAATGCCCCTATATAAATGCTTGGTATGCCCACTCATTGCATACTGCATGTCTTTCTGGTTGCTCTAGCTCAATAAAAGATACATTAGACTTGGAAAAGCACAAAGAAGGGCATCAAAACAGCTTCCATATCAGCAGACATTAAAAGGATTGGGACTACTCATTTTAGAAACGATATGACTAAGGGCAGATGATAGAGAATCATGACTGGTGTGGAGAAAGTGAATAAGGAAGTGTTATTTACCTCTTCACATAACCCAAGAACCACTGGTCAATTAACTAAATTAATAGGTGGCAGATTTAAAACATACAAAAGGAAGTATTTCTTTTCACTTAGAGAGTCAAGCTGTGGAATTCAATGCTGGGGATGTTGTGACAGCCACGAGTATTACTGGGTTTATAAAAGAACTAGATAAGTTCATGGAGGATAGGTACATCAAAGGCTATTAGCCTGGAGGGTCAAACTCATGCTCTGGGTGTCCCTAAACCTCTGGTTTCCACAAGCTGGGACTGGATGACGGTGGATGGATCTTTGGGCTGACTCAGGAAAACCATTCTTATCTTTTCTTCAGTGTGCTGATTGGCTGTAGCTGCACTTGCTGACTCTAAGTGCAACCAGGGACTCCAAGTTCCTTCCCTCTTACAGTGAAGTCAAAACTCAGCAGCCCATAGATTATTTGCAAAGAAACTACAAATTTGTTTAGACTGGGCAGGGAGGAACGCGAAGCTGTGTTGTTAATGATGATTAGATTCTCTAGTTCAAGCAGGAATTGTTTTGGAGGAGTTCTATGGTCTGTGCTATACTGGGCGTCAGACTAGATGGTCACAGCAGTCCCTTCTAGCCTTAGAATCTATGGACTAACCCACTTCAATTATCAATGACGACATGGCAACTGTGCTTTTAACTTGGGTTAGCAGCTAAAATTAGAGCCTATAGGAGAGCCTGGGGTTAACGTCAGGCTGCTAACTCAAGATAAAAGCTGAGTTGCTGTGTCTTCATGATTATTTTAACCCGAATTAGATAGCCCAAGTAAAGAACACACCTTTTTCGCAGTGTAGACATAACCAAAGAGGCTTGAAATTGCCTATTTTCGTCCTACATGCCGGCCTATCTTATCCTGTGTAGATTCTTATGCTGCCTTCATCTGAGCACCATATACTAGCAATCTGTCAGATGATGTTGGTTGTCTCCTCCTCTCCCTACATTCCAATGTGTGCAATGGAATGTTTTGCTATGGGGGGGGGGATTTGTTTTGGTTTTAGGTTTGAGTTCCCCCCTTCTCCCCACAAACTTGGTTTTCGTTGCTATTTATTTATGTTAGAGAAAGCAAGGTCAAAGAAATGTGCCTTGCACTTGGGAGTTTAAGATATGCATCATATGTAGCCCCTTGGATTTTCTAAGGCAACCCAGAGACACTCCATCAGAGATGAGACATCTGCAGAGCTGCATGTTTTAAATTTCTCCTAATGTCCTCATTATATTTTCAGGCTGTCTGCATACACTACAATCAATCAGCCCAATGTTTGTTTACCTGTTGGGATTTCTATGTTCCAGGCTATATGTGGACATTGGTTTGTGGACCCAGATAAGAGAAAGAGAGGACAGATTAAAAGAAACTTCATAGAAAGGGAACGTCACCTCAGTGCTGGATGTTATTACATGACTCACTGATTTGATGGTCTAAAACAGAATTCAGACGTTTGATGTTGCACACGTATGCTAACCTGTGTCAGGCCCTGTTGTGACATACACTCATATATAAACTGTATAAAATAGCATGATGTAATTCAATGGGTTCTGTTTAGGTTATTAATTAATGAAACATCAGAAGATAAGCTCAAATGATAGCATGTTATAGAAAGTTAATACATACCAATCTGGAGCCCAGGCCCATCTACTCACACTGGACTGAGTTGGTTTACAGTCCATAGGTCTTTTATGGACCCCCCCCCCCTTGTTCATTTCATATTACAACTTGTGGTTTAGCATCATCAATCAAAATGTCATATTCAGTTTCGTTAACCTTTCTATCATAACCATCTACTTCCAACAGCACCTTTCCATTACACTTTAACTTTACGAAGAATCAAAGTAGCTTGGCCTACTGACAATAAAGCATAGCCCAATCACATGTTAATGCTACCTTTATGATCAGCTTCCTATGCACCTGCAAGATCAGCTATGTTCCCTGTATATTCTTTTTTGTAGTTTCAGTTATAATTGGAGCAAAACAGAAAAAAATGTTTTTCATAAGGCACAGCCAATCATAATTATCAAAGCAATCCTTAACAGCAATGACAAATGTCATGCTCTTAAGTCATATTTCCACTTGACAAATAGTAGCTTTCTATCTGCTAGTAATTTCATCTCATCTCTCTTAGCATTACTTTGTTGCAAAGCTTTATGGGAGTCTTGCTAACTGTAAGCATAGTTATTAGAGATAATTAGGTTTTGAGGTCCAAATACTAATAATTTACTTAAATTTTAGCCACATTGCACCACTTAAAATGAAATATGATAAATATGCTCTGGATCATCTAGGAGTTGGTTTTTGCACTTTTGTTTCAGTTTGATAGATACATGGAAGTTAGAGATGGAAAGGCCTATTATATCATCCACTCCATTTCTCTGCAAATGTGGGGAAACTGAGGGACCGAGAAGTTTAAAAACCCGATGCAGCTCCTACTGAAGTCAGTAAAAAATTCCCATTGACTTCAGTGTGAGTTAGCTCAGGCTCAGTACGATAGTCACAGACACACAGCAGTTAAATAGCAGATTATATTTTGAGTCCCAGTTCTGTGCTTCCATCCTAAAGATACACAACATCAAAGTATAAACACAAGCAAAATGATCTTTCACACAGCTTCAGTCACTGCTTTGCTTCCCTGTTTGTCAGAGACGATGCCTGGACCTTCATAAAGCACACAGAGACATCTAGGGGCTGAATAATATACTGCAAGTAAATGTCTCGTCACCACTTATGACTAGGGTGACCAGATGTCCTGTTTTTAAAGGGACAGTCCCGTATTTAAGTCCTTCTGCAACTGTCCTTGTTCTTAAAAATGGGCAAATTGTCCCATATTTTCTGTCTCCCCCATCAGCAATTGCTGCTACTGTCTTGATCCCTGTTCACCAGCCACTTGTCCATCAGCAGTGAGTGAGGGGGGTTCAATGGCCGACAATGGAGGTAGGTGGGCAAGGCTGATGGTGGGGCAAAGATGCAGCATGTGGGACTGGCTGGTCCCACTGCTTGCCGGGTCTTGGCCAGTGGGGCACTGCCCCCCGTCCCATTTCCGGCCAGTGCTAGCTGCATGCTGTGGTGGCTGATGAGTGCAGGCAGGTGCCAGATGGTGGCCGGTTTTATATTGCCTCTGCTGCCCACCTATTGGTCCTTTACGTGCTCCCCCTCTTGCTGACCTCTCCCTGCTTTGCCTCTTCATCCCTCCCAGCCCCACTGCTCCTTATAACCCCCCAGCAAAGCATGTCTTGCTCCCAGTGCTGTATGGAGATCCAGCCCCTGGTTGGAGCACTCATCTCACCAGCAGCCTGGCCGGCAGGTTCCTTCCTTCTCCTGTTGACTCTGGCTGGGCCAGTGCCTTGGGAAAACCCAAGACCCTCGTGTCATAAACAGATAGTTAAGGGTTAATGTCTTTTTTATCTGTAAAGGGTTACAAGTAGTGAATCTGGACCACCTGACCAGAGGACCAATCAGAAGGCAAGATACTTTCAAATCTCAGTGGAGGGAAGTCTTTGTTTGTGTGTTTTCTTTGTCTGTCATTGTCTCTGGGTTCTGAGAGGGTAACCAGATGTACCTACAGGCTCTCTAATTTTCTATTCAAATAGTAAGTAACAGTAGAAGGCGGTTTAGTTTTTCTGATTGTTTTCTTTATTTGCAAATGTGTATTTTGCTGGAATAATTTTAATGTGTATTTGTGCTGGGAGGAAGACTCCTCTCTAGTGTCTATAAGCTGAAAGACCCTGTAATATTTACCATCTAAATTACAGAGACAACTTTTATTTTTTTTCTTTCTTTTTATTAAAAGTTTTTCTTTTTAAGACCTGATTGATTTTTTTCCCTTTGTTGAGGCTCAAGGGAATTGAGTCTGTACTCACCAGGGAATAGATGGGAGACAGGGAGAGAGAAGGGGGGGGAAGGTGGAATCCCTTTGTTTTAGATTCACGGAGCTTGAATCTGTCTATCTCTCCAGGATAGCCCAGAGAAGGAAAGCCTGGGAGGGGGAGAGAAGGGGGAGAAAAAACCTGATTTCTCTGTGTTGTGATTCAAGGAGTTTGAATCATGGTGATCTCCTAGTGTACCCAGGGTGGGAAAGATCTGGGAGGAAGAAAGGAGGGGGAGGGGAAATGGTTTATTCCCCTTTGTTGTGAGACTCAAGGAATTTGGGTCTTGGGGTCCCCAGGGAAGGTTTTTGGGGGGACCAGAGTGCCCCAAAACACTATATTTTTGGGTGGTGGCAGCCCATCAGATCTAAGATGGTAATTAAGCTTAGAGGAATTCATGCTGGTACCCCATCTTTTGGACTCTAAGGTTCAGATTGCAGAATTATACCATGACATGGTGGTAGCGGTGGGATCAGAAGCCAGTGAGTTAAAAGCAAAAGCCAGTAAAATTATTAATTTTCTTTTTTCTTTGCTAGCTGCTTATAAGCAGAGAGAAGGGAGTTTTTGAAACTATAGCCAGAACATTTTTTTTTTCTTTTCTCCTTTCTGGTTGTGCAGAGAGACTGCCTGCAGGCAAAGACATTAGTTAACGAGGGTCTTTTGTTAAACAATGGGACTCCAACTGTGAGTCAATGGGACTCCAGCAAAACATATCTGCAGATGAAAGGGTTTTTTTTGTTTTTAACCTTGTCGGGAAAGACGAGTTAGAAGGTGTTAGAAAGACTCTGTTGCTAAGCAACCCCAAGGAGGCAACAGAGAAGCAGAAGTTCAGGCAATAAACACCAGAGGGCACCCCAACACAAGAAAGCAGGAACCATGACTACCAAGGATGCACTGAAACAGGAAGAAATCAAAGACGCAGACCACAAGTGAGACATGGAAAAAAAAACAGAAAGAAATAGAAATAAAAGAAAAAGAGGTGGAGCTGAGAGAAAGAGAAGAAAAAACCAAACAGGCAGCCCACAAAAGAAAACAAGAAGCAAAAGATGCGGCCCACCAATGAGAAATGGAAAAGCAACAAAAAGAGATGGAAAAGCAACAAAAAGAGAGGGAAGAGAGAGAAAAAGAGAGAAAGCATGAACTGGAATTAGTGCAGGCCAGGCAGCATGCTCCAGCCAACCCTACCAACCCTTCGCCAGTTTTTGTTCCACATCCCAAGAAATTTCCAACCTACAAGGCAGGTGATGACACTGAGGCCTTCTTAGAAAATTTTGAAAGAGCCTGCCTTGGGTACAACATCTCTGAAGACCAGTACATGATAGAACTGAGGCCACAGCTCAATGGACCCTTTGCAGAGGTGGCAGCTGAAATGCCTAAGGAGAACATGAATGATTATAAACTTTTTCAAACCAAGGCCAGAATCAGAATGGGGATAACACCTGAGCGTGCCCGTCGATGGTTCAGAGCCCTAAGATGGAAACCAGATGTGTCATTCCCCTGACACGCCTACCACATTGGAAATAATTATGAGGCCTGGATATCAGGAACAAAGGTTAACAATCTGGACGAGCTGCACCTCCTAATACAAATGGAGCAGTTCTTAGAGGGTGTTCCTGAGGAAATAGAAGGGTACATCCTAGATGGGAAACCCAAAACTATAACCGAGGCGGGGGAGATTGGATTCAAATGGATGGAAGTGACAGAAAAGAAAAAAGCTACTGTCAAGGAGAGCAAATACCCCAGGGGGCACAATGACAATAAACCCTATAACCGAGGGCAGCCCAAGACCCTGCCTACAACCCAAGGAAAGCCACAGACGCCCTTTTCTCCCACCTCGGCCCAGTGACCAGTCAGCTAGGCGATGCTTTAAGTGTAATGAACTGGGACATATAAAGGCCAACTGCCCCAAGAACCCCAACCGAGTGCAGTTCATTACACCACCATCACACTAAAGATCCCCAGTCCCAGATGCCTCTCAAATACCCTCGGAGTGAAGGGAAACTTTGAGAGTGGGAGGAAAGAAGGTTACCGTGTGGAGAGACATGGGGGCACAAGTGTCAGCTATCCACCAATCCTTGGTGGACCCCAAATTCATCAGCCCAAGTGACAATTTACCCTTTCATGTCACAAGCTGTAGACTTGCCTACAGCTGAACTGCCTGTCCAGTACAAAGGCCGGCCAGGAAAGTGGACTTTTGCAGTCTATGACAATTATCCCATCCCCATGCTACTAGGGGAAGACTTGGCCAACCAGGTGAAGTGGGCCAAGAGAGTGGGAATGGTTACACGCAGCCAAACCAGGCAAGCTTCCAGACCCATCCCTGTTCCTGAGCCGTCCACAAGGGCCCCGTCTGTGTTACCAGGGACCCAGACAGAGGTAGTGGGCCCAGATCCCCTGCCAACGCCTGAAACAGCCACAGTGCCTCTAGTCCCAGACCAGGAACTGGAAAAGCAACCAGCACCAGAACCATTGTCAGCACTAATGCCAGTGTTTGCAAACCCATCTTCAACCCCAATGCCAGAGGCCCTGAACTGGCAGAAGCCGCAGACAACCACCCCCAGGAGGCTCCTCTAGAGCCTGAAATACCACCTGGTGCACCAGCGGAGAGCGGTTCACCAGCAACGGAAACAGCCCCATCACCTACATCGCTTCCAGAGGGACCAAGCCCAAGTCCACAGTCCAAGGAAGAACTGGTGTCTCCAGCCTCAAGGGAACAGTTCCAGACTGAGCAGGAAGCAGATGACAGCATTCAGAAAGCTTGGGCAGCGGCACGGAGCACCCCACTGCCTCTCAGCTCTTCTAATCGATCCCGGTTTGTTGTAAAACAAGGACTTTTATACAAGGAGACTCTTTCTGGTGGACACCAGGAAGACTGGCACCCATAAAAACAGTTGGTGGTTCCAACTAAGTACCGGGGGGAGCTCTTAAGCTTAGCCCATGATCATCACTGTGGCCATGCTGGGGTGAACAGAACCAAAGACAGGTTGGGGCAGTCTTTCCACTGGGAGGGGATGGGCAAGGATGTTGCCAAGTATGTCCGGTCTTGTGAGGTGTGTCAAACAGTGGGAAAACCCCAAGACCAGGTCAAGGCCCCTCTCCAGCCACTCCCCATAATTGAGGTCCCATTTCAGCGAGTAGTTGTGGATATTCTGGGTCCTTTCCCAAAAAAGACCCCCAGAGGAAAGCAGTACATACTGACTTTCGTGAACTTTGCTACCTGGTGGCCGGAAGCAGTGGCTCTAAGCAACACCAGGGCTAGCACTATGTGCCAGGCCCTAACAGACATTTTTGCCAGGGTAGGTTGGCCCTCTGACATCCTTACAGATTCAGGATCTAATTTCCTGGCAGGAACCATAAAAAAAACTGTGGGAAACTCATGGGGTGAATCACTTGGTTGCCACCTCATACCACCATCAAACCAATGGCCTGATGGAGAGGTTTAATGGAACTTTGGGGGCCATGATACATAAATTCGTCAATGAACACTCCAATAACTGGGACCTAGTGTTGCAGCAGTTGCTTTTTGCCTACAGGGCTGTACCACATCCCAGTTTAGGGTTTTCACTGTTTGAACTTGTGTATGGCCACGAGGTTAAGGGGCCATTACAGTTGGTGAAGCAGCAATGGGAGGGGTTTATGCCTTCTCCAGGGACTAACATTCTGGACTTTGTAAGCAATCTACAAAGCACTCTGCAACACTCTTTAGCCCTTGCTAGAGAAAACCTAAAGGTTGCTCAAAAAAACCAAAAGGCCTCATATGATAGACATACCGGAGAGTGTTCCTTCAAGGTAGGAGACCAGGTTATGGTCTTGAAGGCGCAACAGGCCCATAAAATGGAAGCATCATGGGAAGTGCCATTCACGGTCCAAGAGCACCTGGGAACTCTTAACTACCTCATAGCATTTCCCAATTCCTCTCTAAAGCCCAGAGTTTACCATGTTAATTCTCTCAAGCCCTTTTATTCCAGAGACTTACAGGTTTGCCAGTTTACAGCCCAGGGAGGAGATGACGCTGAGTGGCCTGAAGGTGTCTACTACGAAGGAAAAAGTGACAGTGGCGTGGAAGAGGTGAACCTCTCCACAACCCTGGAACGTCTGCTGCGACAACAAATCAAGGAGCTGTGCACTAGCTTCGCCCCATTGTTCTCAGCCACCCCTGGATGGATTGAACGGGCATACCACTCCATTGACACAGGTAATGCTCACCCAATTAGAACCCCACCCCATCCTCATGCGCAAGCTGCTATAGAACGGGAGATCCAAAACATGCTACAGATGGGTATAATCTGCTCATCTACCAGTGCATGGGCATCTCCAGTGGTTCTGGTACCCAAACCAGATGGGAAAATACGCTTTTGCGTGGACTACCATAAGCTAAATGCTGTAACTCGTCCAGACAACTATCCAATGCCACGCACCGATGAGCTATTGGAGAAGTTGGGACGTGCCCAGTTCATCTCTACAATAGACTTAACCAAGGGGTACTGGCAAGTACCGCTAGATGAACCTGCCAAGGAAAGGTCAGCATTCATCACCTATGCGGGGGTGTATGAATTTAATGTGCTTCCTTTCGGGCTGCGAAATGCACCCGCCCCCTTCCAAAGGCTGGTAGATGGTCTACTAGCAGGATTAGGAGAATATGCACTTGCCTACCTCGATAATGTGGCCATTTTTTCTGACTCCTGGCCCGAACACCTGGAAAAGGTCTTTGAGTGCATCAGGCAGGCAGGACTAACTGTTAAGGCCAAAAAGTGTCAAATAGGCCAAAACAGAGTGACTTACCTGGGACACCAGGTGGGTCGAGGAACCATAAACCCCCTACAGACCAAGGTGGATGCTATCCAAAAGTGGCCTGTCCCAAAGTCAAAGAAACAGGTCCAATCCTTCTTAGGCTTGGCTGGGTATTACAGGTGATTTGTACCACACTACAGCCAGATCGCTGCCCCACTGACCGACCTGACCAAAAAGACCCAGCCGAATGCAGTTAAGTGGACTGATAAGTGTCAGAAGGCCTTTACCCAGCTTAAGGTGGCGCTCATGTCTGACCCCTTGCTAAGGACCCTGGATTTTGACAAACCATTCCTAGTAACCACAAATGCATCTGAGCGTGGTGTAGGAGCAGTTCTCATGCAGGAAGAACCAGATCATAACTTCCATCCTGTCGTGTTTCTCAGCAAAAAACTGTCTGAGAGGGAAAGCCACTGGTCAATCAGTGAAAAGGAATGCTACGCCATTGTATACGCCCTGGAAAAGCTACGCCCATACGTTTGGGGACAGCGTTTCCAGCTACAAACTGACCATGCTGCACTAAAGTGCCTTCATACTGCCAAGGGGAACAACAAAAAACTGCTTCAATGGAGTTTAGTTCTCCAAGATTTTGATTTTGAAATTTAACACATTTCAGGAACTTCTAACAAAGTAGCTGATGCACTCTCCAGTGAAAGTTTCCCAGAATCCACTAGTTAAAAATTTGCCCTTAAAATGTAAAAAGTCTTGTAGTTTACATACTTAGTAGTATATGTAAAGGTGCATGTGTTGTATTAATCTGTTTATTCTAAAGTTCTAGGAAAAAATCACTGTCAGTGAGGTTCCCCACTGTCTGCGATTTGGGGGGCGTGTCATAAACAGATAGTTAAGGGTTAATGTCTCTTTTACCTGTAAAAGGTTACAAGCAGTGAACCTGGACCACCTGACCAGAGGACCAATCAGAAGGCAAGATACTTTCAAATCTCAGTGGAGGGAAGTCTTTGTTTGTGTGTTTTCTTTGTCTGTCGTTCTCTCTGGGTTCTGAGAGGGTAACCAGACATACCTACAGGCTCTCTAATTTTCTATTCAAATAGTAAGTAACAGTAGAAGGCGGTTTAGTTTTTCTGATTGTTTTCTTTATTTGCAAATGTGTATTTTGCTGGAATAATTTTAATGTGTATTTGTGCTGGGAGGAAGACTCCTCTCTAGTGTCTATAAGCTGAAAGACCCTGTAATATTTACCATCTAAATTACAGAGACAACTTTTACTTTTTTTCTTTCTTTTTATTAAAAGTTTTTCTTTTTAAGACCTGATTGATTTTTTTCCCTTTGTTGAGGCTCAAGGGAATTGAGTCTGTACTCACCAGGGAACTGATGGGAGACAGGGAGAGAGAAGTGTGGGGGGGGGAAGGTGGAATCCCTTTGTTTTAGATTCACGGAGCTTGAATCTGTCTATCTCTCCAGGATAGCCCAGAGAAGGAAAGCCTGGGAGGGGGAAGGAAGGGGGAGAAAAAACCTGATTTCTCTGTGTTGTGATTCAAGGAGTTTGAATCATGGCGATCTCCTAGTGTACCCAGGGTGGGAAAGATCTGGGAGGAAGAAAGGAGGGGGAGGGGAAATGGTTTATTCCCCTTTGTTGTGAGACTCAAGGAATTTGGGTCTTGGGGTCCCCAGGGAAGATTTTTAGGGGGACCAGAGTGCCCTAAAACACTATATTTTTGGGTGATGGCAGCCTATCAGATCTAAGCTGGTAATTAAGCTTAGAGGAATTCATGCTGGTACCCCATCTTTTGGACTCTAAGGTTCAGATTGCAGAATTATACCATGACATTATACCATGACACCTCGGGCACAGGCCGCTGGCCAGGAAGAGCCAAGCCTTGCTTCTACCAAACCTCCCTACAGGGCTGGCACGGGGAAGCCTCTCTGCTCCTCAGCTAAG
Organism: Gopherus evgoodei; assembly: GCF_007399415.2. Taxonomy (NCBI): domain Eukaryota; kingdom Metazoa; phylum Chordata; order Testudines; family Testudinidae; genus Gopherus; species Gopherus evgoodei. The sequence goes on along the minus strand of NC_044322.1, from coordinate 244,579,918 downwards.
CTTTGGAGTGGACGGGGAGGTATTTCCATGCCCTGAACATGCAGGCTCCACAGCAACCTCCTAGGCAGGGGCTTAGCACCATCTTCACCCCCCTCCCCGGCCTACCCCGATGCCTTGGTCCTGCCCCCAGGGAGTGCAGGGCTGCTCTGCCCCCTAGGCATCCTCCCTTCTGAGCCACCTCTCTAGCCAGGTTCTCTGAAGCCCAGCAGTCAGATTATCAGGGCCCTGATGCACAATGCAGCCTTAGGGTTTAACCCCTTCCTGAACAGACTGTAGCCAGGGGACAGGAGGTAGTTGAGTTATATCAGTGGTCAGCAGCAGGCTGGAGGTGTTAGCTGCCTTTTGACACTATGTGGGCAGGGAGGGACAAGCTGCTTCCAGACCTGGGGATGGGGGGGTATGGGGGGAAGGAGAAGAGATGAGTTCTGCAAAGAAATGGGCTAGATCGTCCCTTCCTCCACTCCTCTTCATCTGCGGTTGGATGCAGATCCCATCCCTTCCCTCCTGCACAGTGCTGAATGGCTGCTGGCCACGTTCTGGTGTGAACCCTGGCAGAAATCTGGGGCGGCATGTGACCTTGCATGCCCCCTCACATGTTGCCTCAGGAAGATGTGGCACCAGGTACCAGGAGAGGTGGGTCTGGCCCCAGGGGCCCAACCAGGCATGAAAGGTGGAGAGCGCCAGGTAGGAAAGGTCGAGTTGGTCAGTCACCTCACCTTGTGTGTGGGAAGGGTAGGAGTGTCTGTGTCACCCCTCTGCGTGTGAACCCTAGAGCTTTAAAGATATGAAGTAGATAAATAGAATCCTACTACGCAGTATTTCTGTTTAATGAGGGCTGTCGACTTGATGTTAATTTGACTGTTTGTACTGCATAGTTCTGACTGATTACCATTGAACTTGTTTGAATACAAGTAATTTTACCAGGTGTCCCTATTCAGCATAGGGAAATATGGTATTTCTACTTATGCCCAGAATTCATTTTACAGTTGCTTATCCTTTTTTTATACTTAATCATGGCCATACACCAAAAACATAGTATTTGCATGCCAAAGGCCTTATTTTCAACCCTACTGTGCCATTTTTATGTGAGTGTAGAGAATAAGAAATGGAGTTAGAAAATTGAGACCCAAGCATCAAGTTCAGCTGTGAAAAATGTATGCTGATAATTTAACTCAAGCACAACAAGGATTTTTAGCCTTGTATAACTAAAAATATATCATAATTTATAACCAGAAGAGACCATTAGACTATCTACTCTTACCCACTGCATAACAAAGGGAATAGAATTTCACCCAGTTTTTGAGCACAACAACTTTTGTTCTAGTAAAGCACATCTTCCACAAAAGAGTCAGTCTTGAACTGAAGACATCAAGAGATGTAGAAACTTCCCTTGGTAGTTGTTCCAATAGTTAATAACCCTCACTGTTAAAAATGTGTACCTTATTTCTAATTTAAATTTTGCTGGCTTCTGCTTCCAATCAGTGTCCTGTCTCCTCTAGCCATCTAGTACCCTGTAGATGAAAATAGCTGAGAAGATATTTCGTAATAGTATTAAATTAAAATAAACCACCTTTTGGCTGAGGTTACACTAGGACATTTTCAGAATTTCAGCTCCTTCAGCACACAAGAATAGGACTTAATAGTTTTGCAACCATAACCAAAGCATTCATTACCAATTTGTCATTGTTTTACATTTAGCAGTGATTGTAGAGGCTTTGTTGATTCCCTGGCTGAATATTTTTTTTGGGGAATGTATAATGTTATAGTCTGAATTCCTCACACTTCAAGGTTTTGTTCCATAAAGCCCTAAAGTTGCAATCAAATCCATACAAGTCAAGGGCTCATTTGCATGGCTCTGATTGCAGAATCGGAGCCCATGTTATGATGATCACAGTTGTCTTCTTCCAATGTATCGTATGAAATTTACAGCAGTTGAGTAATCAAAAGTTAGTTGGGGATTTTCTTCATTAATTAGAAGTCTTTTTCCTTCTCTCTTGTTTTAGGAAACATAACAATAACTCCACAAGACTCTTGGTGGGTTGGTGCATGGTGGCTTGGGTTTTTAATAGCTAGAATATTTAGTTGTGTGGCTGCCATAGCCTTCTGCTTCCTGCCTAAACATCTGAAAAAGCAGGAGGAGAAAATAATGCCAGATCCTCACCTAATATCTCTAAAATGGGAGGAGATCAAGGCAAGAGAAATTAGCAGCCAATGAAGTGGTCAGAAATGATTAAAGGCAAGTATTTCACAGGTCTCTAAACTCTGGAAGTGTCATCATGCCACAACCACAACTTTTCCACATTACAAATTGTGTTAGAAATAAGACAGAAAAGGAAATTCTGAATACACAGGCATGAAACTAGTGCTGGATAACCTCAAAAGGTTTAGCGGCTTTGCCCTGGTAAGCATCCAGAAGGCTTGCCAAGTTTTCTAAACTTTAGCAAGTTTCACCCTCACCCTCCCTATAACTATTCTCAAAGTCCCTTCCTGACACTATCCCTCCAGTTTTCAAAGTATCAGCCGTGTTACTCTGTATCTGCAGAAAGAACAGGAGTACTTGTGGCATCTTAGAGACTAATAAATTTATTTGAGCATAAGTTTATGAGCTTATGAAAGCTTGTGCTCAAATAAATTTGTTAGTCTCTAGGTACCACAAGTACTCCTGTTCTTTATCCCTCCAGGGAAATTCTCTCTTTACCTCCCTCTGTGTTTAATTACCTCTGAAGCTGGGACTGGATGACAGGGGATCCATCACTCAATAAATTGTTCTATTCTGTTCATTCCCTCTGAAATATCTAGCACTGGCCATAGTCGGAAGACAAGACACTGGGGTAGATGGAGCATCGATCTGACCCATTTGGGCCATTCTTATGTACTTATTATTACTTATTAAATTATTAATACATAGAAAAGCTGTTCAAATTACTCATTCTGTGTTTACACTGGTACAGCGGAGATCAAAATCCTCAGCTCTCAGCTGCATATATTAAACAAATTCTGCCCACACAATTCCATTGACTTTAGTAAGGTGGGAGTATGTGTAATTCAGGCCAATACTTAGCCTTCTGGCTTCAAAATTTATTCATCTGACTCTGTACCCTGTTTTAGTGGATTTGCTTATCTTTTCGTTCAGATCTCTTCACCTCACTAAAGAGATTATTTAGCAACCGAAATGTATTTTATATTTTTATGCTGTGCACTTCTGCAGCCCAATAGTCTTATTGGTTACTACACTTACAGACCAAAATACATGGAGCAGCAGTACGGTCAATCAGCATCTAAGTCTAATTTTATAATCAGTGAGTATTATTGTCCAATATTCTTAGTGCATGGAAAGTGCTTTGAACCAGTAATTTGTGGTAGAAAGGCCTGCAACTGCTAAGACTCACAGATTCAATAGAAGGTCTTTCTCTTTAAATACATTTATAACTATTGACTATTTAAACAAAAAGCTCTTACAAGGAGAACTTACTCAGCCTCCCAAGAGGCGTGTCTTAGTATCCCTGGAGTACACATACCTGATATGTCTTATTACTAATATCATATGGTTCCTTAATTTTATATTTAATTTTTTCAAACAATTTACTTCATGGAAAACATTACTCCATTAAGAAAAATAGTTTATAAAGATAAAAAAAATGTATACTGCCTTACATTACAACACGTGTTGCAGATTGATATTTCAATGATATTTAATATAGGAATTCCTAGAGCTTTGGGGATGTTGAGCTTGTAAAACATAAATTAGGATTGGTAGGAGATTAAGGAGGAAAATTGAACTACTGGTTTAGTTTGATGATGATCTCTTTGGGAGGTGCTCAGATACTATGGTCATAGGTGAAATATAAAAAACTGATTAGAGAGAAAGATCTGAATACTAAAAATGGCCCCTTTCATTACAGTGGGCCAAACCAAAACCCAATACTGAACCCTGCTTAGCTTTGGGGTGTTCAAAATCCAAATCGCATTCTGAATTCTACAGGTTGGGCCCATTTCTGCATTTACCACATATTTTGTATATGTTGTATTAAAATACTGTACTGATTGTGAATGTGACTAATTGCCACAATTTTAGGAGTAACTACTTCACCACCTGCAGCTGTTGGGATTTTCACTAGAGGATTTATCATGTAAATATGCAAATTAGGCATTGTTGCAGCTGCAAAACTTTTATTGATGATTTTGTTTACATTTTGCATCTTCACTCTTTTTTATGTTTTGTACTTGGCTATGAGAATTGCAGGATTAACAGTGACCTATGATGGTTATGGAAACTCCTCATTGCACAGATGGTAAATGTCCCTGTCCTTCACTGGTAGCAGGAATATCATGCATATCCATCAGCTGAATGCCTCACAGTGATTTTTAAATTACTATTACAACTAGTGCTGGCCCTGAACAGAGAAATTTGGAACCAAAATTGTAACCGGGTCCAAGCCTATCCAAAACACACAGTAGAGCTGAGTTCTGGTTTGGCCTTGTCTTCCAGAAACGTAGAGTATAGATTTTTGAGTTTAATAGGCTGATGTGTTCTCTTTCAGGCCCCAATCCTGCAAATTGCTCCATGTGAGCTCAATCCTGTAAGCAAGTCTCTGAATCTCATTTTTCCTGCCTCGGAAAAAGGGGATAATTATATTTGCATAACTCACAGAGGCGTTTGTGAGACCTAACTTGGCAAGGTGCCCCATAAGTGCAAAGATTATTAAGGACAATTGGAGGCAGAGATGGGGATATAACTTGCGAATTCTGGACTCAGCCTTATGACCTCAAAAAAAGGACTACGACCAGCTTCTCCTTGAAAATGTGCATCTTTCTACTTTTGATCAAATTTGCTGTGATTCCAGGACCGTTATGCTAACTTGAAAGCTAGAGACTTTCATCTAAAAAGCTTTTCACAAATCCAGCTCCCATTTAAGTCAATGGAAAAACTGACATTGCCTTTTCTCAGAATTAGACGGGGTCCTAGAACACAGACAGCCAATAAAGGCTATGCACTACAGTCAAACAATGACTAATTTATAAATGTTGTTATCACCCATCTCTGTGTTGAAATGGTCTTGGAATTGCACAAATGTTTTAAATAGACCTTTTTAAAAATTGCCTATTGTTCTGGTGCCTGCTAAGTTCCAAGAAGAGCATCACATTTAGCCAATATTAATTTTAGACTTATTACAAGAAAAGGATGTGATGATGTCAAGGTTGGAATGAAATAACTTATTTATGTATTACGTGGAACTCCATGTAGGAACCCCATCAAGCACCATGGAAATTACTCATTTTCAGTTTGCAGCTCTGGCTGCAAATGTGCCACAAACCAGTGGGATCCTGTCTGTGGAGACAAAGGAATCACATACATGTCAGCTTGTCTTGCTGAATGCAAGGCTCTGACAGGACAAAGACAGAACATGGTAAGAGCTTTCCCCAGTATTCTGCAAAGAAATGTCTCCCTATAAACTTTTTTTTAAATGTACAACATGTGTGTGTCTCCTCCACAAGTAAGTCACAATCAGAGATGAGCCCAACCTGCAGAACTGAGATTGATGTTTGGATGGTGGCACTTTAATAAAAAATAATATGAGTAATTAATAATACTTATATCATACTTTTTATCAGTAGATCTCAAAGTGCTTTACCAAGGAGGGCTGTATCACAATCCCCATTTTACAAATGGGGAAACTGAGGCACAGAGCCATTACATGGCTTGTTCAGGCTCACCCAGCAGGGCAGTGGCACATCCAGGAATAAAACCTAAGTCTTCTGTGTCCAAGTCCTGTGTTCTACTGACCTGAGATTTTGATTTGGGCCCACTTCAAGTCCCAAAAGTAGCAAAAAACCCATAAACTGTAGGATTCTCAGCTGGCTTAAATCCTCAGTGGAGCTAAGCTGATTCACCGTAGCTGAGGATCTGGCCCATGTCTTGAATATAGGAGAGCTGGATGCTGATTATCCAGAAATGCAGAACCTTTGGCAAGTTACTGTCTTATGAACTGGGGTTTGATAGGACAGAGTAACCCCAACTGTTAGTTCTTATTCTTCTATAGGAAAGTGAGGGGCTTAACTAGTGTATAGTCACTACCCAATGTTAAACAAGGTGTTTATTATATATAACAACAATTTATTTAATCAATGACAGACAAACATTGTTTGCTTTTTCTATTGCTCAGTTAGTTTTTACATAGTCCGTTTCAAAAGAAGAGAGAGATGAAGAGGAAAAGGATAATCTTGAAAGGAAGGAGGCAACATTTTTTTAGAAGAGGATCCTTACACAACCAAAACTGCATTTGCTGTTAATGAACAGTTACTTAACTGCAAAACCGAGCCCTATTTGTTTAACATTTGGGGCAGATTCTCATTTAGTGTAAATCTGTGTATCACCATTGGTACTAAATCTGTGTATCACCATTGGTAGAATTCCACTGAAGTCAATTTACACCAGTTGAGATCCCAACTAATCAATAGTTTGGAATGTTGCCTTACCACACAACACTTCATGCTAGATTGTGATTTGGAGTACAATGGATCTGTACATAGGCGTGGGAAGTATGGGTGCGGGGAGTGCTGCAGCATCCCCAGGTTCTATGCGGGGCTGCTGATCCCGCTCCCCAGATATTGGCTCTGTGCATAAAACCTGGGGCTGTTTCCCATGCCTACACCCTGCTCCTTGCCCTCTGCCCGCACTCCACTCTCCAACCCCTCATCTCACCTGGAGCTCAGGTCCTGGACGCTGCCCTCCCTTCCCTCCCAGGCCTCCGCTCCTGGAGTGTGCCCCACTCCTAGCCCCACATCTGGGGCTCTGCTCCTGGGGCTCCAGTCGCCAGCCCCACTCCCTGGCCGCTGGCCCCATGCCAGGACCCACAGATGGGGCTTGGCTCTTGGCCGTGCATATGAGGTGCCAGCTGCCGGCCCCTGCCCAGGGCTCTGCTCCTGGCCCCACGTCCGCCCCAAGCTGTGGCCACATCCCTGTTCAGGAAAGCACATCATCATCTGCTTAACATTACACAAGTTCTAAATCCCACTGACATCAATGCATACCTGAATTGAGGCGCAAGCCTACAAAAGCTAGGACATTCAGACAGATGATTCAGTCCTCCAAGTTACAGGATGCTTCTTGTAAGGACCAGAGTTGTGTCAAATTAAAATTAATACTTATTTTTATATTGACTGTATTGTATGCAATGTCTTATGATAAGATGCTATTGAATTTACACTATGATAAGATGCTATTGAATTACACTTTACACTCTTGCAAGGACTTGCACATCTCAACTGCAGCCACACAAGCGGAGAGCTCTTGGGCCTGATTCGATACCCACTGAAGTCAATAGAAAAATCTGCTAGGGTTTTCAGTGGGCTTTGGATCAGGCCCATTATCATACCAGAGTGGGGATGAAGGGATGCTTTCAATCAGAGGGGCCTTAAAATAAAGGCTCCTGTTACTCTATCTTTTATTGCAAAGTAAGCAGGTAGTTAAGTACCTTGCTGAGATGGGGCCAAGAAGCAAAAGTGAAATTGACGAGACTATTAGCATGGTCCAGGCTGAGTGAAGTGTCAAGAATAAAGAAAAATAACATGAATGTTCAAAAGCAAATGTCATTCTTCAAAATAATTTCAATTGTAATAAGCCAAGTGATATTTTTTTATTTTAATAATGCTGCTAAGGTAATTAGTTCTTTTTATATCAGACTTTTCCTGACTATTCCTTTAATATTTTTAATTTTAGCTGTTTTTTTTCTAAAACACTTGTTTTTAAAGTTATCCTCAATCTTTTTAATTGAAATTTGATATTGAAAGATAATGGGGAGCGGGTTCAGCCTGTTTGAGTAGTTATACTGTAAAGCTTATTTTAGGGGCTTGAGTCGATGCCCTGTGATGTCAATGGTAGGCTTTCCATTATCTTTAATAGGCTGGGGATCATGTTCTAGAAGTAGTCATCATATTTTCTCCCTTTCTTCCTTTTCTACTTTGAAATAACTGACATCAATTTGTGCATATTTTTGACTGTTTCAGTTCCCTTTTAATTTTCTTCCCTGTTTCTTCATTAAACAAGGACAAACAGTTTTAAACAGGTATTATCAGGTATTGATTTTGTTACTTAGTTTGTGTATCTGCTTAAGATATGTCGATCCAGCACTGAAATTGCTTGCAGATTACGTATGCACTGATGATGAGAGCTCTAAGTGAGAAAGTATTCTGGCTCTATTAGTTGTGTAGCTGCCATTTGATATATGCTGCAGACTGCCTTTTCAGGAGCATGTGTGACTTCTGGATACCAAACATCCATTAATAATAAATGGGATCTAAAGTAACCACTTGGTGTAGATTCAGAAAAATGCTTGCTTAAGCATGTGCTCATGTCCACCTGTATTCACTAGGTGGACATGAACGTACGCTTAAGTGCTGCCCTGAACAGGAATGTTTTCCAGGATCAGGGCCTTGGGAATTACATGCATAAAGTAATTCTGCATAAGGAACCAACTCTGGTTTAATCAAATATGGACATACATGAAAACTTATATTGTCAAATATGACTTGTAACTGATGGTTCGGTTTTTGGGTGCCCAACTTGAGACAGCTTATAGGCACAATTTTTTCAAAGAGTCAGTGCTCAGTATTTTCTGAAAAATCACGCTCCTTTAATGTGTTTCCAGTTAGGCACCTAATTGAAAATTTAGGCCAAATTGCATAGTATTAAATATTTTAAAAGTTGTCTAGCTTCCATTTCAAAACTAAAAAGATGCAAGAATGTAATGTAAGCACATGCTTTGTGCTTGAGGAGTTCTTCCTTACTGGGGAAACTTTCCTGATGTGAGGCCTTCTATGTAGGGGTTTTGGTTGTGCCTCCAAATGTGCATGAGCATGAATATGAGCCAGGGTTTTTGAATGATAGAAGAGGATTTTAATGATTTTGAGTTATGATTATTTTATGATTTAATGAGTAAGGATACAAGAATTAACTATTTTAATGTTACATATATATAATTGTAACATTCTATACCTTGGTGAAGCGCGATGTAACCCCCATATTCTTCATTTTCATATAATCATGATCGTATGTATTAAGCATGCCTTGTAAGATATGAGGGGAAAGGGATTGATCTGATGAAAGTAATTTCTCTATCTATATATGTGTATCATTAATGCATATGAAGTTATGAGAATTGTGTAGTATGGTTGTCACTAAAACATACTGTAAACTAGGGGAATCAGCCAGATATTAGCTCCCCAGGGGCAACAGCAGGGAAAGTAACCAGTGCCGGGCAGAGTGTCAAACAACCTATCAACAGCCATTGTCTAGCAAGGGAGCTACAATGCAATGACTCACCTGCATGAGGCCACACCACGGGAATTGTTCAAGGTTGCTCAAGAGGGAGGAAAGGACATGATAAAAGGAAGAGACATTTACCATGCTCTTCCTCTCTCTTCCACCTTCATCTACAATCCAGACAACACCAGACGGGAACGTCACAATTATACATTCAGTTAATTACTCAATTAAACTAAAATGTGTGACACAGAATTTTTCTCAATAATCTAGATTAGAGAGACTTTTGAGCATGCTCCAAACCATAGCTAAGCAAAAAGACTTTCTTGCAACATTTGATGTATTTCAAACTCCAACAGACGGAACCTGTTTGAATACTTCCACTCTGCTATTTTTGTACTAGTGATTTTGAAATTTAATTTGACATCTTGATGCATTTGTTGCTTGTTTCGCTACAGCTGGAATTCCAGCCTTGGTTTATTTTTGTGCTTTGGTAGAAAGAACTAGCTTAAAATAGGGAAGCAAAATCTATGGGTGTCGAGGAGCTTGTAGGATGAGTCTAATGTGTGGGGTTTTTTCTCTTTTTGTAAACATTTGGAAATTTCACATGAAGATATGTATTAATAGTCATAGGTCATTACAGCTGCTTTTCTTACACATTTAAAAATCAAGAAATTCCAAAGTGAAGGCTGCATTATCTATTGGAGTAAGTTCCTCTCTTCCATGGCTATTTTCAGAGGGCCTTGATAATAACAGTTAAGGGCGATATTATGGACTCATGCTTTGGCATATATCTGGTCACTCAGCTACTGGCCCTCTGCATAGGAAGCGTGGACAGGTGAACAAGGACATGGCTGGAGCATGTCTCCATGTTGGCAATTCTCAGCTGCCAGAACAGCCACCTGGGAACCAAGGGTATCTGGGCTTAAGCTAGAGCAGCCTTCTGGGTCTTCTAACATACACTGGGCACCAAATTGATGTAAAGCCACATTTCCACCTGTTCCATCTCCCACCTTCTGTGCTGAGCATGGTTCTGCCAAACCCAAGATTCAAGTCCTAAGTTTTACTCCGTCTGATAAGCATACCACAGTTCAGCCAGCTTCTCAGTTGCTGCAAAGCAGCATAACTCCATTGACTTCAGTGGGACTTCTCCGATGTACACCAGCGAGGCATCTGTGCTATAAAGAAAGATGTGTGGACAGTCTTTTGTTTCTGATCTCTGTTCCTAGGTATACCTACAGAGGCCTGGCTGCACATATAAGGGCACCTTTCTATTTCTTAGCTTGCCTGTTTTTATGATGGTGAAAATACATTATCACACAGGAGATTGCAGCCCCACAGAAAATGGGGGACAGAAAGGAGGAGCTACGAATATTGATGTTAGCTCAAAGAGCAATTACTGTTTTGCAGATTCCTTTGATGTGTAGAAAGAAATCTATCTTTAGAAAAGAAGCATAAGTCCACCTTGTATTAATCAAGGTGTGATCATGTGTGATGTTGAGCACTCTAGCCACAATCCAGCAAAGCACTTAGGTGTATGCTTCACTGTCAGGGCATGAGTAGTCCCACTGAACTCAATGAGACTCTTTATGCAATGGTGGAGTGGTGTTTAAAAAAGCTTCAGCTAAACCCTCTACAATCCAAAGGGGAAGTGGGTAAACTCTGTCTATCTGTGACTGCACTACTATATTTGTGGGCTTTAAAGTTGTGAATGTGCATAAGTGCTTTTGCTGGATCAGGGCCAAACCTGCCACCACTTTGGAAAATCAAGTTTTGAGAGAGATGGTCTGAGTCTAATCTACTTTACACTGAGGTAACTTCAGTGGAATTACTCTTGATTTAAATCAGCGTATGAAAGAACATTATTGACTTCAGCACATCAGAATATTGTGCAATCCGTGCCCTCCTGCACAGTCAGGAAATGAAAGGAGTAATAAAAGCCGATGGAAAATGGAAGAGAGCAACAAGAGTGGCTTAGGGTTATGCTATCCAGGTGAACTTTGTGACACCTGAAAACAAGCAGAATATGTGTAATCTGAACACATTCATGCTGTTAAGACCTAGAGAAGAAAATGACATTTTACATTATGAAGTGTAACTATTAAAGATTTTTATTTGGCTTTGTGGGGGGTGTGACTCAAGCATCCATTATTGTGGGAACTATTTTTGGATCATCGTCTCGGGAGCTGCATTTGTTTTGAAAACTTCCTGCAGACATATCACATGGCAATCAGAACATGGGAACATCTAAATGTTTGAATTTGGGCTTGGATCTCCACGTCTGATCCAAACCCCACGCCTAGCCTGACCTAGTGCTTTATCTTCAACAAAACAGACCCTACCACGAAAAGTAAAATAAGAGTGTGCCAACAGTGTTCTTGTTTTGTCAAAAATACTTTATTAATATAGAAACAAAACATCATGCCGCATACATTCACTTATCACCAGGAATCAACATATTTTAATTTATCACCCCAAAAAGTAAAATGAATTGCATGTAGACCAAGCTCAGTTCAAGCCACTATGTTCAGATTCATGTAACAGGACCTGAGATGCTTCTCATTTGCAGAGTGTAAATCAGGGGTAACGTGAAAGAAGTCAATGCAATTGCACCAATGTAAGCGTGAGGAGAATGAGGCCCACTGATTTTGAATCTCTGAAAGTGCAAGGGTATTTGAATCTCGGATTTTGATTCAGGCCCATCTCTAATGCTGACATAGTTTGTTCTAATGTAGTTTATATTCCAACACACAAAACAGCCTGTTTTCTTTTATCTGATTGTAACCTGAAGTCAAATGTCCCAAAGTCTGAAAATATTGGTTTAATTCTGTGAGCAGCAAAACAAGGGCAATTCTTCTGCCCAGGACCAAAATTTGAGGAGATCTCACACGGGCGACCAGCCTGTGTGCCATGTCATGAAGCACAGGACCAAATGTTTTTTGAGTATGGGTCGCCATCCATTATTTCTCCCACGTAGGGGAAACAGAAAGAGCTCATTTTTAGACGTGTTGAGCTTCCTTCCATTTTCTATAAACTATAGCCCAAGGTATGGAGAAGATTATTCCAATCCAGTCATGTATGGTTCTCCCGGCTCCTCGAGCTGGGCATAGAGCCTGGGAAGAGTAGGATTTAACCCTAAAATAGAGCGAGACTTGGTCTACAGTACAAAGTTTTGCCAGCATAGCTATGGTGGCTCAGAATACACCTGCTGTAGACGTGAGTACTCCAACAGAAAATGCTGCTTCTAGCTTAGCTAATGTTGTTCAGGGAAGTGGTATAACTATGCCAGTAGAAGAACTCCTGTCAGCCTATGCTGCATCTCCATTAGAGGGCTCTGTTGGCAAAGCCTCTGGTGTGTAGACAACCCCTAAGCATTTGACACAACATGTTGCAACAGCGGTGACAAATTACACCAATTGTTCTTATTAGTGATATTCATTCCCTTTGAAAAGTCACAGAACAGTCTTTGTCAGGGGGACATCACACTTCATGTAGTGATGATTTTTTTAAAGAGATATTTTAGTAATGATAGGTGCATTTGTTATTAAGGTTCTTTCTTCTCTGGCATGTCACTGAAGCTCTATTTGAGAGCTTTTAGCACTTTATTTAATGGCCTTTTTTGGCACTTTATTGGGGGATGACGAATATATATACTGCAGTCTTTCAATTATTACACACTTACATTGATAAAGTTCTAAAAAAATGTAACTCTAGTATCTGCCACCTCATTGCACAGGATCAGAATAATTACACTAATGATGAGAAAAGGTTTGATTCAATACTGAAAGGTACTTTAAAACTAATACAGTATAGTCTCTCTTCTGCAGTCTATTTTGACTGGTTAATGTTTGAGCCAAATCCTGAAGTTCTCATGAAGTGTCTGAGGTCAAGGTGGCTTTTGCCTGAATGATGACTGAGGGACCACGCCATAACCTTTATTGATGTTAGTAATCCTCATTTGTATGAGTGTGCCTATTGAACTCAGGAAGAACAACTGAGTATGTAAGGATTATATGATTTTATAAGGATTTCAGGATCAGACCCAGGGCTAGAACTTCTATAGATCAGGTTGAAAAACAGGAGAATTGTTGTGCATTTTTTTATTTTAAATTTCCCACTTGTTTTTTTAATTAAAATTTTGACATTGGAAACATTTCGACCAGCCTTACAATTGTTTAAAAAACACAAAAATAAAATCATCATTTTTCCTGCTTTTTTAGGGAGGAGGTGAGGAGTTAAAACTGGAAAATTTTTCATCGCAATTCCAAAAAGCTGTAGACGTCAGTATTTGGCCCTACGCTGTACTTGTAAAATCTCCGCCTGAGCATTCAGAGTTAGAAAATGCCTGTGTCCTTTTCAGAGACACGTTTCTTCATTTGCCGCCAAAGCTTTTGCACAAGGAAAAGTTTCATTTTTACTGATACTAGTTGATCCCTTCCTGGATGATACTTCTGTACTTTTCAAATCTATCAGCTCATTGTTCTCTGGTCGGAATCGTTTTATTATTAAAATGAAGAGTGTTATATATAAGAAACAGCATCCTGCCCTCAGTCCTGCAATGAGTCCAAGATAGATATTTCTAGAAAAAAAAATGAAAACGTGACTGTTTCTATCATTGATACTTGAGACAGAGGAGTCAGCATCCAAGGACCTCCCTAAAGAGAGAATGGGGGCGGAGGGAAGAAGGTAATGCTGGGAAACTGTTCAAGACAATGGGTTTCTTGTATTAGAAAAGGGAATTTATCTATTATGTAAGTGTAAAGCCTGAGGTTGCACCATTATGTTTATTTTCTGTGTAACTTGTATGTGTTTGCTTCCCCTTCTTTGCATTAAAAAATAAACAATAGAAAAACCACAGATTCAAACAGGTATCTGTTGAGCAAGCTGTGTGGAGGCCAAAGAAAGCTGGTATCTGGGCGACGAGGTGGTGGTCTGGTTTCACATATTTCTGGGTGATGAACCAGAGGGGAAAAATCCAAGTGTCTGACAGTTAAGAACGTGCAGCGACAGATTTGGGAAGACTTGGGACCAGAAGGGCTCTTGGGATCTCCCTGCAAGGAATAACTAGGCAGGTGGAAGCCAGGGTGAGAACTTATACTTGTGGTCTGGTTACCGGTTTCAGGGTCTGAGCTATAGCAGCAGAGCATTAAGGTAGCCATGGTCACATGATAGAACCTCTTACAAGTCTGGATGATCCCTAAAATGTCAATACTTACCAGGTCTTACTGGAATTTGAGTGTAAGATGTAAAATATGCATTTATGAAAAACTGCTGAGACACTCTGAATCCTGGTAAATCACAAACACAACACTAAGGGCTAGGATTTGGGATGTGTTAAGACTCCTGCTCTGCCCAGTTCAGGTGGTGCAAAGAGGCCATAAACAGTCTAAGTTCCACCAGAGAAAGGGCTCCCTGCTGGGGGTTAAGGTACTGCATTTGGCACCCTCCAACCAGCCTGAGGAGTATGTCAGGGCAGGGAGAGGGTGTAACAGACCAGAGCTCTATCTGCAGTGCCAATCCTCTACTGATGCAGGGTTGTTAATAGATCATATATCAGTCACACATCTTAGTTCTGCTAGGCCTATCTTCTATTGCCATAGTGTCCGTCAGTGGCACAATTTGGAGCTGCCTGGCATAGGGACTGCAGGCAGCACTGCGATGCTCCCCTTTCTCCTGGACTGAGTGCGTTTTTGGCACAGGACAGAATCAACCTGAAAATGCCAGCTTTGTTTTTCAGTCTGTTTTTTATATCTGAGCCAAATCACTTCACAGCCACACAAAAAAGCCAAGTTAGAAAAGAATGGTTTATCCAGAGAGCGTTTACTCTACTTGTATAGAAATAGCCACCTTAGAAAAGTGTTAGCCGTTTAACCGGTCCAAGCCACAGTTGGGTGGTAGAGAAAACCCTAAGCTAAATTGTGTGTGATAGACACTCATTTCTGCAACCCCTAACACACAAAGCACTCCACTGAACTCAATTTCCCATTGCCATAATATCAGTGTTCCTCAGTGTTCTAAGGATTAAATTACCAACTATTAAAAATGCAAACTTTGGTAATATGACCTTTAGGAGTAAAGAAGAGACCTTCTGCAATTTCATACGTTAGAGCCAATCAAAAGAACGTTGTTCCTAAGGCCTAGCCAAAGTTTAGATGCTTTGAGATTATCCATTCAATTTTGTAACTTTCTTGTTTCCCCCTGAGAAACAGCGGTGTTTGGGAAATGGTTTTTGTTCTGAAGACAGTTTTGACTTTTCATGAAAAAGATAAAATTCAAAAGCTAGAAGTTGAGGTTTTCAGCCAAAACCCAAAATATATTTGGCTAAAAACTGATAGGAACAGCCCAACATACAGTTTGGGTCTGAAAACATTTATTTTGTAATGGTTTGTTTTCTGACACAAATTTGAAAATTTTCAAAGATGATACAAATGATTTTCATGAACATTTTTGTTTAATCAAAAACCCAGTTGTCCATCCCCCTTCCTCCAAAAAAACAAATTAACAAAAAATTTAGCATAACTAGTAGAAAACAGTATAAACTCTGAAACTGCAGCTGACTGAAGAACAGGAGACAGGTGCTATTCTGAATACTCTAAAATCAACGCTGCTTGCTAAGACAAATTCCTTTCCCTGTTGTTTTTAGCCTTTATTCTTAATTTCATCTCACCTGAATGCTTTCGTGTCATACACTCTGCAAGACCCTGATCCTCCACACCTCTTTGTTCCCCATTTCAAGCAGGTCTGATCTATTAAAGCTCCAAAATAAATAGGAGCTGGAAGGCCACCTGCGACAAAAATACGTTAGTAGAATGAGTGTAACATTACAACAATAACAGAGCTTAGTTCATAGTGGAGGAAGGAGCCCCTTAATAAATGGTTAGAGCAGGAGCATGTAAACTCAGGACTCCTGGCTTCTGTTCCCACCTCTGCTAGCTGCATGACCTTAGGCAAGTTGATCAGCCTCCATGTTTGCCCAGCTGTAAAATGGTGATTTCCTACTTCCCAGCCTTGTTATCAACTTAATTAATGCATGTAAACTGGTTTGAATTCCTTGGATGGAGGGTTCTGTAGACTGGACAAGCATTATTATTACTCTCAAATAAGAAAAGAAAGTTAATGATTCCAATGATTCCACTTTTTCATTTTTTTGCCTCTTTCTCAAAAAAAGTTTTAAGGTCCTCTTCTTCATATTTTAGAACATCAGTCTGTTCCTGGTTTTCATTTGTGTGTCACAATTCACCACAACACATGTACATCACTGTATCTATGAAAGCTAGGTAATTAAAATAGATCAGTGCTAGAGTTCAGTTCAGCAAAACACTTAAGTACATGCTTAACTTTGGCCTGGTCTACAGTACGAGTTTATTTTGAATTTAGCAGAGTTAAAACAAATTAACCCTGCACCCATCCACACAACGAAGCCCTTTATTTTGATATAAAGGGCTCTTAATATCGATATCTGTACTCCTCCCCGACGAGGGGAGTAGTGCTGAAATTGGTATTGCCATTTCAAATTAGGGTTAGTATGGCAGCAATTCGATGGTATTGGCCTCCGGGAGCTATCCCACAGTGCACCATTGTGACTGCTCTGGACAGCCATCTGAACTTGGATGCACTGGCCAGGTAGACAGGAAAAGCCCTGCAAACTTTTGAATTTCATTTCCTGTTTGCCCAGCATGGAGCGTTGATCATCACCAATGACCATGCAGTCCCAGAATCAAAAAAGAGCTCCAGCATGGACCGTACGGAAGATACTGAATCTGATCTCTGTATGGGGAGATGAATCTGTTCTATCAGAACTCCGTTCCAATAGACAAAATGCCAAACATTTGAAAAAGTCTCCAAGGCTATGATGGACAGAAGCCACAACAAGGACTGCGTGAAACTTAAGGAGCTGAGACAAGCGTACCAGATAGCCAAAGAATGAAATGGACACTCATGGAGGAAGGGATGACTGACAACTGTAGCTATCCCACAGTTCCTGCACTCTCTGAAAACCATTTGAATTCTTGGCTGAGTCCCAAAGCCTGAAGGGTCAAAAACATTGTCGCAGGTGGTTCAAGGTATATGTCTAATGGAGATTCACTCCTGCCTGGAATATCATAGCAGCTGGAGGCTGCCATCCCCTCCCCCCTTTGATCTCTGCTTGCAGAGTCAATAAAGTCAGTGTTGTTATTCATACATTCTTTATAACTTCATCACACAAATGGGGGGTTAACTGCTACAGTAGCCCAGGAGGGGTGTGGGAGGAGGGAAGTAACTGGTGGGGTTGTTGTAGGGGCACCCCCTCGAATGGCATGCAGCTCATTATTTCTGAAAGATGCCTGGGGCTCTGACCCGGAGCGGCTGTTTGCCTCTCTGGTTCTTTAGTAGGCTTGCCTGATATTCTAGGCAGGAATGACTCTCCATTAGACAAAACTTAAAGAAGGGAATGACCTGGAGAGTCATTCCCATTTTTGTTCATACGCCCCCAACTGACCTCACCGAGGCCGGCCAGGAGCACCCATGACAGCAGCAGATGGTACAGAGTGACTGGTAACTGTCATTGTCAACTTGCAAGGCAGCAGATAGTGCAGTAGGCTGGTAACCACCTCTGCTAACTTGCAAAGGCAAGGGGATGCTGCTGTGTAGTGCTGCAGTACCGCGTCTGTCAGCATCCAGTAGACATATAGTGACAGTGAAAAAAGGCTGAACAGGCTCCATGGTTGCAGTGCTATGGCGTCTGCCTCAGCAATCCAGGGAAAAGGGTGCAAAATGATTGTCTGATGGTGCTTTCACGGAAGGAGGATTGACTGACGACATTTACCCATAACCACCCGTGACAAATTTTTGGCCCCGTCAGGAATTGGGATCTCAACCCAGAATTCCAATGGGCGGGGGAGACTTTGGGAACTATGAGCTAGCTATGGGATAGCTACCCGCAGTGCAACGCTCCGGAAGTCGACGCTAGCCTCGGTACATGGATGCACACCACCGAATTAATGTGCTTAGTGTGGCCGGGTGCACTTGGCTTTATACAGTTTCCAAATATTGCTTTCTGTAAAATTGGAATAATCCCATAGTGTAGACATACCCTAAAAGCATGTGCTTAAGTCTCATTGGGTACACCTACACTTACATAGATTGTTTAAACAGACAAACATATTACATCATGTGCTAGGACATACCTATGAAGTATATTGAGGTGGGACATATTCAATACGCTCTACAAATTTCACAAAAATCACATTTTTGGAAGGGCTTGAGGGTTTGTTTGTTTTTTTTTGGTTCTGACATAGAACAAGGACATATGGCCCTAAGACGACTTGGTGTACTCTATTGTGGTCTATTTAAATCCCAAGAGGAATAAAGATGAACAAAAAACAAAATAAAAATTTTTACCTAGTATTCTTCCACACAAAGCATCAATACCAACAGCAAATGATTTCAAATCTGGTGAAACAGATCTAAAAAATAGGAGAACAAGATCACATTAATTTTATATTCATGAGAAGAGCATTTAAGATAATGCAGTTTTGCCAGCATCTACACTGTGCATGTCCATATATGCGCCCTTGTAATGAGTGCCACACAACTTTATTTTATATACCATATTGCATACAAGCTATAATAGAAAACACTGCTCAAGGGTTTCATTTAAGATGAGTACAGAAGCAGCATTGATCTAAATAGGAGTAGGAGCAGGCTTTCAGACAATCAAGTGTATGGTGTAAAAATATATGTGAAGACAACATGAGGAAAGAAAAATAAACATTCTCTCATAATACTATTAAAGACCTGATCCAGCCAGACACTTAGCCCTGAGTCCTCCCATTGAATTCAGTGGGATGGCTCATGTGGTTAAAGCTAACAGCTGTTACTGTCTCAGGGCCTGAAGCACAGCAAACGTATGAGGCATAGCAAGGGTATGGAGAGAGTATTTCAGATGACATTTGAAAGGGGCTGGAAAGTTGCTGAGGCAGACACAGGAAGGCCATTTGAGACGACCGTAATTGTGGTTAACATCACAGCGGAAAGTGGCAAGATTGTGGGCTGGTACAAATTGGAAGAAATAGGGAAAGGAATAGACACAAAGCCTTTAATTCTAACAGGGCATGGAGCAATGAATACAATGGTGTTGCATTCCAGCACAAGTGCAGAAATAAATGAGACCAATTCTCATTTATAGTTTTTGTAGTGGTATAAATGTCAGTTCAGGGTTTGTGATTATTTTTACCTATAGTTGTACTGGTGCACCCCTTGGTGCAGACACAGCTATATTGGTATGAAAATGCCTTACAGCAGTATGGTTTACTCCTTTTCCTCTCCGGGAAGCACTGTACCACTTTAACTATATCGATGCAGTGGCCTTACGGTGGTGTTTACCCAAACAGTGTAAGATGGCTTTAGTGTAACTGGGAGTTAGGCCTAAGTAAGTTTAAGTATCCAGTCTTCTGCATTCAAAAGTATTAAATCTCACACCCTTTAAAGGCCAGTTCCCTTACTCTCAAATGGTGAAAGGCCTGGATGCATATTAGGAGACATGGGCTTCAATGTGATCTTCAATATGCAAATGAGGCTCTTGATTATATACTGCTGCCTTTTGCCTTCCTCTTGCTGCTAGGCAGGAGTAATTTAATGACTGTGTAGCATGCAAATGACTGGGTCCTGCTGCACTCCCTGTCCTGCCAATAACTTTTTATCCTAGCTTATATATGCAACACTGCACAGGAACATTTCCATAAAAGATGTATTTTAACAGTGAAATAACTAACTTGCTAACTAACTAGCTAGTCACAGTAAATCACAGGTGGGGGTCCTCAGTTAGCTACTGTGACCAATAGGGCAATTTCCTGTAATATCCTTGAAAAATAGCCTCTGGCATTAGGCTTAAGTTTCTTTGGAGTCCATTGTATTAAATGCAAAGTTTGTGTGTTATGGTGGGATTTTATGTAACTTCTCTAATGGGGAGATGTGGCCAGTGTAAAAGTGGGAAATGGTTATGAGCTTCAAAGGACTATTTTAAACAATGTGGTAGACAAGAAGGAACTTTTGGGATAAACAACATTAAGAGAATTTCCTAAGAAATCCCTGGGGGAAGGTGAATGCAAATTCTCACCTCCGGACTCAACCTTTTGAAGCTATGCCTTGAGAAGAGAACCATTGTCTGCTGATCACGTGTTACGTGAGGACAAGATCAAAGGCCCAAGCTGTATAAAAGGAAGGTGGTGCTTGTTCTGACCTAAAGCTGTTATTAATTTATAACCACACAAAAATGCCTTGGTGGAATTTGAAGAACTGACTACCTACCAGAGCCCTTTTTGGAGTTGGGGGTGATCTCTAGTAAGCTGATTAGCATGTAGGATTTTTTTTATTGTTTTAAATATGTTTTCTCTGTAATGCTTTCACCTTAAGAATAAATGTGCTTGCTTAGAAAGAGCTGTGTGGCAACTTACAACTGTAGGCAATTACAACTGTTGATAACCTCTGAGGAGAAAGCAAAACACCAATGCAGGCCTATTTAGGCAGTCTGGCTTGCTGAGGAACCCAGTTTAGGCAGGGAACTGTGAAGTCTGGAAGAATTCCAGTCAGATAGAAGATAGACATGGGTTTCTGCCCAGGATAGATGACAGCTGAGGAGCTGGGAGCCTAGAATGAATACCCAACTGGACCATGCTGGGGGAATACAGGTGCAGTTGCCATGAACTGTCACAGCTACATCAAGGGAAAACCTACTTGTGCCTCAACTCCACTAGGATTTTACAGTGAGATAATTAGTTTGTTAGCTATCTCAGCATAAAAACGTACCTTTTTAGGCAGTGACATCATAGCCAATCCATCAGGTGAATTAAAGCAAGTCAACAGAGAATAGAAAGCAGTTTCAAACTGGTTCCTAAGATGAATGGGGAGCAAGTGGAATACATCATAATTACAGCAGTTTAGCTGTAACAGATTCTAATCCACATAGGTGGTGAGAACTGCTGCATTTAAAATCACCACAAATGAAGAAGCAATAAGTGGTGCTGTGCACCAATAATTTAAGATTATAATCTGTGTTTATGAATGAACAGAAACAGACTTTGGTAAGTAAGGCAAACAGTTTTAGTTTTACTTTTATGTTTAAAGAGCACTGGTATTTGAGTTTTTGGTGGGTTTTTTTGTACTAGTCAATTTTCATTGGTGCTGGAACTATTCATTTTGTTCAGCTTGAGATAAAATAGGAGATATGATATTTCAGAGTGTGTATTGAAGTAATTCAAGTATACCGAAAACCACAAATATAACTCTAAAAGAGCAATACAGACCAGAGATTCTAATCTCAGATGCACAGCACTTTGCCTTGTGTAAACCACTTTATAAAGGTGAGTTCTTTCTCAGAAAACCCTATGTGAAGTAGGTATTATATCCATTTTACAAATGGGTTAACTTGGGTACAGAGAAATAAGTGACGTTGCTAAGGTCATGCACAGAGTCAGAAAAAGAATCCATTGCTCTGACTACTGACTAATACTCCCTTCCTTCTCCCCACGCTCCCTGCCCCCAGCCAAATTAAGTGGAGAGGGTTGTCAGAACAAGGCCTATCCAATCCATCACGTAAGTCCCAAATAGAGTTTAAGTGAGACAAATGATGGCATAGCCTTTTGCTGGCCCTTTGCACAAGGGTGGATTTTGTAGGAAGAGCAGAAACACCCACTGCCTCTCTGAGATTAGAATTTCATTCTTCAAAGCAGAAATGAAGTGACAGAATGGTACATTAATACTTCGTTTCTGTTTGCCCAAAACTTTATGGTCAAGGTCAAGGTAAAATATTTTACCTAAACATAATCATGTATGTAGGAGTGCCACCTAGAGCTAAAATAAGAGCACATGTGCTCAGTAATGCCAAAAAATAGGGAAATGTTTTAGTACAGCTTTCTCTTTGGCACTGTCCCAGAACTGCAGAGGAATTGCCACTCTCAAGCCCTTCAACTTGCACACAGCTGCAGTTGTGAAACACCTGAAAGAGAAAGATGAGATGACTCACTTACTTCACGAGCACTCATAGATTTCCAAGCATCTAGACTTTTGATGGTTGTTAAAAATACAGTGTATTTCATATGGGAATAGAGGGCCCCTAAATGCTTTGCAGACTGCGGGCCAGCTTACTCTGTATGCGTCAACTGCTTTGCATTGCTCCAGTGACATAAACCTGCTGTGAATCCAGTTTAGGCATCCATGCTATTACTGTACTGGAGTATGAAATTCTATGTTTAGATTAAATATGGGTTAAAGTTAAAGTTCAAGGTTGTTCATAATAAAAATTGGGGGCCATCTAAAGTCCATAGATTACTAAGGGCCTAAATATTCAAATGTGGGTACCTAAATCTACTTTAGGGACCTAAATAAAAGCAGCCCGTGTGGTGATGTAACAGGTTTTACTCAGCACTAGGGAGCATCCTCCTGGCTGTTTAGGGATTAGCTCCTTCCAGGTCTGACATCCCTTTCCTCACACCATGGCCCTTCCCTCTCTTTCTGGGACTCAGGATCCTCTCTCCAGCCAGTTCACTATAGTTTACCTCTTCCTGGGTATCAAAGTCCCCCCTCGAAAACTGTCCCATGAAGTCTTTGTCTCCACTGCCCAGTCTAAGCCACTTTGCTCATTAGCAGGTAGGGGAACCCAGGCTCACTCAATACTCCAGGTTTCAGTCCCAAGACCCTATGTCCAGCAACAGGGGTGTGCTTACATTCAGACCCTGTTGTTGTTTCCCCTGGGCTCCTTCCTACTTTTCTGCTTTTATCTTCTGGCCTGTCCCCTGGCTGGGTTTATCGATTCAAATTCCTTCCTACCAGGGAGTGTCAGCAGATTACTTAACACACGCCCTTCTCCCAGGCAGTGACTACAGATTCTGGCCTTTACCAGCCCCATCTATTCCTTCTCAGCTAGACTAATTTTTCAACCCCTGGTTCTTCCCTGGGTGCAGACTATCAGGTTAATGGACCTCACATAACTTACTCTACCTTGAGCGGGGTGGATACCCCATTATAGGTGGCTATTGAAGTCAGTAGAAGTTTTGGGTGCTCAACAACTCTGAAACCCAGCACTCTTATTTAGGTGCCTAGGAATATGGATTTAGATGATGCCAAGTTGGAAAGTATTGCCTTATATTTTATAATTGTTAGGTGATATCATAAAAACCATGTTGAGTTTATCACTGATTAGATTTGAAAGTTTTCTTCTCACATTCAACACTTCCCAGAACAACTTACCAGATGAGATTTTCCAATATAAGGATATAATTTCAATGGCGATGCTGAGCTAAATTTCCTGCACTGCTTTGAAAATCCTAGCCATACATTTATTTCAAGCACCTAACCTTACATTGCTTATTTCACAATTATGTTGACCATACTCAAAATAGGTATGACTCAGGTTTGTGGCCTTATTGTAATCTGAGTTAACTGATAGATAACTTGGGTTTAATTGGCAAGCTCCTTTGTAAATGATAATATAGACATGCAACTTTTCCAAGATGTAAATTTCATTCTTCACCTGAGGCAATATATGCCAACTGTACCAGTGAGATGTATAAGGGCCTTCTTACTTGAAATTTGCACAGGTTTATCTCAAATTGCTTTTAAACTGATTTAAACTGATACAAACAGTTGTGTAAACACTCTTATTTCAGTTTTGTGTATTACTTAGTTTGGTTTAACTTAAATTGCTTCTAATTGTTGTAAACTAAACTGAACTAAAATGGAAAATGTAAGTATCTTTTTGTACCCAATCTAATTAAACAGATTTAGACTCACACCTTAACTTTCCGTAAGTGCAAATGAATATCAGACCTTAAACTAGGATCTTTCTATCTCACACATTGTCCTCAGTAATAAAGATTCTGCAAGCCAAATTAAACGATCATAAACATTTGAAGAAATTCATTGTCTTACATATTTGCGCTGGTATGACTGATTGGAATATAGCTAACAATTCTGCTAATAATGCACAAATCCTCTTACTTAGTGTTGCCCTGTGAGCTAACAGGAACAAAGGCAGTAAAAATTTATTTTTGTCACTGAAGTATTCAGCATTCTATCCGCCTACATCTGAGTAACAGATTTGCTGAGAAATATATATTTACAGTCAAATTCCTGAGTAAGAAAACATTGTTTAAAATTCTTTTTAAAAACCCTCTAAGTTAAAAAAAAACAACTTTAAAGCAAAGTAAATCTAAGAGTGAATCTACGTTATTGACTTCCAAAGGGAGTTGGGTGCCTAACTCCCCTGGGTTCCCCTGAAACTGGAGTGAGACATTTAGCTCCCTTGAAATTCCCAGCTGTATTCTTTTGTGCTTTATCCATTCACTAGTTCAGAGGTATGTTGGTAGAGAATGGGTATCTATCGCTACATCATTGCTTAAGCATAAAATAAAATGAGCAACAGAAATGCTTTTATATCTATCTAATGACTTACCATATTCTTTCCAGTTCCGATCGATGATTTACACCCAGCAAAGCATGCGGTCATATAAGTGATTCCATTGTCCCCACATACAGGATCCCATTGATTCAATACACAGCTGCAGTCAGAATTGCAGCTGGCAATTAAGTTGTGTTTTGGGAAGGAAGATTGTTTTACTCTGGAGAGATTACAAGTAGAATCTTAACTGATCAAATAAAACAATTCCTTATTAGAAAAATAAACATCGACAACACATGAATGACCAAGCACAGAGAAATGAGGTGGAGTAACGGAGTCTTCATGGGCAGCCTGCATTCAGTGGAGCATGAAGAACTGATAGATAGTGATTGCATGTAGAATGTCAGCTAAATTGATCTAAGCCAAGGTTCTCTTGGTTTTATCATAAAGCATTAAGAATTTTGCTGGATTGTAGCTTCAAACTGCAGACCATGGCTGACTAGCTATCTTTGGTGGGATCATCAGTGAAAAGGATGACATTAACAGATACAAAATGGGATTCCTAATAGATGTAGTGGAAGATTCAGCCCAGGGGGATGGGGGAATCAAACATGAAATCACTGCCATCTTCAGACTAATTCGATCCTTCCTCCCTCCAACTACCCCTACCAATATGAGGTAGTGGTATAACCCCCTACATGATATAGCTCCAGTTGTTTGGTCAGAGTAACAGTAGCAATGCTGCTCCTTGGTCTGTTGGATACATGTGTGCAAGGCCTGGTTTACACTAGAAAATTAGGTGGGTTTAACTATGTCAGTCAGGGGCGTGAAAAATCCATACCTCTGACCAGCATCGTTAAACTGACTTAAGTCCCTATGTAGACAGAGCTAGGTCAATGCAAGAATTCTTCCATCAAGCTAGCTACTACCTCTCAGGGAGGTGGATTACCTATGCCAATAGGTGAATCCCTTCGTTCAGCATAGGTAGTGTCTACTCTAAAGCTCTCCAGCAGGGCAGCTGCAGTGGCACAGCTGTGCTGCTATACTGTTAAGTGTAGACAAGCACTGACTCATGAGAACTGCTCTCATTTGAAGTCTTCTACTCAGCAGCAACCTGCAAAACTGGTCCGGCTGGTAACCTGTTGCCTTATTCAGATCTCACATTGGTTTCACCCCAGAATAACACCATTGACCTCCGTGGGGTTATTCCTGATTTATGCTGCTGCAAGTGAGATCAAGTGACCACTTTAAAATCTTGCTGATGAGAACCAACATTTTCATAAGTGACTAGTGATTGGGGGTGCCTGGTTTGTTTTGGTGTCCAACTTGAAATGCTTGAACACATTTTCCAAAAGTGCTGTGCCCCCATCCTCTGAAAATCGGATGCATTTAAGGTGTCTGACATTTGATACCCAAAGATTCAGGCACCCAAAACCACAAATTGCTTTTGAAAATCTTGGCCTGAGTGCCCAATTTAAAACCATGTCATTGAAGCAAAAACAATCACTTCCCCCCTCCTATCTTCCCACTCCCTAAATTTTTCAAATGAAAAGTATTTTAGTTGTGTTTTTGCCTGAGTTATGGTATTGCTTGTCTCACAGTTAAGGATATTAATGTGGCTGTAGAGTGCCGAGATGGCTGAAATAATCTGTGACACACAAGGTCTCTTTTTCACTTCAGCAGAAAGGTCCCATGATGTGGTAAATCCCCCATTAGTGAGATGTTGGGATATGGAGAAGCAATTACTTGACCTACTTATTGATCTTTGGGATACCCCCAATTTTGGGAGCAATCAAAATCTGTCATTTTAATCCTCCTGCATCATCTCTAACTCCACAGGCAGCCTGATTGGCAGGGATTGAACTTGGCCACAGTAGTCGCCACTGAACAAAACTCTGAGATCCTATTGTAACTAAACTCCAAGTCATGCTGGCCTGGTTACAGAGAACATTGGTGACTGGTTTGACAAAAGGATTGGGAATGTTTGGGTGAGTGTAGGCTGCTTCAAGAAAAATGGACTGAGTTTTGATTAAACCTGGGCTGGAAACCAGAAAAAGTGTAGTGGGTAGAGCTGGGTGAAATCTTTCACACAAAATGTTTTGGGGGGAAGGGTAGAGGGAAAAATGCATATTCAGTGACAGTGAAACCTTCTCCTAAATCACGTTTATTTAGCTGAATTGTTTGTTTGGGGAAAACAAAAAAATTCTGAAAAAAAAATGAAAACATTTTGTTTTGACATTTTTCAAACAAAACATTTTAATTCTTCAGCTTGAAAAAATTTTTCATTTCAAACTTTCCTTTAATTTTATTTTTAAATAGCCAAAAATCAAAACAAAACATTTCATTTGACCCAATTTTTTTAAACTTTCAATTCATTGTAAATGATGAAAATGTTGTTTTCAATCTGACCTGAAGCATTTTTTCCAACTTTTTGAAACTGCCACTGAACCAAAAATTATGTTGTTTGCCCAACTCTATTAGAGGATTCGGGTGAATTTCCTTTTGAATGTTTGCTTTGAATTAGACTGAACTCACCACATAATCCTGAGAGTTTGAATCTCCATTGCCTTGCAGCTCAGGTAGACATTTACACCTCTGTAAATTGGGTATAAAACGTTATCAATTCCAATATCTCCATTGATGTCTATGCCTGGGGATTAATGTCTATACAAAATGCAAAGCAATGATGAATCTGATGTGAAGTGTGTGAATTGCCATGAGCTGAAAGTGAAACAAGGTCTGCAGAGCCATTTGCGACCTGACATCACCAAGTTCCATACATCTCTAACCCTTAGCATCCGAATATCCTGAAGCATCTCCTCTGATTAATAACATTCTCTAGTGTGCACTGTCAGTACAGGCTCAAGCAGCAAAGCTGGCACAAATCAATGTCGTGCCACTCACCTCTGTAGACTTGAGCTGATTTACATCAGCTGAGGATGTGGTCCTGTTATTTTTCTCTTTAACTAAACACCATAAACTTTATACTTTAAAACAAACAAATAGTTATGGTATATTTGTGTATAAAGTTATGTACCAGTAAATTACAGTATGCAAACAAGGGTCACAGAGTTTAGATCTAAATTCAGATCTGAACGGCTCCCTAGCGTTCTGCTTTGGGGGCATCTTGAAATGTAGCTCTTATGAGAAGAATTCAAGGATATGGAAAGTGTGTTTCTGAACGATGAAGACAAGAATACAAACCCAGAGTAGGAGACTGTTAAACCAGCCACCTGGAGCACCTCACAATCACATGTGAAGTACAAGAGGTTTAACAGGTATGCAGCTATGAAGGTGGCACATCCAAATTTTACCATTCCAGTTATGTGTAACTTGAACTTTTTAATGATAAAGCCTCCCAGAAACATCCCCAGAATTGTAATGGGTAAAAGTATCACACCTGCAAACAAAAGGGAACAGAAGGATGTTTACATTTATGGAAACAGCACTCTAATAAAATAAAAATCTGATGCTAGTTTGTGGTTTTCATTGTCTTTTTTAGTTCCTTAACTATTAATATGTAAAAATTCAGGTTAGTTGAAATAGACACTAATCCAGACCTCACCCTATTCTTCAGATTGAGTTTTTTAAGTTCAATAAAGTTCTGTTTCATTTTTGCTTGATGCTTCATTTTCTCCTTATGCCTGCAATTCCCTTAGAAAAAGACTGTTTTCATTGTATTCCTTGCCTTTTTGTATGTGATTTCCAGCACAGGTTTGCAGGTGCTAGAAGTTTGTACAATTCAGATAAAAATCTCACCCTGTAGACACTTACTCAGCTGACACGAGCCTCCAAATCTTTTGAGGTCTGGACATAGGTAGCTAACAAAGATGGTGAAAGGAAGCAGTGTTTGGATTT
This sequence comes from Gopherus evgoodei, assembly GCF_007399415.2. NCBI lineage: Eukaryota > Metazoa > Chordata > Testudines > Testudinidae > Gopherus > Gopherus evgoodei. Next base: position 244,551,422 of record NC_044322.1, on the reverse strand, counting down.
TGGGCTGAGTTTGAGTTGGGATTCCATTTGTAGGTTGGAGCCTGAATCCTGGCTAAGGTTTGGGCTCAGATTCAATGATGTTGAAACCTCACAAGCTGTCCTCCTGAAATTTTGACCTCAAACTTCAGAAATTTTACAAGCAGTTACTGTGAGATTTTAGCCATTCTTCTTTCATGAGATTTTGGATGCATCCAAACCAGGACCAGAATAAGTTCCTTTCAGTTTGGATCCATCCAACCTATAATGAAAACAATAGGGACTGGTTCATATTCAGGGATCTGAATCTAAGTGCCTCAATATTCTCAAAAATCCGAAAGGGTTCAGATGACATGATCCCATCAGTAGTAGGAAAAGCATAGTCTGAGATTTATTATCAGCCAGTTTACTATACGAAAAACACAGGAAAAATATCACTAGAAATAAATATTTCAAAAATACTGTAGGTAAATAAGGAGTCTCAATTTAAGATTTATCCATCACCCACAAAGGAATCCTTTATACTCATGTTATATCTAAGGGCCAAATTCAACTCCACTGAAGCGAGTGTCAAAACTCTCTCGGAAATGAGTGGAACAAGGATTTGGTCCTAAGATAGAAGGTGAAGTAACACAAGTCAGTTTTTCATTGTAGGATGGGAAAAAGAGGGACACGTACCAATTAGAAAGATGGCTCTTGACACTGATACGTTAAATTGCTGTTCCATAAACTTTGTCTCAAAAGTTATCAACCCAACCATAGAATTATACTGCAGAATAGTGAGGAACAAGTACACCAGAAAGACTGGGTTCCCAAGAAGTTTCTTCAAAGTTGGTAGGAAATCTGGAAAGGAAAGTTGAGTGTCTTATTCTCTGCTAAACATGAAATAGCCATATGAAAAGTTTGTCCTTATTCAGCTGATGAACCAGACACTGATTTAGTTACTGGCTGTGTTAGAAAGTTTAATTTATTTTTCTCCCGCTTACACTAAACACTATCAATGGGCATCCTTATAACAGTCAGGACTTTCCTCTTCTTCCATACTTGACTTACGAGAGATATTAATACATGAAGAGGCAGTGCAGTCTAGTGGATAGTGTGCTAGATTGAGAATCAACAGACCTGGTTTATATCCCTGATTCTGTCAGTGGCCTATTTGGATTGTAAAGTCTTTGGGGCAACGACTGTCTCTTATGTGCATGTACAGTGCTTAGTCCAAATCTTGACTGGGGGCTCTAATTAGCACTGGATTACTACTACTACTAATAATAATGTCAGTGATTGCAAGTTATTTGAAGTATTGCCAACCCTAGGTGTTCAAACTCGTGTGGAGTCCCAAAAATCATGGGTTTTAGGGTTCATTTTATTTGCCTTTTTTTTTGTGAGATGAGGTAATATCTTTTATTGGACCAACCTTTGTTGGTGAAAGAGACAAGCTTTTGAGCTACACAGAGCTCTTCTTCAGGTGAGCATTTAGGGTTTGCATTTTCAAGTTTTTCTCTTCAATCATGAGGGCTAGACACTTACTTTAAAAAAAAAAGAAAGATAAGAGTCTCCCATAATCATGTGACTTTGAGAGCTGGGGCTTTAAGAAAAACACTGAATATCATGAGACTTGTAGGTGTTGGCAATACTGTGCTTGGTATTATCCTCTTTTACTTTGATCTTATTAATAGAGGGGAGCAACTTCAGAGGAATGAAGGACTCATTAATGCAGAATCAGGTTTTCCTGCACTATCTTCCCTGCTCAGTACCTCTTACCTTATGTTTATGCATGTAACATGCCATACCAGTGTGATGGCTAACACACCGAGACATTAAACTGGGGACCGTCACACATAAAAGCATGAGCTGTTATAGCTTTAGTTAAAGCTACGTAGATGGTGGTGGGAGTTTTACCACCTCATATTCTCTGTGGAGCGGCACAGAGGGGACCTGTAACACACTCTCACCAGGGGATTATACCAGCACTACATAGGATGATGATGATGATGATTTACTTCTTGCATTGCAGTAACATCCAGGGATGCAGCCTGATTGTGTTAGGTGCTGTACAAACATATAAGCAGCCATGAATGAAAACCTGAAAGACAACAATATGGAATAGATCATCCAATATGCTCTTACCTTTTACTGCTTCTGAGAATTTTAACTGTGGTTGACTTGGGGGTTCTATTTTACAGTGATCTTCTTGAATAGTTACAGATGATTCACTCAGTTTCTTCAAATTTCTTTCATCTCCTTCTTTTGGTAAGGAATAAGGAAGGAACCAGAAAGGCAATGAAGACAGAAAACTGACTGCTCCACATATCACCAATCCAAGCCACCAAGCGCCAACCCAACGAGTATCCTTAGGATTTATGGTTAAACTCTCTAAAAAGAGAGCGAGAGAGATTCCAAATTAAGTGCCAGGTTTTTGTTTCTTGATTAACTGACATATAATATATTTCAGTACACAGAGCAATTTAAACTTATACAAGAACATTCGTATCCAATATTTAAACATTTAAGATTAGCCATATTCGATACAGAAATGTAAAAACTATTTTGTTGGCGAATCATTCCCAACCATCCAAGAATAGGAAATACTAGTCACTTATTCCGGGGCCACCATGTTCCTTAGCATTCCTTGATGTCCCTTCCCTGCTGCAGTCTGCCATTGCAATGCTTTTCTAAGAAAACCCATAAAAATGCAGCATTCTCCCTTTATGGGACCCAAAACTCTACCCAGGATTAGAGATGGGCAAAGTGATTTAGATGATGAAAGTACCCTCCACATGAAGCTTTGCCCTTTCCTTGACTTGGAGCAGAACCATCTCTTTGGAAGGTCCTCAATGTTCATTTAACATAGTCTCCCCATTGTTCTTTTCATTTGTGCAGATCCAGCTTCCCATCTAACATGTAATAATGTTAGCTATTGAACTAGTAACACCCACTGAAGAGCTCTCTTTCTGAGAGAGCTAACTGACAAACAGTGTCTGAACACATACAGAACATCTGAGTCACTGATATTTCAGTATTATCATTCAGTAAGTCATCTGTGTCTTACCAAGATCTACTACTCCAACGTCTACCCACAGATTAGCACAGAAAGATCCAAGCAGAAATCCAAGTGTTGGCCCAACCATTCCACATGATCTTATGGTACCTGTAAGAGAAGGAAGATGATATGATATAGTAAGTAATACACTTTATACAGAAAAACAACCATCAAAAAATGCATATCGTGCATGAGAATTTCTAATTATATGTTTTAGAAACTTTGTTTTACATTTTAAGGCTCTGATCCTGCCTCTTACAATATTCAGGCAGATTCCTTCACCCAACAGAAGTCAATGTGGTTTTCTATGGGCTCACACATATTATACCTCATAGGATCAGGGTCAAGAGACAATATGGAGAAAGAGTGTATTATAGTGATTTTAATCTAAAAATATTTTTTCTTTCAGCTCTATGTGACTGTATCATTCAGTTAATGAACATTACTAAGAAGCATATAGTTTTATAACTATTGCAGGGATCACAACTGTGGTTACAACTGCAGGTCACAAGCAGTTAACATGACTGTGGAATGCATGACTTTCCCTGTACCGTATCCTTAAATAAGCCCTGAATTTAACTTTAAGGAAAGGTATTTCCTTTGCCTCATCTGCTTAAAGTTAAGCATGTGCTTATGCACTTTCTTCATTCAGAGCCAAAGTACAGTGATAAGTAGTAGTGTAGGTTAATAAGTAAAAATTTAGATAGAATACTCTGAAAATGTCAATTAGTCAAAAGGCTGAATTAAATGCCAGCGTTTAAGTGTAGTTCAGTATAAAAATGTCTACAAAATACAAGTGAATGAGAAAATTAGCAAACCAACAAAAAAGCTATGTTAATATTTATTTATAGAGCTCCAAAAGTAGGCTAGTAGAGAAACAAGGAGACAAGGGGGAAAATATTGGCTCTATTGAAGTCAGTGGGAGTTTTGCTAATAACTTCACTGGGGCCAGCATTTCACCCAAGGTCTTTGCTTACGAATTAAACAGACATCATAGATGAAGGAGGGGGATGAGATGCAACAAGAAGCAAATGAATGAGCAGGAAAGCTTAGTACAAACTGGACAGGCCCATACTGCATTTTGTTACAGTGTTTTATAGTCTAATTTGTGCAATGCAGCGCAATTTGATTTTATTTATCACTACACGTCATGGCTATACAGAACAGATAAAAATAAAAAGTTCCAAAAAGCTAATTCCTACGTGGATGGCTGCACTTGCCTTTTGCTTGTGCTGCTCTGTGGAGTTTTTAGTTGTAAGGAACAAAATGGGGGTAAAATTGTCAAAAGGCCTAAGGGTTAGATTCAAACAGATATTGTAATGCTCAGTATTGCAATGCCAGGCTCCTAGGTGCCCTGCTGCCCAGTAGAATCCTCTGCCCTGAGTTAGATGCTCAAGCTCCCCATGCATTGTACATGGAAAGTATGTCATCTAAAGAAGGGATTATCAGAAGCGAGCAAACTGACTGGGAAGCTGCCTAAATTAGCCAAGAGTGAATGCAAAGGAAAGGTGTAGGGCTTAGGCCCTGATCCCAAAGGTATTTAAGCACCTAACCCTCACTGATCTGGACCTTAGGTATGTGCATCCCTCCACTCCAAATTCTCAGATGTGAGCCCTCTCCCAGAGGCACCTAAGCCAGATCAGCCCTTTCTCATGGAGAACAAGAGAGAGACTCACCCCATAAGAGCCAGTAGCCTAGTGGTTAGGGTACTCCCCTGAAATGTGGGAAACCGGTGTTTAAGTCAAGCAGAATAGGAATTCAAACCTTGTTCTCTTACATCCCACCTGAGTGCCCCAATCACTGGACTACTGAGTATCCTGGAGACATATACCCACACAGCTATCTTTTGTGTGGGGCCCAAGCTTGTAAGTGTGCTCTGAGAACATCTCCAGGATTGGATCCTGCTGACAAGAAGGCAAGGGAACACATACTTTGAGAAGAGAATCTTGCTTTGGGGCTGCCGGTGCTTTCACACACTTGTGCTACAGCTCTGAACAGCTTGTTAGTTGTGGGGTGGCATCAGGACTTAGGCTGGTGGAAGCTTAGGAGCTACAGGGTCAAGTGGCAGCTGAGTCATAGATGCCAACTCCATTGGAGCTCTGGGGTTGGGGCACGCATGGGGAAAAGATGGTAGGTGCTGGGCACCCACCAGCAGCCCCCTCCATCAATGCTTCTCCCACCCTCCCTGCACCTCAATCAGCTGTTTCATGGCATGCAGGAGATTGGGGGGGGCGCGAGGACATGGCACGCTTGAGGGAGGGGTTGGAACGGCGTGGGAAGAGGTGGGGTGGGAGAGGAGCAGGGGTGTGGCCATGAGGGAAGGGGTGGGGTGGGGGAGGGGCCTGGGGAAGAGCCAGTGGTTGAGCACCTCCCGGCACAATTTATCTTATCTTCCAAACCTAACCCCTTCCCATTAGCATTCACTATGTTAGGCATTCCTTCAGACTTCTCGGTGAAGAAAGAAACAAAGAAGTCATTGAGCATCTCTGCCATTTCCAAGTTTCCTGGTATTGTTTCTCCTTCTCACTGAACAGTGGGCCTACCCTGTCCTTGGTCTTCCTCTTGCTTCTAATATTGATAAAAAGTCTTCTTGTTTCCCTTTATTCTTGTAGCTAGTTTGAGCTCATTTTGTGCCTTTGCCTTTCTAAACTTGCCCCTGCATTCCTGTGTTGTTTGCCTCTATTCATCCTTTGTAATCTGTCCTAGTTTCCATTTTTATATGATTCCCTTTTATTTTTTAGATCATGCAAAATCTTGTGATTAAGCCAAGCTGGTCTTTTGCCACATTTTCTGTCTTTCCTACCCAGCAGAATAGCTTGCTTTTGGGCCCTTAATAGTGTCCCTTTGAAATACTGCCAGCTCTCTTCAGTTCTTTTTCCCCTCAGTCTTGATTTCCATGGAACTTACCTATCAGCTCTCTGAGCTTACCAAAATCTGCCTTCCTGAAAGCCATTGTCTCTATTTTGCCGTACTCCCTTCTACCCTTTCTTAGAATAGTGAACGCTATGATTTCAAGATCACTTTCACCCAAGCTGCCTTCCATTTTCAAATTCTCAGTGAGTTCCTCCCTATTTGTTAAAATCAAATATAGAACAGCTTTCCCCCAGTAGCTTTTTCAGCCTTCTGAAGTACAAAGTTGTCTGCAATGCAGTCCAAGAACTTATTGGATAGTCTGTGCCCCGCTGTGTTATTTTCCTAACATATGTCTGAATAGTTGAAGTCCCCCATCGCCACCAAATCTTGGGCTTTGGATGATTTGGTGCTTAGCTATTTTAATTACATAGCTTAAAGGCTGTAATGAAACCAGAGAATTAATAAAATAGGAAAATTCACTATGCCATGATGCCCACAAAACACATGACAGTGGCTTAGCATCTGTGACTGCTACCATCATAGTGCTCTCACTGTTACTGTGTGTTCCCTCTCTCTGTCTCTGTTGTAACCACCTGCGGTCTCTCATCACATAAGGCTAGATCCTGCAAATGAACTACATGAGGAGATCTCTGAGCCTGCGTGGAGCCCCATTGACTTCTGTGGGGCTCAGCACAGATGCAGCAGAGTGCTATGAATTGCAGGATCAGGGCCTTAAATCCCAATCCTGCAAAAATTAAAACACATACTTAATTGTGTGCACAATGAGAAGTTTGATGGAGTCAATAGGGCTATTCATAGAGCATAAAGTTAATCATATGTATACATCTTTGCAGAACCTTGGCTTGTAAGCTCTTTAGGACAGACACTCCCTCCCCAAATCTCTTGTCATTTCATTATTCATGCCTACATTGCTTAATACAATGGAGCTACAATCTTTGACTCTGGAGTTGCCACAATATAAATATGTAGTAATAATAATAATGAGACTTCGTATTTATATATGAGTAAAGGAAATGACATAAACCTGACTCTTCTACTTTTCAGATAAGTTACAACTGAATCATCAGTTATTACATATAGTGGATGCCATTAAAAACTGGACATTTACTCCCAGGAGCAATGACCGTTTATACCAGCTGTCCTATAGACTTCAATGAGACTGCTTATACCAGAAAATGTATGTACCTGTTTAAGTGTTTTCAGGACTGAGGTCATAGAATTTAAGTGCACTGACCTGCCTCTTTTTCTAAATACACAGAAATCATAAAAATTGCAGTGAAGGTCCATTTTTACAATGGTGCCTAATGTATTAGAGTTTTCCCGATTTTTTTAAAAATTAATGAATGGAAACTAACTAATTCCATCTGATATATTCAAACATGTTGGATTCCTAGTTCAGGAATCCTGCAGACATGTGAATAATTATAATCATGTGAGTAATGCCACTGAAATCACATGAATAAAGCTGTTATGTATATAAACATTTGCAGAATCAGAACTTCAGTCAAGATTGTGCTGCTTTCATTTATTTTAAAGCTACACTATACAGATTCAAGCACTAATAATTCTATCCTCTTGGACTCCCTTGTGGCAAAGTCCTATGAAATGGAATGAGATGAATCCAGTAGGGTTCTGTGCAATTAAATAGAGAATGATCTCTTATCGATGGCTTTTTTTAAAAAAAAAATCTTATAGAATTCTATGGCAGGGATATAATTTTCTATTGAATTCTATTGGATGGTTAAAAAGCTTCAGAAAGGCTTTCATTTTCCCTTAAATTCTATAACATTTCAGATATTGTTATAATTATTTATAATTTGTATTATTGTAGCACCAAAAGGCTCCCGTGGTGATCAGAGCTACATTGTTCTAGGCACAGTGTACAAACACATAGTAAGAGACTAGCCCTACCTCCAAAGAACTTTCACTCTAATGAGAGCTTGTCTCCAGTTACCGGTGGATCAACACTGTGGCGATGGATCCACCATGGGTTGATTTAGCAGGTCTAGTGAAGACCCACTAAATCGACCGCAGATCACTCTCCCATCCACTCTGGTACTCCACCAGAACCAGAAGTAAGGGGAGTTGATGGGAGAGTGTCTCCTGTCAACAGAGCATAGTGTGAACCCCATTGTAAGTAGATCTAATCTACGTCGACTTGAGTTATGCTACTAATGTAACTCAATTGTGTAGTTTAGATTGACTTTCCCCTGTAGCGTAGCTGTGCCCTTAGTAGACAAGCCAGACAAAGACGGGCAAGGCGAAATTTAAGCACACAGAGGTGAAGTTCTTGACCTAGGTCACACACACAAATTTGTGGTCAAAATTCAATGATAGCTTTGAGTGGAATTTTTTCCATTATAGCACAATACTTATTAGGCACTAATATGGCATGGATGAGTCTTGCTTATTGGATATGCAGAAGAGTATTGGAATGAGATACTGGAATCAATAAATGGAACTTACATCTTGCAGGAAATCCAATATTTCAGCATTTGGTTTAATCCCAAATTGGGATGAAATGTCAAAGTATCAAAATTTTTAATGGAATGAAAAGTTATGAAAATTTTCAACTCAGAAATGTTGAAATGAAACGTTTCAGGATTCTCACATCAAAACATTTGTTTCATTTTATTGACCCAAAAGAAAATGTTTAGTTTCAGGTTGAGTCAATATTACTCTCTGAGTCTGTCTGAGCTGCCAGAGTGCCTCAAGGACATTGTAATTGCAGGTCCCACATGCCCCTAAGGGACCTGCTCCTACGTTTCCCTGATGCACCATGGTCTTTCCCTGTGCCTGAGTGACTGTAGTGGGACTTTTGGACCAGTTCTAATTAGAAAGTTCTAAGGTGATCATGAATATCTTAGTAGACTGAAGTAGGGAATTAGTGGCTTTTGTACAGCCCCATTCTGTATATTCCACAACTTTCTATCTACAATTTTTATTTCCTTATCCCCAAGTGAAGACTGTTTTCAGTGGCATTAGGTGAAGTGTCATCTAGTAAATTCTTCCTGAGATTAATATATTATATTGATATTTCCATGGCCAGTTTATGTGCCATCAAATTTATTCTGGGCAACTGCTTAGCCATGCATCAGTTACACAGATTATGGGTTTGGTATAATAGTTCAAGGTACTAAACTGGTTATGAATGAGTTAGGACAGCTGGGAGTCTTTCTCCGCTGGTCAACAAGTGATTCTGCTTCCAAAGAAATGCCCATTGATTGGAAATGACATCCTGGCAGCTGGTTGAATATGTCCCTGCCTGTCACTGCTGATTTTACATCAGTTGTGCTAGGTGTCAAAACTCAAAGTGCCAAATGCAAGTTTTCTGAAAGCTTTTAATAAAACGTTTAAACTATTATTATTAAAGCGAGTTATTTGGGAAGGGTGGTTAGGAAGAATTTGTTCTCTAAAGCAATGACAGTCTGTGGGGCTACAGCCGCGCACGGCTCTTCATGGCCCCCATGTACCACTGTCAGGGTAAAGCTCTGATTATGCTCCACTTGTTTTGTCAGCCAACAAACTGAGCCATATTGCAAGATACCCTGAGGGGGAGGAAAAGGTGTATTTGGAACTCTTTTCTATCATTGCTAGATGAGGAAAGAATGCAGAATATTGAAAACTGAACGCTGGTGGTGTTCTAGTTTTGATGCAGAAATATTTAAAAGGTTGATTTGGGAATTGATATTGTCATAACTATAAAGGGAAGGGTAACAGCCTTCCTGCGTACAATACTATAAAAATCCCTCCTGGCCAGAGACACCAAAATCCTTTTACCTGTAAAGGGTTAAGAAGCTCAGGTAACCTGGCTGACACCTGACCCAAAGGAGCAATAAGGGGACAAGATACTTTCAAATCTTGTTGGGGGGAAGGCTTTTGTTTGTGTGTTCCTCGTTTTGGAGGTTGTTCGCTCTGGGGACTAAGAGGGACCAGACATCAATCCATGGCCTCCGAATCTTTCTGAACAAGTCTCTCATATTTCAAACCTGTAAATAACAGCCAGGTAAGGCGTATTAGTTTTATCTTTGTTTTCTCAACTTGTAAATGTTCTTTTTGCTAAAGGGTTTACCTCTGTTTGCTATAACTTTGAACCTAAGGCTAGAGGGGGTTCCTCTGGGCTATACGAATCTGATTACCCTGTAAAGTTATTTTCCATCCTGATTTTACAGAGATGATTTTTTACCTCTTCCTTCTTTAATTAAAAGCCTTCTTTTTAAGAACCTGATTGATTTTTCCTTGTTTTAAGATCCAAGGGGGTTGGATCGGTGTTCACCAGGAACTTGGTGGAGAAGTCTCTCAAGGCTACCCAGGGAAGGGTTATAGTACTTAGGAGAGAGATATTCTGTGGGGAAGGTAAACAGAGTTTCCCAAATGACTCATAAATAATTTAGGTGGTGGCAGCAAAACCAGATCTAAGCTGGCAGTTAAGCTTAGAGGTTCTCATGCAGGTCCCCACATATGTACCCTAGAGTTCAGAGTGGGAAAAGAACCTTGACAGATATTGCACATTAATTTATTACCTATGTAAAATGCTGAGTTTTCTTCTTTGGAAAAATCATCAACATATGACACCCCCAGTGGCATAATGGGAGCTTCACCAATTCCACGTAAAAGGTTTCCCATCAGTACAAAGATCCACAGATAGGAGCTTGCTGCTTTTTCACATCCTGTAGGGAATACATATTTACATTTTTGGAAATAGGTTTCAGAAGAACTTATTTGCAACAGAAATGAAATAATGCCTTTTGAACAATATGGAGAAAAACATCCATAATAGATTTGATTATTGTCTGGTTTCTTCACAATCTGCTATACCTCATGGGGTCCATTTTATAGCCAGCCATTCAAAAGAAAATCTTGGGTGTTCTGATGCAATATCATAATATTTTGACAGGATCCAGTGATATGATGAAAAATATCATTAGATTGCAAGGGGATGACATTTTGCTGACCACAAAAAATGTGGAGGGAGCAGTAATCTTGCAAGAAGGATGTCCTAATAACAGGCCTGATTGTGCAATGCTTACTCACATTGGTGAGCATTTACTCAGACAGGTCATCTCGCTGAAGTCAAGGCACTTAAGTAAGTGTTTAACTTTGGGCACCGACTTAAGTGCTTTGCTTAATCAGGACAATGAGTTTGTTTTCTTTGGATTTTCTGCCTCCTACTTTAGTGGAATTACAGAAGGTTGAATATGTATGTAATAACAAGAGGTTAGAATCTGGATAATAGGAGTTCCAAATTTAGCTCTTTCTATTTTCTCCTCAATATATATACACGGCTTCCATTAAATTTGAGGGATGGGATGGAGGGGAGAGGTGATTGGAGAATATGCTTCCTCTTAGTGGTTTTAATATTATACTTTCCAATAAAAAGAGAAGATAGAAAATGAAGTTAACCAAGACTGAGTCCAATTGCAGAGCTTTTGCTTACCAGAATTTTTCAACTCTCTAGTCATTTCCACAGCATCTAAAGTTGGATGATGTAAAGGTAATACTAGAGAGCATGCTGATAAACTTGTAGAAGAGTTCTCCTCTGTAAGTTGTATTCTTTCATAATTATAACTGGAAAATAATGGTGTAAGATGTAGCTGAAATATAAATGACTCATCTTTTATGAAAATTGTACATAAAATTGGTGCTCATGGAATTACTTTGTCTATTATATGAAGGCAGAGTTGATAGACAAATAGCTGTGGCTTGGGTCTGTCACATCTTAGTGCTTCTCCAAAGAGAATTGATAGTTGTTGATGCACCTTCATATGGGACTGTAATGCTGTTCCCTTGCTAAGAGATGTGAATGGTTGCACATCCCTTAAGCCAACCCTGGTCACAGGAATTTTAAATTCAGTTGTGACCACTCACATTCTAGTGTCTGGCATGGCTGCACATTCAAATAACTGTATGTTTTTATCTGGAGACTTCATTCAGAGGAGTCAAGAAGAGACAGTGGGATGTTGTTGGTGTTTGGTATTGTTCAGGGTTTCCACATTCTGACAGCCAGGTTGTTATTTTTACAGCATCTGGGAGTTAGTATAGTACAGTGGTAGCTTCTAATAATGTGATGAAAGAAAATATGGTCCATGGCTTGTTGCCACCCTCCCTCTGGATATTATATTTGCATTGTGGGGAAAGGTTTATCTTTCAAAGCTCTACTGAGAGCATGGATTAAATCAATATACCCCTCATTGGGCAGTGCCATGCAATACTCAGAGACTGCTGGCCCTCTACAATTCCACAAGCAGAGTAGAGATTGGGGCCTTTTCTGCTCTGTGGTCCACATAGCCCCAGTCAGTATCCCTGTTCAATCTTTCTTTTATGGTAGTTCCTCCCTGGTTAGCCCTGTTCTGGGAAGAAACAACCTCTTCCTTTGGCATGTTGGGGAGGATCTGCTTTCCATTATGTCGTTCCTTCAGTGCCCTGGTTGTAATATATGGCAGCTGTGGGGGTGGAAAAGGGACAGTGCCTCATACAGCACCCAGAAATTAGTTCTTTCTGGCAGCTGTGTATGATGACCATTGAAAAAGAGGAAAGTTCCATCAGAATCTGTTGGCTAGTTCTAGATCCAAGTCACATTCTTTGAACATGAAGCTCTAGCTGCCCCTGCACCACAGAACCAGGTAGGCTCAGAATAGAGCCTTCAGTAAGTCAGAGAGTCAATGAATGCTAAAATATCATGCCCTACCCTGCTACTGAAACCATACAATCTTTAGGGGAAACTTTAGTTTGTCAAACCGGTTCTTCAGCTTTTATCTCAAGTGTACTGAAGAAAATATGCTTCAGAAATTGGAGTCTAAATGGTGCATAATGTAATAATCAGCCATATTTACCGTCCCATTAGGAAATGAGGCATCACTGATAAAAATGTTCCAAATGACATGATGAGACATCCAGCAGCAATTACTTTGGGCCGGTGAACCTTTGATCCAAGATAGCTCACCAGTATCATCACCATTAAGTTACCTGAAGAGATATAAACAAAGCTCCTATGAGAATAGCTGCTTTTAAACAAATTGTCCATTAAAATGCTCATCCTTTTTACTCCCAAAGGGAAAGATACAGACCTATCTCAAAGCTGCCATCAATGATGCCGACAACTGACGATGAAATTTCAAATCTCCTTTCAATTTGAGTTGACATACTCTTCATGTAGCTTCCAGAAAATCCTTTGGCAAAAAAGGAGAATGCTAGTGCCCCGAGAAATATCTGAAGAAAAGAAAATGGAGTTGATTAAGAACCATCTTTCCTCAGTGATTGGATGGCTAAGGGGATTGGCAACGAAATACAGACACTAGATGTGTTGTTTGGGTAAAACCTCCTTTCAGTTGTTTTCCTTCAGTCAACAGATTTTACTTTCTAATTAGGCTGGCCTTCAAACTTTCATGTTTTGCAATGAAATATGTTGAGCTTCAGCTTCACTGTTTCTATGTGCAATCTGAGAAGGGCTGCCACAGGGGGGAATGCATTCCCTGCCTACATTTTAGTCTTTGCTGTTGCTTTTCCTGGCAAAGGTTTCCTGTGTAAAGCTATTTAAATACAACAATAATAATAAATGTAGCCATAGTTACTGTTCTTATTACCACTCTGTATATTTCTAATGCACTCATTTCCAAGATTCAACCTGATCCAAAGCCCACTGAAAACTTCCATTGACTTCATTGAGTTTGGGCTCAGACCATAAAGCAGTAACATTTCCTGAACTTTAAAAACAGTGTGAAGTACTAGCACACTGAACTCAATGAATATTGACAAAAAGTCAAACCACAGTTCTCAGTGTTTTTTAGCAATTAAAGGTTGAGCTGTGGTCTTTATACCTTTAACTTGGAAAAATGAGGGTACATTCTCTTGACAGGAAGTGGCCCAATACTTCTGTCCAGGAAAGGTGGATTGTCTTTAGATTGGTCAGGAATCATTCTTGTTTCCATGGTGTTGCTCTTCTAGATTGGATATATAAGTCTTCCTGTTTGGAAAAATTTGTGAGTTATTATTTATATGGCAATCACATAATATCTGTTCAATATCTTCATTAATGATTTAGATAATGGCATAAAGAGTACAATTATAAAGTTTGCGAATGATACCAAGCTGGGAGGGGTTGCAAGTGCTTTGGACGATAGGAGTAAAATTCAAAATGATCTGGACAAACTGGAGAAATGGTCTGAAATAAATATGATGAAATTCAATAAGGACAGATGCAAAGAACTCCACTTAGGAAAGAATAATCAATTGCACACATACAAAATGGGAAATGACTGCCTAGGAAGGAGTACTGCAGAAAGGGATCTGAAGGTCATAGCGGATCACAAGCTACATATGAGTCAACAGTGTAACACTGTTTGCAAAAAAGGCAAACATCTTTTTGAGATATATTTGCAGGAGTGTTGTAAGCAAGACACAAGAAGTAATTCTTCCACTCTCCTTTGCCCTGATTAGGCCTAAACTGGAGTATTGTGGTCAGTTCTGCATGCCACCTTTCAGGAAAGATATGAACAAATTGGAGAAAGTCTAGAGAGGAGCAACAATAATGATTAAAGGTTTAGAAAATATGACCTATGAGGGAAGATTGAAAAAATTGGGTTTGTTTAGTCTGGAGAAGAGAAGACTGAAGGGGGACATGATAACAGTTTTCAAGTACTGAAAGGTTGTTACAAGGAGGAGGGAAGTAAATTGTTCTCGTTAACCTCTTAGCACAGAACAAGGAGCAATGGGGCTTAAATTCAGCAAGGGAGGTTTAGGTTAGACATTAGGGAAAATGTCCTAACTGGCAGGGTAGTTAAGCACTGGAATAAATTTACTAGGGAGGTTGTGGAATCTTCGTTATTGAGGATTTTTAAGAGCAGGTTAGACAAACACCTGTCAGGAATGGTCTAGATAATATTTAGTCCTGCCATGAGTGCAGAGGACAGACGAGATGACCTCTTGAGGTCCCTTCCAGTCCTACAATTCTAGGATTCTATTATTAAAAGCATGCATGGTACTTTATAGACAAGTAAGATGAGACTACCCTGCCACCAAATGTTTACTAGAGCTGTTCAGAGAAACTTCTAACCATATTCTGTCAAAATATGAAATTCCATTGAAATCAAACTACTTCAATTTGGGAAGAAGACCGAAAAAAAGATCCAACCATGTTAGAATGTTCCATTTCAACATTTTTGAAACAAAATGTTTTGATTTTTATATTCGTTTTCCTTTTTTTTAATTTATATTATTTTATTTATCAAGATATAATAAAAAATAAAAATCAACAAAACTGAAACAAATCATTTTGATTTTGTGAAATGAAATGTTTTCACTGATCCAAAACCTTTGGGGAACAGGGTTGCAGGGAATTTTCTTTTGCAGAGAATTTGAACATTTTCAGTTTTTGTTCCAGTTCAGAAAATAGCCAAATTTCAAAATCTGAAAGTCCTTCATAAATGGAACTTTTGTTCTCAGCACAGCTGTAGTATATACAGATTAAAGGCATTATCCTGCAAAAATGTATGCACATGATTAATGCCGGTCTATTAACTTCAGTGGCACTACCTGTGCGAGTAAAATTACTCATGAGCATAAGTGTTTGCAGGATCAGGCCCAAAATTATACAGATAATTATAATCAATGGCAGAGGTGGAAAGGAGACAACAAAACAAAGGGCACTGATATCCCAATCATAAGATACCATAGTGAACGATGCTCAAGCTAGATTGAAAAAAAGCACACTGCTATTCAAGGAGTATTTTTCACAATATGTTTCATGTGAGGCTAATAACTGGAAGCCTATTTTAATGTTGCTGTAAAACCATTTTTTTAAAGACTCAGATAGAAGGGTGCTCTTCACCAAATGGGATGATCTGAGCTACCCAAATCAGGGGAAACTACAGTGAACCTGAAAGGAAATGCTGACCCAAAATCATAGAATCATAGTGTCTGACAGGGCTGGCCTTACCATGAAGCGAACTGAGGTGCCTGCCTCAGGTGTCAGACTGGGAGCGGGGGGGGCGCCACTAGGACCCAGAGTGTAGAAAATTGTGTCTGCAGCTGGTGCATATGTATTCTCTTTGCTCTAGATGCACAGAGATGGTAGAGTGCTGTGCTGGAGGAAGGAGGGCACAAGAGACATAACAAGCAGGCAGGAGAAAAGATGAGAGGGAATAACAGAAAGCAGCAAGAGTTGCAGGGAGAGAGAGGTGGAGGAGCCTCTTATGCAGGACTGAAAGTAACTTAAAGGACTTACCAGTACGCCAGAGTCCTGAGCGGGGGCAAGGCCTCAACTGGATGAGGTGTGGCCTCAACTGGAAGAGGCGGGGCCTTTCAAGATTTAAAGGCTCTGGGGCTCTGGCTGTGGCTGGAAGCCCCAGGGCCTTTAAATTACCCCAGAGCTACCAGTTGCAGAGGCGCCAGGGCTCAGGAGCGAATTAAAGGGCCTAGGGCTCTGGCCATTGCAGAGCTCCAGGCCCTTTAAATCACCATGGGAGCCCGGCTGCTGGAGCTTCTGCGAAGATTTAAAGGGCCCTGGGCTCCCCACAGCAGCAGTATCCCTGGGCCCTTTAAATCACCATCGCAGAAGCTGGTCCAGTCCGGCACGGCGTACTGGCTCTTGCCTGTTTGTCGTACTGGCTTACGTTCACCTCTGCTCTTATGTACCTCTCTAGCACCCCCAGAAGCCTGGACTGATTAACACCAGCTTTTCAGGGAGCTTCCTGTTTTCTGTTGCTTCCCTGAACCCATTTGAGGAGAACAGGCAGTCAGCTGAAGTAGTAGGAGCCAGTTAGGCCCTTAAGATGCTGATATCTTCCCTCACTCAGGCCCTGCTACCAGCCTGCTTATTTGTCCCCTTCAACTGAGTGTTGAGATCCACTACAGCTGGCACAGAACAGCAGTCATGAATGAAAGAAGAAAATGCCCCTCTGGGGAAGCATTCAGAAAAAGCAAGCAAGCAAAGGAAGCTTTTCTAGCTAAGCAGAAAGGAGCTCTCCTGAGATACATAGACACAAATGTTCACGGTGAGCCTTCTGGCCCCAGTGAGGATGTGAGTGCTGAAGAAATGCCTGATCGTCCAGTTAGTCAGAGTGCAGGTGACCTGGCAGCTACTGCAGCATCCATATCTCCATCTGAAATGGATGTAACCATGCACATTCTTGAAGAAAAGTGTAGATCAGAGAAGAGTGTGGTGGAGGCACAAGAAACAGCTGCTGCTGAGTTTAGTTCCTGAAGTCTACATGATCCAGGACTGTGGATCCACTCAAGCAGTAGCCTGAGGGAATCCCTTGTACTGCATGGGCCACAGCAACTGAAAAACTTCATGTTCCTCAAAGACAATGAAAATCAAAGTTTCCATCCAACACATTACTGGTGTGACATCCCCAATGATGACAAAGTGGAGAGACCATGGCTTATGTACTCAAAACCTCAGAATGCTGCATACTGTTTTTGTTGAAAACACTTCCAGTCTAATGTTCCAGCCACATTGAGTCTTACAGGAACAAAGGACTGGAAAAATCTGACTAGAAATCTGGTATGCCATGAGAAGGCAGCAAATCACCAGAGAACATTCCATAGGTGGATAGAGCTTGAGATGAGACTAAGGTTAAAGGCCACCATACATAATCAGCATCCAGAGAAGATTGCATCGGAGTCTCTTTACTGGAAAAATGTTCTGAAAAGGTTCATTGCCATCGTGAGAATGCTTGCTACCCAAAACCTAGCAGTGCATGGCACTTCAGATCAGCTGTATGTGCCAAACAATGGAAACTCCCTTAAAATTGTGAAGCTGATGTCTGAGTTTGATGCTGTACTCCAGGAGCATCTAAGAGTCAACACCCCCTAGAATGTACACACCACTACCTTGGAAAAACAATTCAAAATGAGATTATACAGTTGCTGGCAACAAAAGTCAAACAGAAGATTGTGGCAGATCTCAAGTCAGCAAGATATAACTCTGTTATTCTGGACTGTACCCCTGACATCAGCCATACGGAACAAATGACTTTAATGATGCATTTTGTAACAACAACAACAGAGCCTAGTGAAAGTGTCCCTGCAATGGTGACTATCAGAGAGCATTTTCTATAATTAATTGACATTGATGATACTACAGGGGCTGGTATGACAAATGTGCTTCTTTAAAAGCTGGAAGATACGGGAACTGCGATAGCTGACATGAGAAGTCAGGGCTACGATAATGGTGCCAACATGAGAGGAAAGAACAGAGGAGTGCAGGCACAGATCTGAGAGTTAAAACCTTGAGCTTTTTTTGTCCCATGCATGTCAGACATTAGGAATGGCAATATACAAAAACCTGTAGGAGAGCACTTCAACCTCCCTGGCCACACTATAGCAGATCTTAAGGTGGCCATCCTGCAGCAAAAAAACTTCAGGACCAGACTTCAAAGAGAAACTGCTGAGCTTCAGTTCATCTGCAAATTTGACACCATCAGCTCAGGATTGAACAAAGACTGTGAATGGCTTGCCAATTACAGAACCAGTTTCTCCTCTCTTGGTTTTCACACCTCAACTGCTAGAACAGGGCCTCATCCTCCCTGATTGAACTGACCTCGTTATCTCTAGCTTGCTTGCTAGCACACATATATATACCTGCCCCTGGATATTTCCATTACATGCATCTGAGGAAGTGGGTATTCACCCACGAAAGCTCATGCTCCAAAACGTCTGTTAGTCTATAAGGTGCCACAGGATTCTTTGCTGTTTTTACAGATCCAGACTAACACGGCTACCCTCTGATACTAGAATTTTTTAATGTAATTCAAAGCATCTATGTATTTTCCTCTGCATCAACTCATCAATGGCAAATTTTGAAGCAACATCTGGGAACATCCTCTCTGACAGTGAAACCACTGAGTGCCACACAATGGGAAAGTCGAATGGAGGCGATAAAGCCTATCAAACACCAAATTGGGAAGACAGATGATGCCATAGTTGCCATTATGGAGGATAACGCTATGACAGGAACTGTTCATGAGAGAACAGTGGCATAGGGAAATGGAATCACCAGAAACACACATAACTTCAAATTTCTGTGTGGCTTAGTGTTGTGGCATGACATACTGTTGGAAATAAATGTTGTAAGCAAGAGATTCCAAGGTGTTGACCTTGGTATATCTGGAGCAATGGAACAACTGGACAAAGCAAAGTCACACCTACAGTCTTACCAGTCAGATGAGGGATTTCAAAACGTTCTGAAGAGTGCACAGAAGTTGGCAGAGAAACTTCGCACTGAAGCTATTTTCTCACCCATGCAAGAATACAAGTCACTGAAGATGACATTTTGATTACAAGGCACAGGATAATCCTGTAAGAGACCCCAAACAACAATTCAACGTTGAATTCTTCAACCAGGTGCTAGATTGAGCAATACAGTCAGCTGAAGAACATTTCATGCAGCTCAAGGAACACAACATATTATATATGTATATTTGGGCTGTGTATGATATTCCAAAACTCCTCACTTTACCTGAAGAAGACCTACACCAGCAATGCAAGGCACTAGAGACCGTGTTGACACATGATGACATGCGCGATATTGATGCGAGTGATTTAGGTGATGAACTGAAGCCCTTTCAAAATACATTCAGCAGGATCAACTCCAAAGGCTTGTTCTGGAATATATGTGCACAATCAGATAATCATGCTCTTTCCAAATGCTTTTGTGGCTCTGCGCATACTTCTAACATTTTCCTGTAACAGTTGCCAGTGGAGAACGCAGCTTCTTCAAGCTGAAGTTAATAAAAACACATCTACTCTCCACAATGACACAGGAGATGCTGGTCTGCCTTACAACCATCTCAATAGAGCATGAGCCTGGCCCAGACTGTGGACTTCAGGAAGCAGTTCAAATCTTTGCACCCAAGAAGGCACAGAAAGCACCACTTTGATTATTCAAACAGATAAAAATGCCAGTGTTTACTCTGCAGACAAGAAAGTTACATTTGCTGTTCAGGTATTGAAAGTTAAGTGTTTTGAACAAGGCATTTAAGTGTTAGTTCTCCTTTATTGGGGTAGGTAGCAGAGCAGTACCATGAGACGAGTAGAACAGGAAGAAGGCAGAATTGAGACTTTTCAAAGTTTTGGCCCAAGCGAGAGGGTATGGTGAGCATCATTTAAGCTTCCCGCCTCAGGTGCCAAAATGTTGTGGTCAGGGGTTTGATGAGGATTTAAACAAGTAACAGAGTTTAGGGACAAATTCTCTGCTGAGACCAATTGGTATAACACCACTGAAGTCTTTTGAACAGTGCTAATTTGTACCAGTAGAGCATTTGCCCCGTGACACTTTTATCCATCTCCTGTATCTTAAATATACACAGGTCAAGGGTTTGATTTCAGAGATGCTACATTCTCATTAGGGGGATTTTTCAAAGGTGGCCCACTACCAGCACAAGTAGGAAATTCAGGTGCTTAGGTTTGGCTACATAATGTCACATGGAACTTTCAGACTTTCCTGTAGGCAGAATTCACAGGGGTGAGGCAAGTGTGGGATAGTGGACAGAGCACTGGATGGGTACCTGGATTCTATTCCTAGCTCTGGCCTGTTTGGGTGACTTTGGACAAGTCATGTTTCCCTTCTCTATGCCTCAGTGTCCTCAAAAGGGAGGTTTAGGGCTGGACATTAGGAAAAGTTCTAACTGTCAGGGTGGGTTAAACACTAGAATAAATTGCCTAGGGTGGTTGCTGGAAATCTCCATCCTGGAGATATTTAAGAGTATGTTAGATACTGTCTATCAGGGATGGCCTAGACAGTATTTGGTTCCTGCCATGAGGGCAGGGGACTGGACTCGATGACCTCTCGAGGTCCCTTCCAGTCCTAGAGTCTATGAATGCTTACTAACTTCCCTTGTAAAGTGATTTGAAAATCTAAGGATGAAAAACACTATGTAAGTGTTAAGTATTATGATGATAATGCATTTACATATTAGCTGCTCTGGGCCTCGGATCCATGCCATGCAGCCCAATCTGGGCAACCATCAGGAGGATAATCAGTGCATATCTAACATACTACATGAGGGACTATGCTTATATTCTTGGGCGCAGCAGCAGTCACAGGGCCCTGCTTTTAGTCATCAGTGGGAAGTACCAAAGTACCAAGGAATTGATCATGCAGCTGCTGGACATGGGAATGTAGCCTGTCTCATTGACAGCAGCAGGAGTATCAGTTGTGAAAACTACTTATTTCCAGATATACAAGACGGGCACAATGACAATTATGAAGTCTGTGATTTGGAAGGGGACCAGGATTCTGCATAGCAGAAGGCACTTGGGGGAAGGCACAGGTCCACAGAGAGAGGGATTTTCAAAATGCAAATTATCTGAAAATGTCAGTCTGCCTGCTCTATTCACCAGCACCTCATTGTCATATGGAAAAGATTCATTAGCCTATGCTAATAGAGTTTGTGCACTCAGGATAATGTAAGGAAAATCAGGGGACATTTCTAGAAAGGTTCTCAACATTCCAACACACACATACATCGTGACTGAATCAACTGAAGTACTGAACACAAAAAGTTCTGTGTGGATCCCAGAGGTGTGATTCCGGACATTGTAATGCAGTGAGTATAAGAACTCCAAGAAAGATGAGAGAGGAAGTTCTAGCTTAATGAGGGCAAGACTGACAGCACTTATCAGGATGTTGCACATGGGAATGTATTCATGGGTAAAGAACTCATTAGGTCCCTCTGCCCACATGTATAATTTTCTGCTTCCCTTGCATAAATGCTGAAGTCTTATCCTAAACCAAGATCATTGCTATCAATGCATATGACAGGCATGTTGAGGGCATGAAGTATTAATGGCATGAAAATTGGGAGAAGCTCAGTGATAGGTTGATTTGGAAACCACTAAAGCTGTGTTTGATAGGGGAGGGCCTTGCCCTAGATCTGCTCTTTTAGGATCTCAGATTAACTAGCACTTTGCTTCTGCATTTCTACCAAAACCTTTTCCTCCACCCAGTCCACCACTCCATACTACCCTGGCACCATTCCTCTAAGTACCAGTGCACCCATTCCTGGCTAGTAGGACACAGTCTGTAGCGTGTTCCCTCATTCAATCACTGCCTGCCCTGCTCCCTGAACCTCTCTTCAGTTGCGGATTGCCTAATGTCTTTAGCGTATGTGTGCGCCTTTTTGGTTTCTCCTCTAGTCTGTATCACTCACTCTGTCCTGCACAGATAGCCACACACTCATCATCAGACCCATTGGTTGTTCTCTGCCTTGCCCTTCTGTGCCCTCACACAGGAGGTCATCGCAGCCTAGCAGCTACCCTACCGAACCCCTCCCTGAACACCTCAGAGCGTGGCTCACCAGGATGTCCTGCGATGAAAGTCTATGCTATCTGTTCTCTGTGTATTGAAATTATTGACATGATGGTTTGTGTTTTTTCAACTAAAGGTGTCACTTCTCGGTGTGTGTATGTAGACTTAATTTTTTTTAGGTTCTTTATATTTCACTTTAACAGCCATTGCTCAGGGTTATCCAGGCCAGTCATCACTGGGCCCTTTCATGAGGCCTAGCCAATTTCCACCATGTTCCTTCTTGCCTGCTCTTTCAATAGAGCCCTTGGAGGCTGTTCCAGTCATAAGGATGTTCACAGGCCTGCTCTGGCAAAGGGAGAAGGGATATCGGTGCATTAACTTGCTCCTGCTAACTTAGTCATATCCTTGCCATGAGTAGAACAGCCAGCACCTCTTTGAGATCCTGGTAATCATTTTGGGGCTTCTGACAATCAGGATGACTGACCAACCCCTTAACCATGTCCCTCTTCCATTGCATTGTTCTGGTCTCCCAGCCCGGGGTGACTTCTCTGGAAAACTCCAGGAGTGCCCAGAAAGGCCAAATTCACATCTGAGCCACCCAAAATCTCCAATTTTCAGCAATACTAGCTTTGGAAAATGTTCGTTTTAATGGCAATTGAAGAGGTGCTAATCATTAACAATTAGATATCAAATCCAATAAGCATTCACAGTTTAGATCATTAATGTATTGTGTAGTCAAGCCCTACTCTAGTCTTAATGAGTCTTGAGCTGAAAAATGGAGTTCTCTAAAGCAAATGAACTTTGTGCCCTCTATCTTTTGCTAACGATTAACTGTGTACAATATCTGACTCCTTTAGATAAATATCATTTAAATTGCATGACCGGAATTTTCTTCTCTAAATGTTTAGTGCTATATTGTTAGGATTCATCTTTAAATGATAACAAACAGTAAACTCTATGAAAGCATTTTCCTGCTTTTCTTAGTGATATTTTCAGTGAGCAATGTGTAGTAATAGGAATCCTGAGAAACTATTGAATCACTTGTGTAAACAAGTTTTTAAATAAATCTGTGAAAATACAGCTGTCCACAATCATTGTCCTTTTTTTAAAAAAAATGTATATTTCGGCTTTAGTTATACTCTACCTTTGTATTTTGTGGATTTAAATAGTCTCTTCCATGTTTAAGCAAAACCAGCAAACAAACCCAGTGTTACTTAGTGCTACGTAGTTTTCCCCCGTTCGCCCCCCCCATAGGAAGCATTTTAACATTTAAAAAACGGGGGTGGGAGAGAAACTGAGAAAGAAAGAGTGAGAAAGAGAACTTACTTGTGCCACTCCTGTGTCAGACCCTTTCTTCTCAGTGCTGGAGAGCTTTTGGGCAGGATGCCAGTGTAACGTCACGGCAGGAGGGCTGCCTTCTTTAAAAGGTAGAGGATACTACACAACATTCCTAAACCTCGGTGTTCTTTTTTACTGTGATTTCAAAACTTTTCCAAAGTCGCTGAGACAACAGGTTTTCAAAAAAAGGCAGATTTCTTGCAGAGTCACTAATTTGGCATTCTGCCTTCTAGAGAGCAGCTGGTACCAGCCTCTCACAGAAGGAAAAAAAAAAAGTTTTCCTCATTTTTTTTTTACAGAGTAAATGCTAAAGCTGGGCTAAGAACCTTTCACACTGAAAATCTGATAGCTGTTTGGTGGCCTGCGTGAAAGGAATTTGAAGATAAAAGCTCTGTTTCTAAATGAGTATCCACATCACTTTACAAACACTACAACTTGCATTAATTGATGCTCTTGCTGAGGGTCTCAGTAGAGAAGCCAAGGACTGAATTATCTCTAGTGACTGAACTAACCCTTCACATCTAGAGATCCTGGTACCTGGTACGGCCCCTTTTTGCCACATCAATGGCACAAAGAGGCCGTAAAGTTGCCCTAATTGGGAGCTGAAGGAAAGGGAGTGTGACTGGAAAAGAGGGCATGGCCGTAACTCAGGAAGTTATTGGTTACCATAACAGTCCCAAGTGAGTGTTAGAGCAGCTCTGAGGCTGCTCTAACTTACTTCAGGGACCAAATTGAGGATGCAAGGAAACACAAAGGTGGTTCTCCTTTGTCCTCTGATAGGCCTTGTGCTAATTGCAGCTCAGCCAGAAACAAGGATGTATCCCATTATGTATAGCTAATATGGCTCTCTCACACACACAAAACCCCACACACCTGCCCTGTTTAGAATGTCAGCTCTCAAATCCAGCAGAGCTCATACATTCTTTGAACCAGCTATCAGCATGCTTCTTCTGAGTGGAAGTGTGTTCTATGCAAATACAGATATTGAGCTGGAAGCCATTCTAGCTCTTACTAAAAGACTATCAGAGAAACAAAATTTTAACAAGGCACGCAACAGCCTGATGCTTACTTTTGTCAGAAGTGAGAGAAAATTGAACCACAAAAATTGATTTTATTTCCAATTTAGAAACCATGATTTTTAAATATGCTGTAAATGTAGAATAAAAGGAGTTTTCCTATCCCATAACGTCTATACCCCTACACTAAAACAGGGTAGCTGGGACAACGCGCTTTTTAGCAGGGGTAGACAGACATGTGCTAGCTGGGCTTGTGCTGGCCTAGCACACTAACAATATCAGCATAGCTGTGGGTAGCACAGGCAACAACTTGGGTTAGCCACTGAGTATGTACCCGAGGGGTCCGGGTGGGCACATTTTTGGACAGCTAGCCCAAGCTGCTGCCTGTACTACCTCACTTTCTCTGCTATTTTTAGCATGCTACCTCTGCTCGAGGTAGCACGACTGTCTACCTGCGCAGGGAAGCACATTTCCAGCTGTAGTGCAGGCATCTCCTCAGGCACTTCGAATGCTAAGCATAATCAGCCTTCTTCATACACATTGGACATCACCAGCTGAGAGGTTTGCTAGTGGTTCATTTGACTCAGTAATGTATTAAACAGTTTACTTTTTAATCCTGAAATCGAAAATGAAATTGTAACTAAAGACATTTTAAGCAACTCAATACCACCTCTTATCAGAATCTTCGTAGGTAAGTGCAAATCTATTCAGCCATGTCACAGCTGTAACTGTGTTTTGGCTGTGTATGGGGCAAGGCCAGATGGCTACAGTAAAGTACTGAGGAACAAGTATGTTAGCCCCAGGCTAAACAAATCTCTAGTACCATGGTAACCAAATGGAAGTTGCTCCAGGTTAATCAAGGCACCTGGGGCCAATTAAGATCTTTCTAGAAGGCAGTGGAGATAGCTACATTGATTAGAACACCTGCAGCCATCAAGGCAGGCCAATCAGGGCACCTGGGTTTAAAAAGGAGCTCACTCCAGCCGCGGGGGAGAGCCAGAGGAGAGGAAGTGTGTGTGAGGAGCTGGGAGCAAGAGGTGCAAGGGAGCTGAGAATGAGAGGGTGTGCTGCTGAAGGATTGAGGAATATCAGGACAATCAAGCATTATCAGACACCAGGACGAAGATCCTATGGTGAGGATAAAGAAGGTGTTTGGAGGAGGCCATGGGGAAAGTAGCCCAGGGAGTTGTAGCTGTCATGCAGCTGTTACAGGAGGTACTATAGACAGCTGCAATCCACAGGGCCCTGGGCTGGAACCTGGAGTAGAGGGCGGTCCCGGGTTCCCCCCAAACCTCGTAACACTCCTGATCAGGACACAGGAGGAGTTGACCCAGACTGTGGGTTTCCAGCCGAGGGAAGATCATTGAGGTGAGCAAATCCGCCAATAAGCGCAGAACCCACCAAGGTAAAGGAGGAACTTTGTCACAACTGGTGTCGGGGGTGGAATTTTTGGTGTGCACAGCACGGCGGAAGAAGGAGGGTGTGATTTAAAAAAAAAGAGAGGGTTAATCTTTTTTTGTCACCACACTGGATGACGTAGTGTGGGCACTGATACAAGCCACGGTGGCCCAGCAGGAGCTACCCGTGTCTAGGCAGCCACCCAGCAAGAAGCAGTGTGCTGCAGCAAGAGACTAATCGCCTGCTGATGGACCCGCTGCTCAAGACCGAGCTATGTTGCGGGAACTGATAAACCAGGTAAAGACCCTTACAGAGCTGAACCGTGGCAGGAGGAAAGCGGCTCATACGGGCTCGCCATTGGCTGCTAGAAATGACATGGGAGGATGATGCAGAGGACATACCTTCTAGCATTTGAGAGGACAGCCTATGGGAGGCCTGACCTCGAGATCAGTGGTCTGGCATCCTGCCCCAATTCCTGTGTGGGGAGGCCCAGAAGGCCTACCATGAACTGAAGAGGCTGCGCAGGACCTATCCCAGCTGAAGGCAGAGATCCTGGCCAGATCTGGAGTAACGACCACAGTGCAGGCCCAGCGGTATCATGAGTGGAGGTACCAGGAAGACAAAACCCCGCGGTCCCAATTGTATGACCTTCTCCAATCTAGCACGAAAGTGGTTGTAAACAGAGTCCCGGAGTCTGGAAGAGATACCAGAGGTTCTGGTCATCGACTGGTACATGAGGGCACTGCCACCAGATCTCCGCAAATGGGTAGGCCAGAACGATCCATCCACCTATGACAAGATGATCACGCTGGTAGAAAGACGCATGACAACCAGAGAATTGACCCAACTACCCAAGGAAAGCCCCTTTCGTAGCAAACACCCAACCCCAGTCCTGGAAGGTGGGACAGCCAAACCCCTGGGGAGTCCTAGGTGGAGGAAGGGGGGGGCTGAAAACCAGCAGAGACTCCAGAAGGAAGGGATTGGCCTGAGTGGGGGAAACCGTGGGACTAAACCCCCTAGACCACATGATAGGAGAATAATTAGAAACATATAGATGTTATGCATGTGGGAGTGGGAACACATAGCAGCACAGTGGTCCCAGCACCGAGGAGCCGATGCAATGCAACTTGGGGGACTGGGAGGTCTCATGTGCCTTTATGCACCTGGTGGGCGTCACATTAGCCCGCATAACTACATCAGGCCGGTGAGATAAAACGGAGCAGAGACTACAGCACTTGTGGACTCGGGGAGTGCTATCACCCTTATATCGGGTAAGCTGCTAAAAAATAGCTAGCTGCTGCAAGCCAAATGCGTAGCAGTGACGTTGTGTGCATGGGGCCATGAGCCATTACCCCACCATCCCAGTGGAGATAGAGGTTCAGTGGAACCTCATTAAGGGTGACAGTGGGCATAGTTCCTAAACTCCCATATCCTGTAGTTATTGGGAGGGGACTATCCAGGGTTTGATAAGTTACTCCCCCGGGAGAGGCTGTGAGGGAGGTGGAGACCCTGTTGGTTAGTGACTCCTTCATTGGGGGAATGTCAACCCCCAATGTTTTCTTGAGTTTTCTCAGGATCTATTCTCAGCCCCCAAAAGGCCCGGAAGACAAAAAAGAAAGGAAGGCCTCGAAGGCTTTGGGAACCCAGATCCTGACCCAGAGCCAGAAGACCTCTTGCTAGTAGGCAGATGGACACGAGCAGCCATCAGAGAAACTACCAACAAGGAAGGTGATCCGGATGCTGGCCCAGCCGTGATGGCGACGAGCTGTTGGAAGAAGCAGAAGCCGGCCCCTGGGAGCTCAAGCAGGTTAGTCCTGAGAGAGAGACTTCGGACGGGACCAGGCAGACAACCCCTAGATATGATAACGTCAGGAAGAGGTGGCTGAGATCGCTGGGATGCCAGTGGAGGGGAAGGTCCGGGGTCGGGACCCTACTTTATAGTGAAGAAGATCTCCTGTACCATGTGGTGCAAATGCAGGAGCAAGAGATACATCAATTTCTGGTGCACGAAAACAACCAAAAAGACATATTGAGCCTCACCCACAGTCACCTGTTTTGGAGGACACTTAGGGGTAGAGAAACCCAGGACAGGATCCTGCGGAAGTTCTTCTGGCCAGGAGTACATGAAGATGTCAGGCGATACTGCACCTCTTGTCCAGAGTGTCAGCTACATAGCCCTCGCCACACTTACGGGCCCCTTGATACCTCTTCCAATAATAGAGGTACCATTTGAATGCATAGCCATGGATCTCATTGGGCCCCTAGAGAAGACAGCTCAAGGCCCACCAACATGTGCTGGTTGTATTAGACTATGCAACCCAATACCTGAAGCCGTCCCCCTACGCAACACAGCTTCCAAGACAATAGCTAAGGAGCTAGTACAGATATTTTCCCGGGTTGGGCTACCCCAGGAGATACGACTGATCAAGGGACACCTTTCGTATCCAAGTTGATGAAAGATCCTCTGTTCATTGCTCCATGTACAAGCCCTACGGACCTCTATATACTGCCCACAAACAGATTGTCTTGTAGAAAGTTTCAATAGGGACCCTCAAGGCCATGATCAGGAAAGTGGTGAGCTGGGATGGGAAAGACTGAGATACTCTATTGCCTTACCTAATGTTTGCCATCCGGGAAGTTCCACAAGCCTCCACAGGTTCTCTCCATTCGAACTACTATATGGGCGCCCACCCCGAGGCATATTGGATATAGCCAGAGAAACCTGGAAAGAGGAGCCAAATCCTGGAAAAGAACATAGTCGAGAGGAGAATGCCTTGCTGTCAAATGGGCCATGGATACACTGCGTTATTACCTCTTAGGCGGCAATTTACTCTTGTGACGGACCATGCCCCCTCCGTGGATGCAAGAATAAAGGAAAAAGAATGCAAGGGTCACCAGGTGGTTCTTATCCCTCCAACCATTCCAGTTCCGCATACGGCACAAGGCTGGATTGTCACCACGGCAATGCTTGATGGTCTCTTTCACGAGCACACTGGCCTGGCATCCCAAGTTGCCCAACCCTATGGTGTTGAGCACAGATGGGATATGTGATGGGCAAGGCCAGATAGTTACTGTAAAGTACTGAGGAACAGGTATGTAGCCCCAGGCTAAACAAATCGCTAATACCATGGTACCAAATGCAGTTGTTCCAGGTTAATCAAGGCACCTGGGGCCAATTAAGATCTTTCTAGAAGGCAGTGGAGATAGCTACATTCGATTAGAACACCTGCAGCCAATCAAGGAGGCCAATCAGGGCACCTGGGTTTAAAAAGGAGCTCACTCTAGCCGCGGGGGAGGAGCCAGTAAGAGAGGAAGTGTGTGTGATGAGCTGGAGCAAGCGGTGCAAGGAGCTGACGACTGAGAGGGTGTGCTGCTGAAGGATTGAGGAATTATCAGACAATCAAGCATTATCAGACACCAGGACGAAATCCTGTGGTGAGGATAAAGAAGGTGTTTGGAGGAGGCCATGGGAAAGTAGCCCAGGGAGTTGTAGCTGTCATGCAGCTGTTACAGGAGGCACTATAGACAGCTGCAATCCACAGGGCCCTGGGCTGGAACCCGGAGTAGGAGGCAGTCCGGGTTGCCCCCAAACCTCATAACTCTGATCAGACACAGGAGAAGTTGACTCAGACTGTCGGGTTCCAGCAGAGGGGAAGATCACTGAGGTGAGCAAATTGCCAATAAGCACAGGACCCCACAATGTAAAGGAGGAACTCTGTCATAGTTTGGTAATAGACCACATATTATACTATCATGCTTTACTTATTTATTGATTATTTGCTTTGCTTGCTAGCTCTCATGTTTTTCCCCCTAAAAAACTGCTCTACGAATTAGTCTCATGGAGTTATAGACTTTAAGGTCAGAAGAGAACATTATGCTCATCGAGTCTGACCTCCTGCACAATGCAGGCTGCAGAATCTCACCCACTCATTCCCGCAACAAACCCCTAACTTATGTTTGAGCCACTGAAGTCCTCAAATCGTGGTTTAAAGAATTCAAGATGCAGAGAATCCTCCAGCAAGTGACCCATGCCCCACGCTGGAGAGGAAACCTCCCAGGGCTTCTGCCAATCTGCCCTGGAGGAAAATTCCTTCCCAACCCCAAATATGGCAATCAGCTAAATCCTGAGCATATGGGCAAGACTCACCAGCCAGAACCTCAGGAAAGATTTCTCTGTAGTAACTCAGATCCCACCCCATCTAACATCCCATCACAGGCAATTGGGCATTTACTGCTAATAATCAAAGATCAATTAATTGCCAAAATTAGGCTATCCCATTATACCATCTCCTTCATAAACTTATCAAGCTTAATCTTGAAGCCAGATATGTCTTTTGCCCCGACTACTCCCCTTGGAAGGCTGTTTCAGAACTTCACTCCTCTGATGGTTAGAAACCTTGGTCTAATTTCAAGTCTAAACTTCCTGATGGCCAGTTTTATATCCATTTGTTCTTGTGTCCACATTGGTACTGAGCTTAAATAATTCCTCTCCCTCCCTAGTATTTATCCCTTTGATATATTTATAGAGAACAATCTTATCTCCCCTCACAATTCTTTTGGTTAGGCTAAACAAGCTGAGCTCTTTGAGTCTCCTTTCAAAAGAAAGGTTTTCCATTCCCTGGATCATCCTAGTAGCCCTTCTCTGTACCTGTTCCAGTTTGAATTCATCCTTCTTAAACATGGGAGACCAGAACTGCACACAATATTCCAGATGAGGTCTCACCAGTGCCTTGTATAGTGGTCCTAACACCTCCTTATCGCTACTGGAAATACCCCATCTGCTGCATCCCAAGACCACATTAGCTTTTTTTGCAGCCATATCACATTGGTGGCTCATAGTCATCCTGTGATCAACCAATACTCTGAGGCCCTTCTCCTCCTCTGTTACTTCCAAGTGATGTGTCCCCAGTTTATAACAAAAATTCTTGTTGTTAATCCGTAAATGCATGACCTTGCACTTTTCACTAAATTTCATCCTATTGCTATTATTCCAGTTTACAAAGTCATCCAGATCTTTCTGTATGATATCACGGTCCCTCTCTGTATTGCAATGCCTCCCAGCTTCGTGTCATCCCCAAACTTTATTAACACATTCCTACTTTTTGTGCCAAGGTCAACAATAAAAAGATTGGTCCAAAAAAACAGTCCCAAAATCTCCATGGGGGAGGGGTAGCTCAGTGGTTTGAGCATTAACCTGCTAAAGCCAGGGTTGTGAGTTTAATCCTGGAGGGGGACATTTGGGGAGCAAGGGCAAAAAAAAATTGGGAATTTGTCCTCTCTCTCCCTGCTATTTATTCCTCTAATATATTTAAAGAGAGCAATCATATCTCCCCTCAGCCTTCTTTTGGTTAGGCTAAGCAAGCCAACTGTACTCTGGGGAAATACTATGGCCTGTATTATACAGACTAGATGATCACAATGTTTCCTTCTAGCCTTGGAGTCTATGAATTGAGTGAATCGGTCATTTGAACTCTGTGACTTAATTTACACTGGGTTAGGAGATCTGATATTTGGTTTGTGCGAGCAAATCAAATCACAGCCCATTTTTGCTACTGTATAAGCAGATATACAAAACTTGTAAATTATACTTAGACTTCTTTTAGTCACCAAGTCACTGTTAGTCTTTTAATAATAGGCTTATAGTTTAATTAGCCCATTTTTTTAGCCTGCATTAGGAATTTGAACACAGCAACTTTCTCATTCTTAAAAGAATTCAGATTAAGGGATATGAAATCTGATGCAGGTGTCAAAAAAAATGACCTATTGTCCCTTCAGTGCATAAGCTTGTTTAATTAAAGAAAGCCAGCTTTGCATGATTCTTAATGCTTCAGTTATAAAAAGCAAAGCAAAAAAAACAAAACAAAACAAAAGCTTCTCTAAAATCTTAGGGCTCTCCCCACAAAATAACTTAAAATAAATCACAGTCTCTTCCTCCAGCGACTTAATTTTGAGTATGTGTAATGTGACCAACACTTGCCTTTAGGGCAGGCTTTAACTATGTGGATATTATGGAGTACTTGGAAAAATGGTCATGGGCCCCTTGTTAGCCTTGGCCCACATCCTGCATATCAGGTCCATGCCAGTGACCCAGTGCAGGGTTTGCTGGTAGGGATCCACTTGTAGGATCTGTGCCTATGATGAGAAAAACCAGAAAATGAGACTTAGATGTCCAATCAGAACTTTATAATCATATGGATAAATATGGACAAAA